>NW_012115444.1:4850301-4908920 GCF_000951035.1 Colobus angolensis palliatus
AGCAAACTATCGCAAGAACAGAAAACCAAACATCGCATGTTCTCACTCATAGGTGGGAATTGAACAATGAGATCACTTGGACACAGGAAGAGGAACATCACACACTAGGGCCTATTGTGTGGGGGGAGGAGGGGGGAGGGATAGAGGGATAGCATTAGGAGATATACCTAATGTAAATGATGAGTTAATGGGTGCAGCACACCAACATGGCACATGTATACATATGTAACAAACTTGCACATTGTGCACATGTACCCTAGAACTTAAAGTATAATAATAAAAAAAAATTAGCCAGATCTGGTGACAAGCATGTAGTTCTCGCTTCAAGAGGCTGAAGTGAGAGGCTCACCTGAGTCCAGGGAAGTCGAGGCTGCAGTGAGCCATGATCACACGAGTATGCTGGCTTTTACTATTGTTATTCAAAATAGCACTATACATCTTAACTAGAGCAATCAGACCAGAGAAAGAAATGAAGGGCATCCAAATTGAAAAGGAAGACATCAAATTATCTTTGTTTACAGATGATATGATTGTATATTTAGAAACACGTAAAGACTCCACTAAAAAACTATTAAAACTGAGAAACAAATTTTGTAAAGTTGCAGGATACAAAATCATCACGTAAAAATCAGTAGCAGTTCTATGCCAACGTTGAACAATCCGAGAAAGAAATCAAGAAAATAATCTCATTTACAATAGTTCAAATAAAGTAAGATACCAACAAATAAACCTAATCAAAAAAGTGAAAATTTTCTACAATGAAAACTATGAAACATTGATGAAACAAATTGAAGAGGACACAAAGATATGGAAAAATATCCTTGGTAATGGAATGGAAGAATCAGTATTTTTAAAATGTCTATACTACTTAAAGCAATCTACAGATTCAATGCACCCTATCAAAATAAATACCAATTACATTCTTCATGGAAATAGAAAAAATAATTTTAAAATTTATATGAAACCACAGAAGATCCAGAATAGCCAAAGCCATCTTGAGCAAAAGGAGCAAAACTTAAGGAATCACATTTCCTGACTTTAAATTATACTATAGAGCTATAGTAACTAAAGCAGCATGCTACTAGCATAAAAATGGATTCATAGATTAATGGAACAGAATGAACAACCCAGAAACAAGTCCATACATCTATAGTGAACTCATTTTCAACAAATGTGCCAAGAACATACAATGGGGATAGGACAGTTTCTTTAATAAATAGTGCTGGGAAAACTGGATTTCCATATGGAGAAGTATAAAACTAGACCCTTATCTCTCAGCAGATACAAAAATCAAATAAAAACCGATTAAATGCTTAAACCTAAGACTTCAAACTATGAGTCTATTGAAAGAAAACTTTGGGAAAGTTCTCCAGGACATTGGAGTGGGCAAAGATATCTTGAGTAATATCCCACAAGCATAGGCAACCAAAGCAAAAATGGACAAACAAGATCACATTAAGTTAAAAAGCTTCTGCATAGCAGAGGAAACAATTAGCAAAGTTAAGAGTCAACCTACACAATGGGAGAAAACATTTGCAAACTGTCCATCTGACAAGGGGTTAATAACCAGACTAAATAAGGAGCTCAAACAATTCAATAGGAAAAAAATCTAATTTGATTAAAAAATAAGCGACAGTTCTGAATGGACATTTCTCAAAAGCAGACATACAAAGGGTAAACAAATATATGAAAAGGTGCTCAACATAACTGATTAAAAAAAAGCAAAGCAAAGCTACAATGAGATATCTCACTCCAGTAAAACTAGCCTTTATCCAAAAAGCAGGTAATAATGAATGCTGGCCAGGATGTGGATAAAGGGAAACCCCTGTACACTGTTGTGGGAATGTAAATTAGTACAGTCAGTGTGGAGAACAGGTTAGAGGTTCCTCAAAAAAACTAAAAATAGAACTACTCTATGATCCAGGAATTCCACTATTCAGTATTTATCCAAAGAAAATGAAATCAGTGTGTCAAAGAGATATCTGCACTCTCATGTTTATCACAGCACTATTCACAACAACCACAATTTGGAAACAACCTAAGTGCCCATCAACAGATAAATGGATAAAGAAAATAGTACATTTTCAGCCATAAAGAATGAGATCTTGTCATTTGCAACAACATGGATGGAAATGGAGTACATTATGTTAAGTGAAATAAGCCAGGCACAGAAAGACAGAGTCCACTTGTTGTATTAGTCTGTTTTCACGCTGCTGATAAAGACATACATGAGACTGGGTAATTTATAAAGAAAAAGAAAAACAGACTCATAGTTCCACGTGGCTGCAGAGGTCTCAGTCATGGCACAGGGAGAAAGGTACGTCTTACATGGTGGCAGACAAGAGAGAAATGAGAGCCAAGAGAAAGGGGTTTTCCATTATAAAACCATGGGATCTTGTGAGACTTATTCACTACCATGAGAACAGTATGGGGGAAACTGCCCCCATGATTCAATTATCTCCCACCTGGTTTCTCCCACAACACATGGGAATTATGGGAGCTACAATTCAAGAAGAGATTTGGGTGGGGACACAGTCAAACCATATCACTTGTTCTCACTTATTTGTGGGAGTTAAAAATTAAAACAGTTGAACTGATGAGATAGAGAGTGGAATGATGGTTATCAGAGGCTGGGAAGGGTAGAGAGGTGGAGGTGTTTGGATGGTTAATGGGCACAAAACTGTAGTATGGGAGAATGAATAAGATCTAGTATTTGATAGCACAACAAGGTGAATAGGGTCAACAATAATTTATTGTATATTTAAAAACAAGTAAAAGAGTATAATTGTAATATTTGTAACATAAATAAGTGATAAATGCTTGAGGTGATGGGTACCCCATTTATCATGATGTGATTATTATGCATTTTATTCCTGTATCAAAATATCTCATGTATCCTGTAAGTATATATACCTACTATGAATCTATACAAATTAAAAATAAAAAAATAAGTAAAAAAATTATATGACCATTATTACACCTAAAAATAAATAATAATTTGATAACATTATATATGTTTCATTGATATGTTAATATTCAAGATGTTTGTCTTCATATATTTGATTTACCTAATGAGTATCAAAATTGTCAATGCTAATTGACTTATACACAGGATCATTTGATATACTAGAGGAAAATTCTTCTTTCCTTGGAACTGCTAAACATGAAAACTATTCCTGGTGAGGGTTATCATATGCAGAATGTACCTGTCACTCCTGGGTTCTCCAAATGCCATTCCCTAGTTTTATTAAGTACATGAGGCTAGAGCTCAGAGAGATCAGCAAAGCTGTCATTCTGAGATCTGTAAGAGACCAGCTGGGCCAATGTTCCATGAACTGTAGCATTGTGATATTGATCTGCTGCAGAAACAATGATCTGCCAGCCAGGAATCCCTTCACGTCCAAGTCATTGGTTGGAGTCTAGACCAAGACCAGAGCCATGAAGGTGAAAGCAGTACCAGAAATGAGCTGGGGAAAATTAATGAAAGTGAAGGTTCTAGGTGATATATAATTTGCTCTTTCAGACAAAATGTCTGGGACTCAGTGATTTTATCAATGTATAATTATGTTAATTTTTTTCTTTCTTCTCTCCCTGGAAACACATTGTACTATTTGTTATTTAACTTAGCCTTTAAAATATTTTTAAAGGCTTCTAAAATTCTTTTTGAATTGCAATAGTTTGTGTTTATCTAGCCTATACAAAAAAAGAGAACCACTCTTCTACTTTTTCTGCTGAATATTTATAATTTTTGAGAAAGTGCATTTTTTCCCCACAATAAAGTGATGAATGGCAATGAACTTTGCAAATGGTGTGTGTGTGTGTGTGTGTGTGTGTGTGAGAGAGAGAGAGAGAGAACAAGAAAGAAAGAGAGAGAGAGACAGGAGAGACCCAAATCAGTGTTCTCATCTCTCAATTCAGTGTTCTCAACACTCAATTCGGTAACACTGATGAATAAAGTGTTAAAGTGAATGCTGAAGATGGAAACAGTATGACACTGCCTTGGTGTATACCATCGGCTGCTAACTGATTAGCCTTTAGCTAATTATTTAGGTCTTTAATCTAGAGCAGTGGTTCTTAAGCATGTGTCCTTGGGTAAATTTTAGAAACACTTGAAAACCCTTGAAGTAGCATGTAAACATTTGTGTATTTGTCTGGATTTAGGTGTCTTTTTGTTGTTGGTGATGTTGTTTTTGAAGGTTTACAACTGTCAACAATTTCTCTACAGATTCTGTGTCCCTTCTCCTCCATAAGGTTACAAACCAGTCGTTTGAGAGTTTGACAAGACGAGCCAGTGAATTTCTTTAACACCAATATTATTTTCTCATAGTTTCTCGTCTGATTAGAAACTTTAAAAGGCCAGGTACAGATCAATATTTGTTGAATAAATGAATGAATAAGTGAACAAAAACTTGCTGTTTTTACTTTACTCAAGTCTTTCAAATTTCGGTCAGATCAAACAGTGGTCATTTATTGATTGCTCCACTGAAAACCCCAGTAACACCTTAAGTGTGCAATAGGAGGTCTTGGTGTAAAGAAATCCGTATGTTTCATGTGGAACTCAACACTCCAGAGTTCCCATATCCTTTTAGACCATTACTAATATAGAAGCGCTAAGTGGTAGATTTTACAGTCGAGTTTAAGGATAAAATTCAGTGGTTCAGTTTCTGTATCCAAGGAATATGCTGGAATTATTAACATTCAAATAAAAAGATGTGTTTAATATGCTGGGTGCAGTCTGGATCCACTTTTCCTCTTTCCGTTAACCTTCTTAGAGAGATGACCCTTTGCATATGCAAAGTATTTTGCCTCCTAATAAGCTATTATTTAAACTCAGACTAGAGTCAAACTCTGGAGTTGGCAATTTCTTTGAGAATGTGGCTGTTTGTGTAATTCTGTGTTTTATTGACTCTGGACCCTTCACTCATTAGGGAGAAGTAAATTTCTCTCCCCCCAAAACAAAATGTGATATTGTTAAAGATGGCAGAATCTAGATGATATCAAGAGATTAACACTGGCTATCTCAGGGGATTGACGAGACTTTTCACATTCACACTGAAAATGCATCTGAACCATAATCCCTTTACCTCTTATCAATAACAATTGTGCCTAGGGTGTCCAGCTTTCAGATAAAGTTGTTTACACAGTTGCAGACGTCTTACTATATACAACGCTATCCTGAAAAAAGCTGTAACTACAAATTAAGGCAGAAAGTGAGGACTGTTAGGTCTAATTCAAACCATAGGGCAGTTTTCATTAGCTATAGTGCTAGCATTCAGTTGGAACAGAACAAGTGACCTGGTTCTTAAAGGCCCTTATGAGTGGCAAGATAGATCTACATCTTATTTGAAAAAGACAGTCTACGGGCGACAGAGCGAGACTCCGTCTCAAAAAAAAAAAGAAAAAGACAGTCTAAAAACCAAGGAGCAATCTTTCTTGAGCTCCTGCCTCAATCTGCATTTTGGAACCAAGAGAAGGAAAATTCATTTAAAATAGATTATCTGATGACAGGGAGTCAGACTTATGAAAAGAATATTTAAGCTTTATACTAACGAAAGGAAGAATAAAATACCTTTCTTACTGGAGCATAATCTTTGTGAAATTAGACATGTTTAATGATTATACTCCAAAAATGTCAAGAAGCCCTGTAATAACAATGAGGTCATCATCAGAACAGACACAAAATGTTATCTCATCAAAGAGGATATATGACTATATAAAACATGTTTAGAATATATATATTTATATATTTATATATATTCTATATATATATCTAACACGTTTAGATATATATATCTAAAACAGGTGTATAGATATATATTCTAAACACATTTAGAATATATATAAATATATGTCACACACACACATATACTTCAGAAAATGTTTTGCCCTACTAAATTAATAGAGTTATTGTATTATCATACAGACAAGTAAGATTAATGTTAGGGAAACAGTAGTTCCAAATTACTCCTAAATGAAATCAGGTAAAATATTTAGTTTAGCTATGCTGTGAATTTCACAGTTGTATAATGAATATCTTAATGAAATGATTAAATGTGCCTTGATCAATTTTGGGGAAGTTCAGATGTTTTGTTTTCTTTTGTGACTAAATTCAATCCCTAACATTCTGTTTCTTGTTTATGTTTAGATATGTCTTCATGAATGAAGCTGCCCCAGAGAAAATATATTAGACACAAATATCAAATCAAGTATAGTGTGTTGTAAAAAAAACAGGTGACTAGGAGTTAGGCATCCTAGATATGTATTCTTCCTCTACAGCTAAACTAGTGGTGTGACCTTGGGCAGGTAGCTTAATCCCTCTGAACTTAGATTGTCTGAGCTATACTGTGAGTAAGTAGGACTAGATTTTTTAAAATGTCCTTTTGGTTCCAATAAAAATAAAATTCTAAATTGCTCTGTGAGCTAAATCAACATTGCCAGTCTGGTTAATTCTGAGCCTCCAGTCCCTTTGAAAGGAAAAGAGTTTATGTGAATTATACAAAAAAAATTGATTCATCTCTTCTCCACTCCACTTTGCCTTTGAACACACAGTCTCAGATATTTAGACTGTATGGTGGCATTGTGGGTCTATTTATTTTTGCAAAGACCTTTTTACTCTGATGATTTGATAAGAAACAGTATTTTTTTTTCAAATGTATTGAGTTATTCCCTTGGTTTGTATTAGGGTAGATAAGTCCTTCGAGTTTTTAAATGAGTTTACATTTTCATTCCTTCTTTTTGATTCAAGTTTGAAGGGATTCTATTTTGGCTATTTTATCTCTCTGCCCCTAGGAAAACCAGACTTTAAGTTATCCCCAAGGTATCACTGGCAGCATTCCACACCATCTGCAATATATAAATATATTCAGTTATTCAGTATATTCCAACTTAGCTAGCTCTAGTAATTTTATATTATTGGGGTCTTTGAGGAGAAAGGCATTCATTCTCTCCTGATTTATTCCTTATTATTAGTTCTGAACATTCGATTCAGCTGACAAGTAATCTAATACAGAAACAAAACCTTAAGATTTTTCACAATGAATTAAGTAACGGAAAGTTCTGGAGTCCATTCATTGTCTTTATTACAGTTGACTGGCTGAACACATTTGAGCACCCTTGACAGATTCCAGATTTGAATTGAAGAGACTTAAGGCAGGTCAAATAACTCGCAATAAAGGGTACTTGTCTTTGGAACTTGTCACTTGATACAGCCTTCTGCTTAGCTTCCCAACATGGTATCAAATTGGTTTCTTTGACAATTAATTCTCTAAAAATTCCTCTTTCTTTCCTTTTTCTATCACTGTGATAAAAGAAAACACACCTTTCTGCCATTAGTGCATGTTTCCAAAAATTTGCTTTTTAAATTTAAATATTAATGTAGCTTTTTTTGGACTTTCATACATACAACTGTATCTTCATGAGAGCTCGTAAGTATAGGAATGCTTGGTCACTATAGATACCTCTTATAGTGTGAGCTCTTGGTGAGGGAAGAAGCACAATGGAGAAAGAAGTCGGAAAAAGCTTCTATGATGGTAAAATAGATGAGAGTTCTAATCCCAGCATTCTCATTACTAGTTATATGACCTTGAGAATGTCTTAACCTTTCTCAGCATCAGTTATTGTCATCTGTAAAACAGGACATCTTTTATAAAGCCCAAATTATAATAATCTGCCAGATTTACTGTGCAGGGTAGGCCTTCAATAATGGGAAGTCATTTTTAAGAACCTCTTGTGTACTTAACACTGTGTTTGTCTTTGGACAGAATACAGAAAGCTCACCAGGTATGACTGTCCCTAGGAGTTTAAAATTTAGTTGAAGTTTAAAGTTAGCTGAGATATATTGTAGTAGATTTCATACTGCAATCACTTATTCTTTCACTCATTTATTAACCCATTCATTCAATAAATGCTTCTTATATGCCAAATACTATTTGTAGGGCCTGAAGGGTAAATCAGTGAGCATAAGTACACAGCTAGAGTCTGTGAAAATACACAATTTTAACTGACTAATTTTTTTGCTTCCTACACATAGTATACTTAGTGAATTAGAGTGGTTATAAAGACATTCTGGCTCCAGACTGCCTGGGTTCAGATCTCAACTCTGTCAGGAACTATGTGAGTAATTCTGGTCATGTTATTTTTAACTACTTTGAGCCTTGATTTCCTCATCTGCCAAATGAGATAATAATCATATATATCTGCATGTGAAGATTAAATGAGCTAGTATAAATAAAGTGTATAGAATAACTTCCTGACATACAAGACCAACAAATGTTAATATTATTAACATTTCTTAATAATATTATTAACATTAAGAAATGTTAATATTATTAACAAAAAATGTTAATATTATTGTTATTGTTATTTACTATTTTCCAGACATCAGATTCTTAATTTTCTTTCAAGAATAACCTCCTCTGTTTTCTCAGTCCATTATTTGGCCTGTAACTTAAGCTTAAGCTAATTAGCATGGTTCATTTTTCTCAGCCATGGTGCTTTGTTGAGTTAGGACAAAAGCCAGTCAATCAAGTTCAATCAAAGTCCTTTCTAGGGCTTTTGCTTGAGTGTCCAGGAAGATGCATTCTCTCTTTTCTAATAGAATTGAACCTTAGTTGATACAGTTCTAGAGTTTCTGGCAACTTTCGTATCACTGTATGGATCCAGATAATGACAGCATCATGGAAGAAGACAGAACAAAAAGATGGGGAGAAACCAAACGCTAATGATAATATATAAGCCTCTAGATAGAATGATGACAAAGATATTACTACCGAATTTTTCAGTTACAGGTGCAAACAGATTACAATTTTTCTATCCCTTTTTATTTTTAGTGTTTGGCTAAGTTAGCCAGATTTGGTTTCTGTTGCTTACAGTAAAGAAACGTAACCGATAAATAACTGGGTTACTTAGAGGTTGATGCAAGTTTCTGATTATGAAATCTCTTTTCTTTTTCTTTCTCCTTCCATCTAATATAGTCCATCTTATACCACTTTATCAATATTTGTAGAAGTTTTCTTTTTTGAGTAGAAACTTGTGATTGTTTTTTCTAAGACTAGAATATTTCCTGAAATGACAAAGTAAAGAAAGCTATAGATTGATTCAATTATAGGTAAATGGTGTGTTTTTGTGCTTGGTAAAATGAAAAATTAAATAGTACAAGTTTGTCAATGTGTATGCAGCAGTATAAGAGATCTAGTGTATATGTTCTAAAAAGCTACGTCGAGATTAAAGAAGGATAATCAATTAGGCTATGAAAATAAATATGTGGCTACAAATGTTGGTAAGCACTATGAGGGAAAATACTGGGTGCAAATATTAAATAACTAGAATATCACCAAAAATCAAAATCTTCACTAATAGTATAGCTGATATTTATTGAGCACTTAAGCATACAAGTACCTGCCAAGTACTTCGCTTTTGCAACCTAGCAGCCCACTAGGGTACCCTGTCCTTTGGCATTCACATAAAATTCACCTGAGTTCTCATTTCATATATAGATGTAAAACTCAAGGATCCCTTCTAATGTCCCCCCAAATTCTTGGGTTGAGGGCTTAGGTTTTTCTGGCTCTAATTGTTTTCTTCTACAGAATTAGTTTTTTTTTCTCTTCTTTTCTTTTCTTTTCTTTTTTTTTTTTAATTTTAGTATCTGTCTCTGGGCTTGTCACTAATTTGCCTTCCCAACACTAAATTCACTTTGGTACCTTATTCTTCAAAGGACCAGTGATACAAAGTGAAATTTATAAGAGATTTGTACAAAAGTTGGGTATGGGTGTGGAATTGAACCAGGTACATACAACAGTTCACATTGTGTTACTGCATGATCAGTATCTTCAATGGGGACATACAGCATTCATGGTCCAGGGACAATTCCTCAATTATTGACCATTGTCCCTTCTGTTGCTAAGGCCTCCATCTCTCCATCTTGTCAGGCTTCTTCTCTTTACTCCACTCTGGGCACCTTCCTCTCCTGAGTTGTTTACTAAAACTTTACTTTTTAATTTAATACTTGCAGCCACATTGTGAACTCTGTTATTAATGTCATATAAATAAATTAGCCTCACTCAAATAATGTGGGGTTAGGAATTGCCAGTGCAGTTCGAGGCTAGAGAAATTCCTTGGTATAATATATCAAATTCTGACAGAAGAAGCGAGAAGACCGTACCTTCATGACTCTTAAGTGAGCTGTGAGAAATCCAGCAGGTGTGTATGAGGAAGAGGGATCAGTGGGATAGAAAGAAGTAGGGGTTACCAAAAATCCAAGACAATTTTTAAAAAACTTTGGAGTTTTCATAAAGTATGATTTCTGAGTTTATAAGTAGAAGGGGTTAATTAGTAGGGAAAATAATTGAAAGCCTGGGAACAGATGCCAAGGCATAGGGAGAAAATTGTTCTTCCTTTTTCTCCGTCACCTTTTCTCTTCATAGCAGAATCACATAGCTCACAAATGTCTTTTTTATGACTGTGCAGTCAAAGTGTATTGCTTTGTTGTAAGACAATTAGTTCTTATTTGTTTGAGCGAATGTTCTATTATTTATAAGGAAAGGATGGAAGAATTTATCCTACCAAATTTTTTCCTATCTTTCATTAAATTGTAATGTTCACATTAAAAGTGGAATGTCCAGTTCCTTCAAATTTATTCCCCAAATGGTGATCACAGCTGAGAGTTTATCTGTAATATTTATGATGATGATGGTAGTAATGGGAAATATTTATGGAGCTTTTATTGTATGGCAGGCATTGGGGTTTCATTTAAGTCTCCAGCAATCCTGTGCCGCAAATACTGTTATTACCTCCATTTTATGTTTCAGAAAAAGAAAACAGACTCGGAACAGTTCAATGACACACTCAACGTCACATCAAGCAAATAAGTGGTTAAACTACATTTGTGTAGGGAAGGTTAGCATCGTGATGATTTTTTCCCTCGGATACTTCATGGTTGCTTGGATGCTTACAATCATCATTGGATGCTTTCATGGCTGATTCTGTTGCAATTTGACATTATATTTTCAATTGGTGAGCTGGTCACTGCTGAATCTTTTCTATTCCATAAATAATGATTTCATTTTGAAGAAATGAGATGGATACAAATAAGGGGGAAAAAACCTGTCACTACAAGCACACAATCATAGAAATTTTAGAATTAAAAGTTTTCTTAAGGATGATTAAGAAAACATTAAGGAATCTGAGGCACAGAGGCATCAACTGACTTGGTCAAGGTCGAACAGCTAGTTACATAATGACATTTTCCTTTGCCAAGGAAGTAAAGTGTTTTAAGCAATTTATTTTAATGTTGAGAGATCTTTATAAATCCTCCTGCATTACTTAGATAAATAATTCTACACTACAATTGTTTTTCAGTAATTTTGTTTGGCTATTTGAGTGTGTGTTTTTCATAATCTCTAACCCTGAATTTCTCATCAATTCAGCCCTCCAGATTTTATTAGGTTTTGCATGCTCAGGAAATAACACCATCAAAGCAGAGTTATCTCCACATACGCAGGACAATTATATTGATATATCATGTGCTGTATTTTAATTTCAAAATTATTGCCTCATTGTTTTTTCCTGGAGCCCAGTTTTATTTCTTTCCTCTCATCATTAAAGGTACAGCAACAACTAATTCACCCTTAAAAAGAAGAAGAGAAAAGAAAATGTTTGCTTAAAAAAAAGTAGCTAGAAAAATCTCCCACAGAGTGAATTCCCACAGTGTTATGGAGGATGTAAATTTAGTCCAGTGTGGTTCAAACAATCAAGTTAGGAATTTTAATTTAATGGTTTGTTCCTTTGAATTGTTAGAAGCTCACCTCATTGTGGAAGTTGTGTTTGAATTGGAGAAAATTGAATTGAAATGTGTTGAACTTGCCCCAGTCAGGTTGTTCTAGGAGGTCTGATTCACAGGACTAGAAAGAATGAATCAACATATCCAACAAAAGGAGGCTTGAATGATTTCACTTTAATAATAATGATTCTATTATCCCCCAATATTTTAGAATTTAAATATTTGGTTTCTGTGGTGGCTATATTGTCTTAGTAGTTTTAATAGGGCTAGGGAATTATCTCCTTTTCATTTCAACATAACCCAGAGTCCCATGTTTTTGGTCTGTTGGTCAGAAACCTCAGTGCCTCACAGTTTAGAGGGCTCGTGAATCAGCTTGGCGGTGGCAAATAAAATGCTGGAGAAGATTGAAAAAAATGTCGAAAGAAACTACAGATAAGAAAAGGGAGCAAATATTTTTTGTGATATCTTAGGGAATAGTTTAACAGATCTAACGGGTCTAGAGAATCATGGCTCGTGTTTGAAATTATAATAGTAAAATTTGGTAAAATATGCCTGTAATCCCAGCACTTTGGGAGGCCGAGACGGGCGGATCACGAGGTCAGGAGATCGAGACCATCCTGGCGAACACGGTGAAACCCCGTCTCTACTAAAAAATACATTTTTTTTTGGGCGAGGTGGCGGGCGCCTGTAATCCCAGCCACTTGGGAGGCTGAGGCAGGAGAATGGTGTGAACCCGGGAGGCACTGCACTCCAGCCCGGGCGACAGAGCGAGACTCCGACAAAAAAAAAAAAAAAAAAAAAAAAGAAAGTAAGAAAACATACAAAAAAGCCCATCAAGAGGAAAGTAACTTGGTTATAAACCTTTTTACATGTTTACCCGTAAAGAAAGAAATGTTAATAAAGTGAACTCTTTGACAGTAAAATGGAGTTCTTACCACTTAGAGGCTTTACAAGTTAGGTCGGGTAGGAACTTCACAGCCACATGTATTATTCAATTTCACCTCAAATACATTGAGACTAAGGTTCCAGGATAGTGTGTTATGCCAAGGATCACACTGGTACTGAGTTACAAAAGTATTTCCTTTCCCTTCATGCCATGATGTCTTCCTGCCTTCTCTCAGGAGTGCTTGTGACTCAAATAACTGTCATTGCTCCTGAGTCCCTTTCTTTGAATATAATGTTGGTGTTAGTTTATGGTGTGCATGTCTGTCGTTTTCAAGGGCCACAGGCATGTCACACATATGGTGGCATAATTATTCCAACCACAAATACTAACTGTATAGTGGCTCAGGACCTCTTCACTGCTTGGTGATTCTGAAAGACCCAAGCCCTTTTCAGGCAGATCCAGTTCCTGCATTATGGTAATTGAGTTCCTTTTGCCGTGAGAGATGACATATTAACAGGTTCCTGGGATTGAGACCTAGACATCTTTGGGGAGTCATTATTCTATGTACTACTCATAGTTCATCACTTTTGGTCATTTGATTGCTAACTCACCTTAACTACTTTCACACACAGATATCCATTGTACACAATGTCTTCCTTACTTCCCCAAATAGGAAATCTAGATGTAGCTATCCCCTTTGTCTGGAAGATGCAATGGAGCTTCAGAAAGATTACATTAGTTGTCCATGAACATAAAAAGGGGCAGGGGAGCTGGGATTCAAACCCTGTGTGTCTGATTTGAAGTCTGGGGTTTTAACGTGTTTACTGTAAAGTCCTCAGCCTTCATTCACAATAAGGCAGTGATTTTTCAAATTTACTGTAGCAGCAAAACCTTATGTTAAATGAAATCTTACACATGTAACCAATATGTCCCACTTCACCACGTAGGAGTTCAAAACAAGGTCATCTCTGTTTTCATATTCAAATTGAATGATACTAAGTCCCATCGTGGTGTCAAGAAAATGTCTCTCTCTTCTCCTTGGACCTTTCCTTCCCATAACAAGCCCAACAATGCTAAAAGTGTATATTCAGCTCATGACATATAAGACACCACATGAAGAAAAAATCCAAAATAATCTAATGCACTTCCCAGGAGCCAAGACCTCCACTGCTGTCGTTGCTGTTGCCGCCACATGGTGTCACTGGTGGAGACTGTAGTACCAAAGCCACGGCACTGTGTGTCCGTGGAAGACCACAGCAGAGACCTATCTGCACACACTGCCATTTTTGGCTGGTGGTAGACTGCAGATGTGAGGGATGAATGGGAACTTCTTTTGCTCTGTGTTAGGCAGAGCTATGGTCATCCGTGCTCCTGCTCATATGGCTCTACCATTTAGGTAATTGCCCTTTCAAAATGCAATCTACAGCCATTTGTCCAAAGCATTCTCACCCATAGTGTCTGTCTGGGAAGCTAGGGCATGAGGGTTTTCCTGTCTCAGAAACAGTTCATATCCCAAACCAGCCTCCCTTATACATCAACACCCTAACCCGTGATATTAGAGAAAATCCTTTTTTGGGCCCACGGTCTGTCCCAATTAATGCATCCAAATGAGTGATATTTCTTTAGACATGCTAGAACTAGATTAGGCTGCAAGGAACAGAAAAAAATTAAATCACCAAATGAATAAGACACAGGTTGATTTCTTTCTCATATTGTATCTTGGTGCTCCACCATGTGTTCCTTACTTTCCGAAGGTCCAGGTACTCTCAAAACCTGAAAGCTATAAGCATCGCATCCAATATTTCAGTCAGAAAGAAGCAGGAAAGGGCAGGAGAGAGAATGACACCTCCTTTAAGGATACTTTACATCCTATTTTCTATAACTTAGGTGGTCAGGTGACAACACTTACCTGCAAGGAAGCATGGGCAATGTGAATTGTATTGAGTGCCCACATGTCCTGCTAAAATTGGAGGATGCTGTTCTTAAGGAAAAAAAAAATCACAACCAGCAGTATCCATTTTAAGAGGGAGCATCCTTCCTTATCACATAGTCACCCCAGTTTACAAAACAGTTGGGAGCAGATTGCCCTGGTTGAAGCAACAGTAGTTTCTAAAGTCCTGCCCACTCAGCCTTCTATACCTGTGCTCTGGTCCTTGAGGCAGTGATAAGAAATATGGGACTGCAGAACTCAGCTGGAAAACCATTGTACAGGGATGACAGCTTGCAGCTCAAAGGGTTATCTGCTTCCTGCTTTTAACAAACACATTTACCTATTTTTCTTGATAAATGTAAAACTTATGGAAAAATTAAGGAATAGTATAATAACAATATGCCTGCAACCCAGATTCACCCTCATCACATAAGGTGCCAGTGTTGTTTAAAAAATAAAAGGGATTTTGGATTCTGCTAGAATTCCTTTGAACCACCACACAGACTCACTGTCCACTTTCTTCAAGTTTGTGGCCAACATGGCTCTCCCCAACTTGTATTATGATACTGGTAGGTATCCTTCTAGATCATTTTTTTCCCAATTAGCTAGAGTCCATACTTTATTTTTATTTCCTTTGTTCTTACCTAATGTCCTTTTTCAGTGCCAGGATTCCATACAGGGATGTCACATGATATTTAGGAGTTTAGTAGCCATGTCTCCTTAGAGTCCTCTTGTGGTGACAGATTCTCATATTTTGCTCATTTTTGATGGCTTTCATAATTCTAGTTAGGCATTTTATAGGATGCCTCTCTACTTGGATTTGTCTGATATCTTTATCACGACTAGGGTTATGGAAAATTTTGGTGGAGGAAGACCACAGAGGTAAAGTGCCATTTTTATTATGTCATACCAAGGGTCCATTTTATCGACATGATTTATGACTGTTGATACTCACCTTAATCACCTGGCTGAGGTAGTGTTTGCCAGATTTCTCCATTGTAAAGTTACTCTTTTATCCTCCTCTTTCCATGCTGTAGTCTTTGGAAGGAAATCAGTAAGCCTGGCTGACACTTAAGCAGTAGGGAATGAAGCTCCTCTGCCCCCCATTTGAGGGACGAATATCTTCTACATCTAGGATATAGCATTTGGAATGCTTCTGCATGAAGGATTTATCACTTCTCTCCCATTTATTTATCCAACCATTTATTTATGTCAGTATGGATTCATGATTATTTATTTTATAATTTAGGTCCAATTCTACTTTATTTATTTTTGCTCAAATTGCTCCAGCTTAGAACATTGGGAGCTATTTCAGATAACTGCTATATCCCTTTGACACACCCCTAACCTCCCAGGGTCATTTTATTTAGTTATTTACTTTAGCAATTCTTTATTTTCTGGTACTACAAGATGCCCCCAGGCTCATTATGTCCCAGCCAGAGAATCAGCCATCTATTCAAGAAGCCCTGATTTCTTTTATTGGAGGATGATATAAATTGCTATTTCTTTTATTGGAGGATGTCTATACACACATATACATATATATACACACACATATATGTATATACATAAATACATATATATGTAGAGGATTTTCATTTTAACAGGATTTAGTTGTGAGCTAACAGCAACACAGTTCCAATTGTGGCATTTTTTAGCATTCAAGGAACAGGTGATAGAATACTTAGGGGGTGGTCCTTGGGGCTACTGGCCCCTACCACCGTCACGTTGTGAAAGTAGTCACTTATTCAAATAGGTGACTTCAAGCCTTTAAACTTTCTTTGAGTCATAAACACCTTTTGGAAAGCTGCAAGAAGGTTAACAAACCTTTTGCCCAGGAAAAGAAAAAGCATAAGCAAACACACACAGAATCTGCCCAGGATTCCTAATGTTCATAGGCTCCTTGAAGTTCTGACCTAGGGCAGCCGGTGACTCCTGGACAGGGGACCATGGTGTAGCGGAAGGGCCAGGATGGCCACGTGCCTTGGTTCTTGGTTGCTGTTTTTCTCAAGGTTTATTTTCATTGTGACCTCTTTTCTGGCCAAGGAAATGGAGTCATTTAACAAATAAATAAATAAAAGCCTGATTTAACATCATAGTTTCTTCATTGGTTGATTACAAACATTTTATTTTAAGCTGCTTCTTTTATGTACAATCATGATGGAGTTGTTTTGGGTTCTTTTTTGGTTTGTATGATTTAAAGAAAAAAAATCAGAGGTAATTTGCATGGTTTCTTTAATTCATATCTCTTTGAATTTTGTTTGAGTCACTTCCTCTTTGCATCAATGGTTCCTATTTAAAACGGTACAGTGAGAAGAAGTGTATATTTAGCATAAAGTTGTGCCTGTGAGAGCCGACATCAGTGCAGGACTGAAGGAGTTAACTAAGTTAAATCTCAGTACGTTTTTCTGAAGCTGTGTTTAACACTGATTATTTCAAGGTGGTTTTTATAATCACTTCCAAATGTTTTAATGAGGCTGTTTTTCATTTTTCACTAGACTTCTTTAAAAATTTTTTCCTTTCCATATTGATTTTCCAGCCACTTTCCTTAATGCCACCATTGGCAGGCCCCTCCATGCACTTTTACAGTTTGTTCCGGAAACTCCCCTCCACCTCCTGGCCCCACCTCTCTTCCTGTCTCCTGGGTGCTCTTCATCGGAGGAGGATGCTCTTCTGGTCTGATTCCTCCTGGTTTCTCTTGCAGCCTGAGTCCTAGGCCATGTGCAGTTTTTATTTCAATCTATCCATCTTAGCTACCTCCTGTTGTCATTTTAGTTTTTAAAGATCCCTCTGGAATAGAATCTATAAGACTTTGTGATTTTATTGAGTTTTCAATTATAAGCATTGGAAGATCTGTTTAATCATATGTGCCTTCCTTTGATTTCAGACATGGCCTCAGAAGCACTTGCTTTCCTTTCCCTATCTAGGTTTCCCTGGCCTGGCACGGGGCCCCATCCCTACTGTATCAGGCAGCAATAGTTAATTAGGCTGCCCAAAGAAGGCAGGGCTGTGACACTTGTCACATGCCAGAGCTTTCAGACAGTTCTGTGTAAACACACGTTACCAACCAGCCCAGGCTGATGTCAGAGATTAGAGTCAGAATGCGCCTGTCATTCCTTCAGACAGAGGTCCTGTTAGGTCATGATAAACAGCCACAAGATTTATGGTTTCCCAAAGAGGAAAACCAATTCCCCAGACTATCTCTGAGAGTGATATCTGTATGCTGGACACTCTTCTCCTTGCAAACATCATGACGCAGAAACGAGATCACTCATCAAATGTGTTGTTGTATCTTGCTGCAAGAGTGTTGGGTGTTTTCTAAAAGGTAATGATAATAAATGGTCCTGTTTTCCCTATTTTCTTTTCCTTACTCTTCTATTTGAATCCAGGGCCTATTCTCAATTTAGTTAAAATCTTTATAAATACAGCTTCCCACTCTTCCAAACTAAATTACTTACATAAGCTTATTGAGAGATGCTGCATTTTTCTTTTGAAATCAAAGTAGTATATTTATTCTTAATGGAGAAAAAAGGTGTGTCTCAGGTTGACGTCATGGTCTCTGTCAAGGTTATCAGAACTAAAAGCATGAATATAGTGTCCTTTATGTATGTGCTTGGGTATTTAAGCTTGCTAATTGACTATTCCCCCCAAAATGAGAAACTATTTATATATGAATATTAAAGTAGTTCTACCACTCAGTGGGGGAGAAGGCAAATTAGGTACTTTGTTTTTTAAAAAAAAGCTTTTTAGAACTTGGATTGTTGTACAAATTTAATGTTAATTTTCAAGACCAAATTGCTATTTTTCAATGTAGTGGTAATACTAAAATAACAATAAATTATGGACACATAATAAGAATCCACATTTTCCTACGAACATTCAGATGGAACAATATGGATTGTCAAATCATTTGGATAAATACAGTCCCCAAAACCCAAACGTTTTCTTTTCACATATCTAAACATGTGAGTATTTGGAAATGTCAATTTAGGGTTGATATTTTTCTTCTTTCAAGCAGATGTTTGGCGCCCTGTGAACAGGACAGTGTGTGTGGCTAAAAATTATGTGTTAAATGCATTGAAGGTTGAAGCACAAAGGCCCATTTGAAAAGAATCTTTGGAAAATCACAGTATCGGGTTCTCTGTACCATGAACTGGGTTCCCAGACAATATCCTTTCATGATTCCTTCATGAATGCCCACAGAAGTGATTGATCTGACTGTAGTCCTAGTCAGCTTGAGCTATCCAAACTCAAGAAAAAAGTATTACTTGAATCTGGGATCTTTTATTAATAAGATTAACTGGCATAAAATTTAACAGTTGAGAAAGGATACCAAAAAGTAAGATAAAATAGGGGTTCAAATCAGAAACAGATTCCCATCCCCAGGGAAATAAATGTGAGCACAGATGTAATGTTAATACAAAGAAAAGGGGAAAATGTGTAGTTGCTGTGCATAGTGGCGAGCTCCCTCCTAGGGCTACGTCCTGGCTTCCAATTCTGTTCCCCCTATTATCTCCAACTCAAAGATTCTGCTTTTGGAGCTGAAATTCTCCATGCTTTGCTCTACCCTAAGGGAATGCATTCAGTTTTTCTGGAAGTTTGTATTTTGTGAAAGCTAAATCTCTTTGCTTTTATCTCGGCAATGATGTATTTTAACAAACGCAGGGCTGGCAGTCCCAGCAACAATTAGTCCAGCCTCTGCCTGGTCCCGCAAGGGGATGGGAAGCACCAGCTCCCTCCCACTGGCATCCATATCCTCATTAATGTTTTTTTCTTTTCTGACATGCTTTTCTTTTTTGGTTCTTTTAACTGTGACCAATCACAGGGTCAGCTTGAGTTCTGCTTGTTCCATAAAGTCTTTCTTAGGGATTCTGGCCTCCTTGTCCTCTCTTTCCTTGGATGCTGAATGACACTGGCTCCTGATTGAGCCCTTGGTTATATACTATCTTCTACTTCTTTCTCTCCCTCTCACCTCACATATGTTAGCTTCAGTCTTATCAGCTAGACTGTAGGCAGCTTGAGAGACAAGGGACTCATCTTCCAGGAGGTCTCTTCATAACCACACTCATGATGAGGGGCATGTAATTTTTACTATTTGCCACATCTCCACTGTGGGCTTGATGGACTTGGGTAACACGGAGTTTCTCTTTTCTTGAGAGGAAGGAGGCCCTGAAGAATGTATTGGAAAATATTCTCTAATTATGTCATTAATGGATTATAAGAGATGATTGGGGTTTCTGAGAAAGATGTCACAAGTTATTAACTGTCCACTGTTGTGAATAAATTTCAAATTCCTGGGATCGATTATTTTGGGCAAAATTAGCCTAACATTATTGTTTCAGCAAAGTATCTGACAATGCTATCTTTTTGTAATCTTTTGGGACATGCAAACTGAGCTAGCTCGGTGCTTTACAGATTGTTTTTCCATGTGCTAAAATCAGTTACACTTGCATTTTTAAAATGTGGCTTAAAAAATTCATAATGCTTTTTTCCCAACTGGCACATATCCCTTATGGCACTAAACCACATTTCTGGGGTAAGGTGGATGAGATGTTTTAGGGAGATGCACCAATGGACATTTGTAAATGAAAACATTTATTTTATAGATTCAGGCAGAGTGTACATGTGCAGATTTGTTATGTAGATATATTGCATAGTGTTGGAGTTTAGGCTTCTAGTGTACCCATCACCTGAATAATGAACATCATACCCAATGGTTAAGTTTTCAACTTACATCTCTCAACTCACCTTTCCCCCTTTTGGAGACCCTCAGTCTCTGTTATTTCTCTCTGTATGTCCATGTGCGCCCATTGTTTAGCTCCCAACATGTAAACATGAGTTTAGCTCTCATGTTCACAAATGAGAACATGTGATATTTGGTTTTCTGTTCCTGAGTTATTTCACTTAGGATAATGGCCTCCAGCTCCACCCATGGTGCTGCAAAAAACATGATTTCATTCTCTTTATGGCTGTCTAATATTTCATGGTATTATATATATAATATATAATATATATAATCTATATTATATATAATCTCTCTCTCTATATATATATAGAGAGAGAGAGAGAGAGGGAGAGAGAGAGAGAGAAAGAGAGAGAGGAGAGAGAGAGAGAGCATCGTATTTTCTTTATCCAATCATCTACTGATGGATACTTAGGTTGATTCCATGATTTCACTATTGCAAATACTGATGCAATAAAAAATGCATGCAGATGTCTTTTTGATATAATTTCTTGTCCTTTGGGTAGATACCCAGTAGTTGGGTAGATACCCAGTAGTGGGGTTACTGCGTCAAATGGTAATTCTAGTGTTAGCTTTCTGAGAAATCTCCACGCCGCTTTCCATAGAAGTTGTAATTTATATTCCCACCAACAGCAAGTAAGTGTTCCAGTTTCTCTGCATCCTCAACATCTGTTGTTTTTTGTCTTTTTATTAATAGGAATTTTGACTAGTACAAGATGGTATCTCATTGTGATTTCAATTTACATTTCTCTGATGATTAGTAATGTTGAGCATTATTTCATATCTTTGTTGCCACTTGTGTATCTTTTTTCGAAAAATATCTGTCACTTTAAATGGGGTTAGTTGGTTTTCTTTCTTGTTAAGTTGTTTGAGTTCATTGTAGATTCTGGATATTAGTCTTTTGTTGGATGCATAGTTTGCAAATATTTTCCCCATTCTTTAGGTTGTCTGTTTATTTCTTTTGCTGTGTGAAAGCTTTTTTTAAAGTACCGTCAATTTTTGTTTTTGTTGCATTTGTTTTTAGATCTTAGTCATAAATTCATTGCCTAGGTCAATGTCCCGAAGAATTCTCCCTAGGTCTTCTTCTAAGATTTTTATAGTTTCACGTTTTACATTTAAGTAGTCTCTAATCCATCTTGAGTTAATTTTTGTATATAGTAAAGGATAGGGTCCAGTTTCACTTCTCTGCAAGTGGCTATCCAATTTTCCCAGCACCCTGTATTGAAAGGTATCTTTTCCCCAATGTATATTTTTGTCAATTTTGTTGAAGATCATTTTGTGGTAGCTATGTAGCTTCATTTATTCTGTTCTGTTCCTATTGGAACTCTATTCTGTTCCATTGGCCTATGTGTCTTTTTTTTTTTTTTTAACTAATACCATGTTCTTTTGGTTACTATAGCCTTGTAGTATAATTTGAAGTTAGGGAACATGGTGCCTCCAGCCTTGTTCTTTCTGCCTAGGATTGCTTTGGCTATTCTGGCTCTTTTTCAGTTCCATATGAATTTTAGAATAGGTTTTTTCCTAATTCTGTGAAAAACGACCTTGGTAATTTGTTAGGAATTGCATTGTATGTGTATATTGCTTTAGGCAGTATGATCATTTTAACAAGATTAATTCTTCCAATCCATGAGCTTGGGATATTTTTCCATTTGCTTGTGTTGTCTATGATATCTTTCATCAGTGTTTTGTAGTTCTCCTTGGAGAGAGCTTTCATATCCTTGGTTAAATGTTTTCCTAGGTAATTTGTCTGTGTGTGTGTGTGTGTGTGTGTAGTGTAAGTGGGATTGAGTTCTTGATTTGGTTCTCAATTTGAATGTTATTGGTGTATGGAAATGCTGGTAATTTTCATACATTGATTTTACTACCCGAAAATTCACTGAAGTCATTAATCAAATCTATGAGTCTTTTGGAAGAGTCTTTAAGGTTTTCTAGGTATATGATCATGTTATCAGCAAACAGACATAATTTGACTTTCTCTTTTCTAATTTACATGCCTTTTATTAGTTTCTTTTGCTTGATTGTTCTGATTAAGGCTTCTGACATTTTAGATTTTAATAATATTTTAGTATGAACTAGAAAAGACTTAGAAGACAAATAAAACCTCAATTTCACTGGCATTATTTCTTTGGATAAAATATGTAAGACATTGTGAACCAGGTTAAAGAAAACTATCAAATATTTAAGTATTTACTTACTCTTTGTAGGTGGACAAACAGATACAGCCAAAATTGTGAATTTAATAGAAGGGAACAACTAAGAGGAAACACAGCTCAAACCAAGACTAGATCATTCAAGAAGAGGGGAAAGAATAGTTGTTTATTAGCACCCATCCAATAAGAGAGACATATGTGGCTAGCATGGTGCTGACTCCATTGCCATTGGTGCATTCGCCCAAGGGCCCGCTGCATGCTGCACCCATAATGCTTATTATACATATCAATATAGATATAGATATAGATATGCATATACATATACATGTACATAGTGCTCACTATAAGTTGAACACAGCCTGAAGCCATTGATGACCAGGCTGTATGTCTGGCAGCATGATTAGAAGAAAGAGTGAATATTTTTCTAAGCTCCATATCTTGGCGTTACCACATGCTTGTGCATTCTATAAAGTATGTCACAAAAAATCTGCTGGAACATATCTATTGCACCAAAGTAGATAGGACTTCTCTTTTATTATAAGCTAAAGCTGATCCTCTTACATCTCTGTAAATATCATTGCTTTCACTCACGTGTAATACTTTTTCTTGAGTGGAAGAGAAAACATGGGGAGATACAGGAGAGAGCTGAAACTATCTCTATCTCTGGATCCATCTTAAAAGTTGAGTCATATTTAGGGCCATCATCCATTCTATGTGGCTGTCATTCAAGAGCATCTTATTATAAAACCTCCTTCTTCCTCAGCTGTGTCTGAACACAATGATTTATTTCTATGCTTTAAACAAAAATGTACTTTTACAATTTGACAGCATCTAAATGACTTTAGCTTTTTTACCCATGGTCATAAAAATTGGCAAATTAAAAGAATAACTCTTGCTCTTTCTAAGTATCACTTTGAATGGCTGAGAATGAAAGAAACTGATAAAGGGCAAGTCACACCTGGAAAGTCACACCAGACTTGGCCAGCATTACGCTAGGCTTTCCATGTTACAGAACTCAGCGACTGTTTTACCAGAACCCAGAGATTCATTACAGATTTTGCTGTTTGCTGGACATGAGAAATCTCCTTTCAGAAGAGACGTATGAAGAATTAAGACCTGCCATTCTTCTGCTTTAATGAAGCTACTGGTAGAAATAGGAATTAGTACTTAGCAGGGATTCTAAACTGTCAGCTTCCCCAGGCAGGTGCCATATCTGACTCATACAGGGATTTTTGGTTTGTAATTTTTGGTGTGTAGTGCATTACACACAAAGTGTTTGATGGATGTATATGAAGTAAACACAGTGTTATAGAAGAAGCCTGGGGCAGAGAAACAACTGAACTGCGTTCTACCACCCATGCTGCCAACAGCTAGCATTTGACATTGGAGCAATTACTTCCTTCTCTGGAAATCTACTTTAGATTTATCTTGTATCTCCAGAATGAGGGCTCTTAGAATATATAATTTCTAAGGTATAAAATGTGCTTATATTTTAGATTACGTCCATTGATAGATCATGCCTATATGCAATAAAAAAATTAACAATAACCTCAACTATCTCCTTACGTTGAATACTTACCACGTGCCAGTTACTTTACTAAGGTCTTAAATATATTATTTAATTTGACTATCCTGTCAAACATGTGGGAGTAAACATTACAATTTCCATCTTACAAGTAAGAGTACTTTGACTTTAGCACTGTTACTTTCTGAAGACATCAAAGCTAGTAAGTGGTGGACACTGGATGGGAGTCCAGGGCTGCGTGACTTGTCAGTGTCGGCCCTAAACCAATTTACTGCCTCCCAAACTGTGAGTAGTCAATGTTACCAGTGACTAATTATATGTTTATTGCTGGCCATCCCCTTAATTGGAAAAAGAAATGGTGAAAAGGAAGAGATATGAGGGGCAGAAGATACTACTATCTAGTTTATTATTTATTTATTAATTTGATTTAAACATACTTTATTACTGAAAAAGTAATCTCTAAGGATAAGAAATTTAAAACCCTGTTATATGATTGTTTAAACTTTGTTTCTTTTCACTGACTTCAGTAGATCATAATTATTTTCCATAACTCTGATACTAAAATGAGTATTTAGTCAATGTGTTAGTAACTTTTTAAGCAAAGCAAAACATTGGCATAGGTTGAAACAAGAATTCTTTTCATTCCCATTCACTATGAACTCTCCATTAAGCACAATTGGATAATAATGTAGTGTGACCATGTTCTCCGTCTCCCTTTGCCTCCATTTCAAGACAGTAGTTCTCATAATGTCAAATGTATTCATTTGAAATCATGAATGCTACAGAATCACTAAAACCAATGCTTTCAAAGTTTACAGATCATTAATTGAACTTAAATTGATTTAGTGATTCAAATATTGCAATTATCCTCTACTGAACTCTTCAGTGGGGAATTTGAAAATACTGTAAACTAAAGTGCTGGTTTAGGACTGGAATCTAATGTGGATAGCCTCCTTGTTTTCCTTCCCTCCCTTTATCTCTCCTTATCTTTCTCCTTTATTCCCTTTCTCCTTCCCTTCCTCCTTTCCTTTCTTCCTTCTTTCCTCCTTTTTTTCTTTCTATCTTTCAGCTGAGCTAGACTCAGTATTACTTCTGCCCATAGACTGCTTGGATTAAAACATTTGAAGAAATTAAAACCATATTTCTGGCTACTGTTCTGTCTTGATACAGAAACCTTTGTATAATAACAAACATTTCTTCTGATGACAAATATCCTGTATTAAATGTTTATTAAACAAGTTTTAAGTCTTAATTTATGCATACAAGGTTGAAGTGATACAAAGGAAAACCAAAGGAATTTGGTTATGAATACACATTTCAACTTGTGAAGCCTCCTAGGAACTGGCCAATAATGCTTGTGCTAAAGGCTATTTTATTTACTATTATATTACCTAAGTGAATTTAATGCATCAGTAATTTAGATACCTGGATTCCTCTAAGACTATGGATTTGGGAAGTTCTCATTACATGTAAAAGCATCCTGCAGTGTTCTTTGCTTAGGGAATCCAACCTGTGTCTATAAACCTTTGCAAGGTTTTCTTTGTTCACTGCAGGGGGTTCTAGCAAGTAAGCAGATAGAGAGGTTTTAAAGTAAAAAGAAAGAAGAATCCATTCTGTCATAATGGCAATTCTACAATACCTCTGAGGAACAATGTTAGTGATCAACACTGGCAGCAGAGATGACGATTTGGGTTGTGTGTGTATGTGGGGTGTGTATGGAAGATCTACATTTGCAAGGCTATTTAATGACTGTGCAGAGTGACTTTCAAAAATAAAAATATTGCGATTGATGCAGTGTAAGATAATGCTTCCCTCCACCCTCACGATGCATCTCTTTACCCTTACTGGCCTGGGACAGCCTACAAATGCAGACTTTCTGATGTAGAATGAGGCATCAGTAGGGCTCATGGCTTCAGAGATTCACCAGGGATGGTCAGGAAGTTCCTACCCACAGCCTTCTACTTCTCTGATTTTTCGTTGTTTTTGTTCTTTTTAAAACTTAAAATAGAAGAACATTTTTTCTTTCTTCAGTTTTATTCAGAAACCCAACATAAAAGAAAGAAAAAGCAGAGCAGCTGCTTCTAAAGTGCTAGTAAGAGCCTCAGAGCTCTGACCACTGAACTGTCTCCTGTCCAAGGCTCTCTCTAAAACCAGCTCCTCTAAGAATCGTTCTAGAGTATGATAAGTGTTCTAGTGATTCATTCATTTGGGTTGAAACTCTGAACCCCTGAGCTACAATGTAAACACCTGGGAAGGTTTTCACACTCTGCCATTTCTTATTAGTGGCTGAGGTAGAGGAAAGTGATCTCTAATTTAGAAAATTAAGGAAAAAATAAAACCATGGGCTATGCCAGAGAGAATATGAAAAGGCTAACTCAGTTAGAAGGATTGAACATTTGGGAACAGTCTTAGAGCACTGGTCGTCTGGTAGAAGGAAATACACAGGCCAAAGGGAGGGAAGTATTGTGGACAGAGAGAAAGTAGGTGATGAAATAAGACCAGTACCTGCTTTTACGTTAGGCAGTCCCTAGGCTCACCGATCTGCTACTGTGTTTGATTCTTTTGGTGAGAGGCCTCATTAACACTTAAGACCCTTTAAGAGCTTGTTTTGCCCAGGCAATTGCCTGTGAGACCAACAGACTACTCCAGAAAGGAAGAAAAATTGGCCAGAACTTTCCAATGTAGATCCCAGACGGAGCTTGGCTTTCAGAACACCTTTGGTTTGGAAGTCCATTTGGGAATATTCTGGAGCCCAGCTACGTGATGACTAGTATCTGAATCCCTGCTTGGCTCAGCTATCTATCCCAAGGATGACTCAGAAACAAGGAAGGGCAGGAATGCTTCTTTCTTAAATTTACCCCAATCTCTGCTGGACCCTCTAATTATTTCCTTTCTTCCTCATTTGAGTTGAATGAAAGTTCTGAAAAGTTATCCCCACTTTCCAAAGGTGATGATGCAGAGGGATGGTATATATATAAAGCAATTCAGGTAAGCCACTCTGTATAAGTGTCTTATAGTTGACTTAATTAGTATTTATGTATAAGTGAAAAAAATAGGAAATTAGAATATATTTTCCCCAATCAACTTGTTCTCATTCTACACATTTATGAGGAATAAATCAGTATTTTCTAGGTGCATCCATTTCCATGAATGTATTTAACGCAAATGCTTCTGCATGTAATATTTTCAAGGCAGTGTTTGTATGCAATTTTCACCTATGGTTTGTGTTTTAGGGGTTTAGTTTAAGATACAAAGATACCTTCCGATGTTATGCATAAACTTTTTCTTTAAGCTTTTTCTTTCTGCTTCATCTTTCTATTATCTCCTCTGGGACTTCAAATATACATCTACGAGACCATTTGCTATCATCCTACAGATTCTGAAAGCCCTATTCCCTTTTCCCCCTATGTTTTTTCTCATCTTCTGATTGAATAATTTCTACTTACCTTTTCTCTGTTATTTCCATTCTAATGTTAAGCTAGGTGGTGAAATTTTTATTTCAGATACTGTATTTTTAGTTCTAGAATTTCCATCAATTTCTTTCTATAGGTTTTGTTTCTTGGTCTTTTCATTCACCGTGAGCATGTTTTTCTTTACATAATTGAATGCATCTATAATAAATAATTTAAAATGCTCTAGTAATTCAACATATGAGTCATGAGAGGTTTGGTCTCCATTGATTATCTTTTCAATTGAGAATGGCCAGCATTATGTTGTTACTTCGTATTTTAAGTAATTTTGAATTTTACCCTGGACATTGAGAATGATATGTTGTAGAAGTTAATTTTTTATTTTTATTTTTTGAGATGGAGTCTCACTCTATTTCCCAGGCTAAAGTGGAGTGACATAGGCTCGGCTCAAGTGATCCTCCTACCACAGCCTCCTGAGTAGCTGGGACTACAGGTGTGTGCCACCATACCTGTCGAAGTTTTGTATTTTTTTTTGAAATGAGATTTCATCATGTTGCCCAGGCTGGTCTCAAACTCATGGGCTCAAGCAATCAGCCCTCTTGGGCCTCCCAAAGCGCAGGTTACGGTTGTGAGCCACTGCACCTGGCCAGAATTCTTTTATCATTAATTAGTCTACTAAGTCTACTTCATGTATATGTTCAAGTATCAGCTACAGATTCGTGTAGAGTATCAGTACACCAAAAACTTGGGGCTTCCTTTCTTCAGAGTTTGACTTTCTGAAATTTCCTCCCTAATTTTCCTACTATGGTCGTTGCACTGAACCTTGTCCTCTGGTTTTTCTAGCAAGATAATCTGTGTATTTTATGTCAAAGTTTTAACCAACTCACATAGTCCTCACTGTGGTTTGCTCTCATACTTAAAAAAATTAATTTAAAAATTAAAAAAAGCTCACTGTGTGCTGTTTCCTTTTCCCCTCTGGTATTTTCTGGTTTATTCATTCTCTATGCCTTCAAGTCGTTTTGTCCCTCAGATCTTACAGTTGTTTTAATTTTGTAGTTTTACCTTACACATTTGTGTGTTTAATCCATCCCATTGCTCTCTATGTTTATGATGTTAAGTGGAAGATTAGTTTTATTTTTCCATATAGTGAGCAAGTTTCCCTCCACAAGATCTACTAAACACCTGTTTCTTCCTCCACTGATTTGTAGTGCAACTTTTACATATAAAAGTGATCTGTCTCTGGGCTAATTATTCTGTTATATTTGTCTATTCCTGTGTGAGTAAAAAAAATTTATTATAATGCATTTGTAGTATGTCAGTACCTGGTAATGTAAGTCCACTCCTTTGCTTTTCATTTTCATATTTTATTTAGCAATTTGTTTATATTTGTTTCTCCATATTAATTGCAAAAATAAATTTATTATCTTCTTCAAAAAATTCAGGGAATATTAACATTTTTATATTAGTAAGTCGTTACAACCAAGAGTAAGGAATGTCTCCCCACATATTCAAATTTTTTTAATGTTCTTTTATGATTTAAAAATGTTATCCTTAAAAGTCTTTTAAGTTCTGGATTATTTACAGTACCTTTGGTACCATTATGAATAGCCTTTTTCATTTATTATATTTTCTATTATGTTATTGCTCATATAAAGAAATGTTGCTGATTATTTAGTTTACTTTTAATAGGGGTATAAATTACATATAATAAATTGCATAAACCTGAAGAGTACAGCTTAATGAATTTTTATTTTTGTATACAGCCATATAAATACTGCTCAAACCAACGTGTAGTAGCTTTCAAAAATTCTAAAGTCTCCTTCATGTCTTCTACCATTTATATGAATTTTGTATAACTAGAACCATATATTATATACTTTTTGTGCCTGCATTCTTTTGTTCAACACATGATGTTTGTGAGATTTATTTATGATGGTTTATTCCTTTTTCATTCTTGAGTAGTATTTCAGTGTGTGAATACACCACAATTCGTTTTCCCATTCTCCGATTGATAAACATTTGGATTGTTTGACTTAAGGTCATTGACAAGTTGCTATGAACATTCTTAGACATATTTTGTGCTGGACATTAGTAGTCATGACACATGCTTTAGATTTTCATTAGTTGATTTTTAAAATCTCATAAACCTTATTGAATTATCTTATTAGTTTAAAATTTGTTGAATCTGTTAATTGTATAGATGACCATATAGTTTGAAAACATTTACAGTTTTAACTCTCACTTTAATCCTTACAGTTGTATTTATTTTTCTTTCCTTAAAACATTTACCAGGTTCTGTAAGAGTTTGTTAGAAAACAGTGGTAAAAGTGAGTATCTCTGTGGTTGCCCCAATATGTAAGGAATAATACCTAAAATTCTTTTCATAATAATGTATTTCTCTATTAAGTATTACATTTCTGTGTTTTTGGTATAGAACCTTTGGCAAATAAAGTTGTTGACTGTTCTTTGTTTGCCAGTAGCATTTTTGTTTAAATTTCAAATGGGTGTTGAAGTTCCCAAATTGTTTTTCTGAAACTTTTAAGATAATATGATTTCTCCTTTTTGTTTGGAGAAATATATTGATACAATTTCTAATAAAAATTGATACTTGCTTTCCTGGGATCATGAAGTTTTCTTTTAGTACAATGTTTAATTTATACAACTAATATTTTATGGAGGATATTTGCAACTATGTTTTATGTAGCATGCACCTAAAATGTTCTCTTCTTTTCTCTTCCCTTCCATTTGCTTCTCTTTTCTCTTCTTTTTTCCTTTTCCTGTTTTGGAGTCAAGGTTACACTAGCCAGAGAGCCAGTGAAGTTGGTAGCTTGGCTCAAAGCCTCAGAACCAGGGAAACTGATGGTGTAACTCTCAGTTGGCAATTGAACGCTTGAGGATCCAGGGGGCTCCTGGTGATTGTCCCAGTATCTGAAGGACAAAGAACCTGGGGTTCTGATGTCCAAGGGCAGAGGAAGAAGGGTGTCATACCTCCAGGAGAGAAAGATAAAATTTGTCCTTCTGCCCTTTTGTTCTATCCAGGCCCTCATCCAATTAAACAGTGTCTGCCACATTGGTTGAGAGTGGGTCTTCATTGCTCAGTCCATTGGTTCCAACTCCAATCTCTTCTGGAAATACCCTCACAGACATACCCAGAATGCCTTACCAGTATGAGTCTGTCCCCATCATTATTATTTTATTATTTTTATTTTTGTGATTCAGCTCTATTGTTTACCCTTCAACTTACTGAAATAAATTCTTAGCTCATTTGTTCTCAACTTTTCTTGCTTTCTGATACATACATTTAAAGACACGTTTTCCCCTCTAGGTACTGTATTAGCTTCATCCCACAAATGCCGACATGAACTATTTAATTTTGGGTACCCAGCTACTTGGGTATCCCTTAATCCAGTCAAGTTGACACCTAAAATTAACCATCACAACCTGGTTGCTGGAAGCTTAGTAGAAGGCATCTCTTTAACTATGTAGGTCCAGGGCATTTTAGAAAGAGAGATCTTTGATTACAATTTCAATTTATTTTGGGCATAGCTGTCTCTTTGTTTCCTATTTTTTCTTGCACCAATTTTTCATTTTAGGGTATCTGAAAATTTATCAGTTTTATATAGATTTTCAAATGTATGCATGTGTTTTAAAAATAATATTTTTTAAATTTTCATTTTTTTACACTTTGTACTTTTTGGTAACTCCTTTCTCACTTTCTCTTTCACCTTGTCTCTTTGTTCTTTATTGAGATATGAGTCTGTCCTCATCATTATTTTATGATTTGCATTTTTGCTGTTGAGCTCTAATGCTTACCCTGAAACTGACCAAAATAAATGCTTAGCTCATTTGTTCTCAAACTTTCTTGATTTCTGATATATGCATTTAAGGTATATTTTCCCCTCTAAGTACTGTATTAGCTTCATCCCACAAATGCTGACATGAACTATTTAATTTTTACTTTACAATATTCCTTGTCATTTCTAATTAACTAGAGCGTTATGAATTAATATTTTATCTTCTAAAATTTGATTTTTAGCAATTTTTTGTTAAAATTTTCTAATTTTATTGCATTATGTTCAGAGAAAATAGTCTGTAAGATATTGATTCTTTACAATTTATTTAGGCTTATTTTGTGGGAGAAATGTAAATGTAAATGTTCCCTATGCCCTCATATATAATAGTTTCTTTCTCAAGTATAGATTTTTTTGTATAACTAACTCAAGCATGTATATTATTCAATCAAAGAGATCAAAAGAAATATCAAGAGATTTGTGTCTTTATTATTATCTGCTTCATCTATTAAGTTCTAAAAGACGTGTTTAAAAATCTCTAATTTCTATCAATTGTCACTTTATATAATTTGAGGCTGTATTTTAGGAGTATATTCTCTACTATTCTTTTTTTATAGCCAATGTCAAAAGATACCATAGTGCATTATGGTAATTTCTGCCTTAAATTTTATTTTTACAAAATTTAAGACTGTTATCACACCCTCTTTTTGTCTATATTTTTTTCCTGTGTAGCATTTCAATTATTTAAATTCTGAGTCTTTTTGATTCCTTTTGCTTTAAATGTACCTATTATAGAGAATATGTTATTGATTTTTCCAAATCTGAAATTATTGGAATACCAATATCCAAGAATATAGGTGAGTTTAATCTGTTTATTATAATCCTATTTATATTTGAATTGCTTTCTGTTATTTTATTGAATAATTTCTATTTTAACTTTCATTTTTCTTTTCCTACAGGTTGTATTTTGCTAGTTTGTATTTTAAGCTATGCACTTAAAAATTTATGTGTTTATTTATTTCTATGTTACTTGCCTTTATCCTAAAAATCAGACTTATGTTTATTAATCCCTGATGATCTTTGTAAATAGTTTTTGATTTTGTAAATTTTCTGTCAATTTAGAAACAGGGAAAACAGTATAATGAAACCAATGTATCAACCATCCTACTTAAACTCTTAGCAACACATTACCAATATTGCTTTATTTCTAACTTCTTCACTGTCTGCCACCCCACCATTCCCAAGATTATTTTGAAGCAAATCCAAGATTTCATATCATTTCGCTATAAATATTTCATACTGAATTTCCAAAAGATTAAAGACTCAAAAAACATTTCCACAATACAATTACCAAAAGCTAAAGAAAACTGTTGTATGTAATCTAATATTTAGTATTGTCATTTTGTTGTCTACCAAATTTTTCTTAATCAATGTTTGTTTGAATCACAATCTAAATTATATGCTTATATTTAACTGGTTGATAAGTCTCTTGAATATCTTTTTTTTTTTTATTTTTTTTTTGCCATTTTCTGAGTTGTAAGAGGTTCAATACACTAGAGGTTAGGTAATGCTCCACATGAGTACTGAGTCTGAATCTGCATTTTATTAGATTTACAGTTGTTAGAAATACGTATTAATATATGTGGAACACTGTATTATTAATTCCTCTTTTTTCATCCCCCTTCTCTTTTTTCATTATTTTATTTTATTTTATTTTTTGAGACAGAGTCTCGCTGTGCCGCCCAGGCTGGAGTGCAGTGGCTGGATCTCAGCTCACTGCAAGCTCTGCCTCTCGAGTTTATGCCATTCTCCTGCCTCAGCCTCCGGAGTAGCTGGTCCACCACCTCGTCCAGCTAGTTTTTTGTATTTTTAGTAGAGACGGGGTTTCACCATGTTAGCCAGGATGGTCTCGATCTCCTGACCTCGTTATCCGCACGTCTTGGCCTCCCAAAGTGCTGGGATTACAGGATTGAACCATCGCACCCGGCCTTTTCATTATTTTTTAATTGAGCAAACACTGGGTTGTCTGTTTCGTAGATTTTTTTAGTCTGAATTTTGCTGATTGTTCCCTATAGTATTCTTAATATGTTTTTCTAAACCTTCTATTGTCTGCAAATTGATAGATCTGGAGTTTGAATTATATTCACGTGCAAATTTTTTTGGAAGGATTCCATAAACAGATGGCATGTACTTCCATTAGGAGATATACAATGTTCATTTGTCTCTGCTTTTGTAATGCTTGTTAAGTCTTTGTTACACTTGAAGACTTAACAGATCACATGGGAAAAATAGGATAAACTCTTGATTCTTTTACTTTATTTACCAATTTTCAAAATAATGAAACGGCTCATTGGCACCCTCCAAAAATGACCAATTAAAACTTCCATGTTGGTTTCTTTGCTTTTATATTATTCATTCACCTAATTATTCATTCATTTTGGCATCATTATATACTTATGGATAAAAACACATTTCATATATTTCAACTCGTTTCTGCTTTTATCCTTATTGATGCTCAGAGATTTCCATCTTAGACAAGGATGACTTCTCAGCCCTTTTGGCTTACATTTAAGAGTCTTTTATAACTTTTCTGCTTTTTGATATGATAAACTTTCTGGTATATTAATTTTTTATTCTCCCTATCTTGAACCATTAGTAATTTCTATAAGGAATGTGGTTCCATTTGGTGTGACATGGTTTTCAAGAACATAACCTGATTATTGGAAAGGCTCATTGATTATATTATTGTTATCCAATGTAGTGAATTATGAGGGCAGAGCTGTGAACCTGGAGGGTACAGCTATGGGCCTTAGAGGATTATTCCTAGGACTTGAAAATTAATGGAGTTTGCTCAGCTGGATTTCAAAATTGCTTGGGACCAGTAACTCCTTTTCTGCCCTTCATTCCTCCCTTTTTGAATGAGAAATATATGACTGTTAGCTAATGCTTGTACTATCATTTTATTTTAGAAGAGAATTACTGTTTTCTTGAATTTCAAACGTTCACAGATAGAAATTTTACTACAGAATGGATCATATCAGAGTCTCATTCGGACCTAATTTAGATGATGTAGTGAGATATTTTACTCTTGAGCTGATGAGACATGAAATTTTGGACTTGAGCTGATGCTTAAGTCATACAATTTTGGACTTGGGTTGAGACTTTTGGTGACCTTGGGATGGGGATGAATGTATTTCGTATGTGAAAAGAATGTTACTCTTTAGGAGCTAGAGGATTATGATAGGCTGAATAATGATCCCTGGAACCTTCACATATATTATCTTACATGGTTCATTAGTCAAGGTTCATTAGTCAAGGTTGTCCCATCAACAGGGCTGATAGGATAGATATATATATATGAAAGGGAGTTTATTAAGGTGTATTGACTCACATGATCACAAGATGAAGTCCCACAATAGGCCTTCTGCAAACTGAGGAGCAAGTAAGCTAGTCCAAGTCTCAAAACCTCAAAAGTAGGAAATGGACAGTGCAGCCTTCAGTCTGTGGCCAAAGGCCTGAGAGCCCCCAGAAAATCACTGGTGTAGGTCCAAGAGCCCATGGGCTGAAGAACTTGGAATCTTATCTTCAAGGGCAGGAAGCATCCAGCATGGGAGAAAGATGGAGGCCAGAAGACTCAGGCAGTCAAGTCCTTCCATGTTCTTCTGCCTGCTTTTATTCTAGCTGTTCTGGTGGCTAATTAGATGGCACCCATCCAGATTGAGCATGGGCCAATAGGATATATATCCTATTAGTTCTGTCCCTCTATAGAACCTTGACTAATACAGATTTTGGTACCAGAAGTGGTTCTAGAGGAACAGAATGTTAAGGATGGAGTTATTTCTTTGGTTTTAGGGTTTCTGGAGTTGGATGCTTAATATGATTAGACCCAAAAATGCTAAGGACTCTAATTCTATTTTTTTTTTTTTTTTCTGAGACAGAGTCTCCCTCTGTCGCCCAGGCTGGAGTGCAGTGGCCGGATCTCAGCTCACTGCAAGCTCCGCCTCCTGGGTTCACGCCATTCTCCTGCCTCAGCCTCCTGAGTAGCTGGGACTACAGGCACCCGCCACCTCGCCCAGCTAGTTTTAGACGGGGTTTCACCGTGTTAGCCAGGATGGTCTCGATCTCCTGACCTCGTGATCCGCCCGCCTCGGCCTCCCAAAGTGCTGGGATTACAGGCTTGGACTCTAATTCTAGTAGTATGGAGAACACTGATAGTCCTTTGCATAAACTTCTTAGAGAGTTATGCAAAATAAATGCATTTGACACTCCTGATTCACCTCTCATGAGAGGCAAGGAGTTTAGTGGCTCCATACGTAATACCTTTGACCATATGTTGAGAACCAAGGAACATAATGAAGCTGGTTGGTTGCTCCTAAGTTCAGTGGACAAAGTGCCACTATCTCCAGTAGTGACAACATCCCCTCCCTGACTCACGTTGCCATCAGCCTTTTCACCTTTGTCTGAGGAGATAAACCCTGCACTGCCTGAGGCAACAGTGACGGCCTCCCCTAAGGCAGATGCCAGGAAAAATAACATCGATTCTCCTCAGGAGCTACGCCCAACTCCCCTGTTTGCTTCTAGACCTACAACTAAAGTCCTAGTGGGTCCCTAGAAGTGAGGTTGAGAGTGTGACCCATGAAGAGGTGTGTTACACTTTAAAAGAACTGTTTGAGTTCTGTAATTTATACAAACAGAAATCTGGAGAACAGGCATGGGAATGGGTATTAAGGGTATGGGATAATGGTGGAAGGAACACAGAGTTGTATCAGGCTGAATTTATTGATTTGGGCCCACTAAGTAGGGACTCTGCTTTTAATGTTGCATCTCAAGGAGTTATAAAATATTCCAATAGTTTATTTGCTTGGTTAGCTGAAATGTGGATTAAAAGAGGGCCCACTGTGAGTGAGCTGGTAATGACTGATCTCCTTTGGCTTAATGTAGAGGAAGGCGTGCAAAGGCTTAGGGAGATTGGGATGGTGCATTAGTCACATTAGACCTACTCATCCCAGCTTGGAGGGTCCAGAAGATATACCCTTGACCAATGCCTTGCAAAATAGGCTCATGCTCATGTAATTTACTGGTCTTACCAGGTTCCCCATCATCCTGAAGCAGCTGGATTGATAAAACAGTGGAATGGCCTTTTGAAATCACAATTACAACACCAACTAGATGACAATACTTTGCAGGGCTGGAGCAAAATTCTCTAGAAGGCCATGTATGCTCCGAATCAGCGTCCAATATGTTTCTCCCGTAGCCAGGATTCACGGGTCCAGGAAGGGGTGGAAATGGAAGTGACACTACTCACAATCACCCCTAGTGATCCACTTGCAAATGTTTGCTTCCTGTTTCCATGACATTACGTTCTGCTGGCCTAGAGGTCTTAGTTCTTAATATTACCATGCTGTGTGATTAAGGTCAATGGGAAACTACAGCAGTCCAATCCAGGTGGGACTGCAAATGGTCCAGACCCCTCAGGAATGAAGGTTTGGGTCACTCTACCAGGAAAAAAACCATGACCTGCTGAGGTGCTTGCTGAAGGGAAAGGGAATACAGAATGAGTAATAGAAGGTAGTCATCAATACCAGCTATGACTACATGACCAGCGGCAGAAATGAGGACTGTAGCTGTCATGAGTATTTCCTCCTTCTTTTGTTAAAAACATTTTTGTTCATGTATACACTTGTACTAAGAAAATATCTTCATTTTATTTCCTTTTCCTTTATCGTGTGACATAAGTTTTATTGACTTCATATCAGCATTTAAGTATTGTTAACTTTATGTAATAGTATTTCGATTGGGAATTGGTGTGTTTTTGGTTGTACAAAGGAAGTTGTATTGTGTTAGGTATAACTGTAACCTTATTATTGTCTTTTTTTGAGGATTATGTATGATCTCAGGAGATGTGTATGGGTTCAAGCTGACAAGGGGGTGGGCTTGTGATGGTTAATACTGAGTGTCAACTCGATTGGACTGAAGGATACAAAATATTAATCCTAGGTGTGTCTGTGAGGGTGTTGCCAAAGGAGATTAACATTTGAGTCAGTGGGCTGGGGAAGGCAGATCCACACTTAATCTGTTGGGCACAAACTGATTAGCTGCCAGCAAATATAAAGCAGGCAGAAAAAAGTGAAAGGTGAGACTGGCCTAGACTCCCAGCCTACATCTTTCTCCCATGCTGGATGCTTCCTGCCCTCAAACATCAGACTCCAAGTTCTTCAGTTTTGAGACTCGGACTTGCTCTCCTTGCTTCTCAACCTTGCAGATAGACTATTCTGGGAACCTGTGATCATGTAAGTTAATACTTAACAAACTCTCATATATATATATGTATGTATCTCCTATTAGTTTTGTTCCTCTAGAGAACCCTGATTAATACACCAGTTTTAGAATGATAATAACACTACTACCACCAAAAATCTGATTACCAAAAATGGTTTAATTTTAGATTATTTCCCACTGAGAGTGTAAAATCAAATTACTGTGTCTTAAATTCATTTGTAATAGATCTTCTCTGTGTGATTATGCCACCAACTGGAGATTGAGTTAGCTTCATTTGTTTCATTTTTAGATTTTAATGATTGCTTTTTGATTGAATTTTCTCTTATAACCATGTAAAATATTTTTATGATTGCAACATTAAATCTACAAATCAAGAAGTTTGGCTTCTTTTTCTGTCTTTTCTACTATCTCCTTCTTCCTTTATAAGCACATGATTTTTTAAAAAATTACTGGACAAATGTTATTGATGTATTTTAAAGAACTTCTCAGAGAACACTTGTTCTTCACTATGCATTAGCAGTATAAATAAAAACCTAAGGTCATGGAAAATTTTAAGCATATTAAAAGAAGACAGAAAAAGTATATGAAGCACCCTGGACTCACCATCAATCTTGCAATCAATTAACTAGTGGCTCCTGTTTTTTCACCTGTAACTCTTACACATTTTTCCTCTTCTTGCACTATTTTGAAGTAAAAGCCCAAATACCAAATCATTTTATCTATAAATGTTTTATTAAATATTTCTAAATGACAAGGATTCTCAAAAATAAGTAAAATTATTACATCAGTGATTCTTTAATAGCATCAAATAAAAAGTTTAAGCTTGCATGTCTAATCCATTTTTATAATTATCCTTTTTGAAATAGAATACAAATAAGGTTCACTTACAGCAAATTTTTCTTTACAAATATTTTCTCTTTAATCTGGAGTTTCCCTTTGTATGGGGAACCTATAGAATAAATTATTTCTTATGATTAATTTTATTTTATTGCTATTATTGATTAAACCATATTAATTTTCCTGTAGATTTTGCACAGTTGACATTTTACAGATTGTATTCCTGTGATATAGGTTAAGATATTTTTCAGTGTATTCCCCCTAAATTGGCATTTTGATCTAGGATCTTGTAAGAGTTCTTCAAACTGGTGTTTTGTTTTTCCATCAAGAGGTATATACTGCATGGTTCTCTCTTTCTTTCCCTCTCCCCCTCCCCCTTCTCTTTTTCTTTCTTTATTTCTTTCTCTTTGTGATGATCAATTCTTAGATCCATTAATTCATTAGGGGTTGCAAAATGATGATAATTTAATTCTATTGTTATGGTCTTCATTTTTCCATCAAGAGGTATATACTGCATGGTTCTCTCTCTTTCTTTCCCTCTCCCCCTCCCCCTTCTCTTTTTCTTTCTTTATTTCTTTCTCTTTGTGATGATCAATTCTTAGATCCATTAATTCATTAGGGGTTGCAAAATGATGATAATTTAATTCTATTGTTATGGTCTTCATTTTTAACTGGAATTATTCCATAAAGTGAAATGTCTCATGTCCTATTCGATTATACAATGATACCATTCACATAGGGAGGCAGGCAGGATAATGTTTGATTCTTTCCTTCCTTTGTTTTTTTTTTTTTGCAAGTTTTCAAAATAATTAGAAATTATTTTTGCAAGTTTTCAAAATAACCCCTGGCATCCACAAACATAAGTTGTTCCCTTTTTCCCCCCCTTTTTAATTTTTTTAAAAAATCATTATGAACTCAAGGATTTAAACATATTTGATGTATTTCCACTCACTGAAATCATCTTCATTATTAGTGCTCAAGTTGTTTCATCCATGGACTCTTCAATTTGGCTTCTAAATCATTTTGACACAATTGTAGTAGTTTTAATAGCTTCCCTCATTTTGGTGTATTTTATGCTTATCTTATACATTTCTGGGTGCTCCAGGTTGTGGCCTGGAAATAGCATTTTACTCTGAAAAGAAGCTGGTCTCCTCAGAGAAATGACTGATTCAAATTTAGGGCAAGAAATGTACAAGATAAGCATGAAATATACTATAGAGGCCTTCTCTATAGATAAAACTAGCAATATGTAATTAATTTATTACCATTTTAATTCAGGACCACAGAGTTTTTTAATGAAACCTCTTTTATATTACATCTTTATATCTTCTTTCCCACTAGGTAAATCCCAGTTACCAATAACACTGGTAAAATTAGTCTTTCAAATAATGACTCACTCACTGGATCCCACATTACACAACAAGTGTATCAGAAGTACAATACCCACACTACTACCGACAATATGATTATTAAGACAGCTTAAAAATTATCTGTAATTTATTTACCTTTATGATTTGTATTCACTGGGAATATGCAGTCAAATTGCCATATGTTAAAGTCATTTGGAGTAGTTTCTGTAAGACTGGTAATGCCACTAGCTGGATACTCATACATTAATTTAATTTATTAAAAAAAGTGAGTATATTTTATTTTTAATACAGTCTTAGATTTATAGAATCATTTAACAGATGATAAAGAGTTTCATATAATCACCTAACCACCTCTCCCTCCTCAGCATCCTTTATTATTAACATCTTGCATTCATGTGGTACATTTGTTAAAATTAACAAACCATTAATACATTATCATCAACTATAGTCCATCATTTATATTAAGATTCATTCTTTGTGTTGTACATTCTATGCGCTTTGACAAATGTATAATGACAGGTATTCACCATGACTATTTCACACTGACTAGTTTTCTCACCTAAAAGTCCTCTGTGCTTCACTTATGCTTCCTTCCCCTACCCCTCCCCTGAAACTTGGCAACCACTGATCTTTTAATTCTTTTAAATTAACTGTCTATATAGTTTTGCCTTTTCCAAAATGTCATATTGTTGGAATCACACAGTAAGTAGCCTTCTCAGACTGAGTTCTTTCATTCAGCAATACCCATTTTAGATTCCTCTATGTCTTTTTATGGCTTCATAGTTTAATAATTTCTGTTTGTCAGTGAATAACATTCCATTCCATTGTGTGGATATAGCACAGTTTATTTATCCAGGAACCTGGTGAAGGATGTCTTGGTTGTTCAGTGTTTGGCAATGAATTAAGCTGCTGCCATAGACATTCATGTGCGGTTTTTGTGTGGACTGAGGTTCTCAACTTAATTGGGTAAGTACCTAGAAGTGGAATTGCCAGATTTTATGGTAAGCCCATGTTTGGGTAACTTATGTGAAATGTGTAAGGAGTATGTCCAGATTAATCTTTTTGCATATGAATGTCCAATCTTCCCAGCATCAGTTGTTGAAAAGATTATCTTTCCTCCATTAAATTGCCTTTGCTCCTTTGTCGAAGGTCACTTGGCTATATTTGTGTGGATCTAGCTTTTATCACTATCCCTCCATCCTATGCCTTCCATTCCCATGCAGTTGATCACTTAAAAAATTACGTACCCACTCACTGTAATAAATTAAAGGTAGCATACTATACATATTTTACTTGCATCTAGTTGCATTGGTCAGTAACTTCAAAACAATATTTAATAGCAAGGGAGTCAGCAGACAGGCTTTTCTCTTCTTGATTGCTGCAGGATAGTCTCCAATGTTTCCCTGTTAAGGGAGACCAGCTTTTGGATTAAAGGATAGACAGGTAGAATACATAGATACATAATCATGTTAACAACATCTCCATCAATTCCTATTTTGCTGAATGCTTTTACAAATGAATGGGTGGTAAATTTTGTCAAATGCCTTTCCTGTGTCCATGGAGATAACAGTATTACTTTTCTCCTTAACTTCATTGAGATGAATTATAAGTGTCCCAATGTTGAAGCACACATATGTTCTTTTTGATCTCAGCTCACTGGAAGCTCTGCCTCCCAGGTTTACGCTGTTCTCCTGCCTCAGCCTCCCGAGTAGCTGGGACTACAGGTGCCCGCCACCTCGCCCGGCTAGTTTTTTGTATTTTTTTTTCTTTTTTTTTTTTTAGTAGAGACGGGATTTCACTGTGTTAGCCAGGATGGTCTCGATCTCCTGACCTCGTGATCCGCCCGTCTCGGCCTCTCAAAGTGCTGGGATTACAGGCTAGAGCCACCACTCCCAGCTGAAGCACACATATATTCTTAGAGTTAACCCCATTTATTCACAAGACTCATGCTTAATGTGTTGTTGGATTCGCTTTCCTAACATAACTTATATAAAAATTCTATAGTATTATTTACAAGTGAGATTAATCTGTACTTTTTTTATGGGGCAATGTTTGTCAGGTTTTGTAATCATGTAATAATTGTTTCATAAAATTAGAGTTAGCAGAATTCTCCTATGAAATCTGGGCCTAGTGCTCTTGAGTGGGGGGATCTCTTTAACTACTATTTTTCTTTCTTTTGTGGAAAATAATCTGTTTAGACTGTTTCCACTGGAGTTATTTTTGGTAAGTTGTAGTCTTCTCAAGCTGTTTCCACTGGAGTTATTTTTGGTAAGTTGTAGTCTTCTCAAAAGAAACTATTCCTTTTATATTGATTTGTTAATCATCTATTTCAAGGGTCCCCAACCCTTGGGCTGTGGACTAGTACAGGTTGGTTCATGGCCTGTTGGGAACCGGGCCACACAGCAGGAAGTCAGTGGTGGACTAGTGAACATTACCACCTGAGTTCAGCCTTCTGTCAGATCAGTGAGGACATTAGATTCTCATAGGAGCACGAACCCTATCGTGAACTATGTATGTGAGGAATCTAGGTTGCACACTCCTTATGAGAATCTAATGCCTGATGATCTGAGGTGAAAGACTTTCATCTTGAAACCATCCAGTATCACCAAGTCTGGAAAAATTGTCTTCCACAGAACTGGTTCCTGGTGCCAAAAAGATTGGACATCACTGTTCTGTATCTTCCTTCCCAGGCATTGTTTTCTCTACTGTTAATTTTTCTGGAATTTTAGTTCCAGTTTTTTTTTGATGTGTTTTTATTTATGCTGTTCTTTGTTTGTTAGACAACAATACATTTTAAAAAGGGATTTGATGGCATTTATTGTCCAGATCTCTTCAATTATCCTCCTGAAATTAACCTTGTTTTTGTTTTAGTATCTTGTCTAAGGAGGAATTTGAAGGTGGGATTTTGGCAAACTTTGTGAGTTCTTACAAGTCTGAGAATATTTCTTTCCCATCAATTTAAATGACATACTGGCAAATATAAAATTCTACGATCAGAGATATGTTCCTTCTGCAGATTAAAAATAATACTGTATTGACTTTCTTGCTTCTTTTAAATGTAATTCTTGTTTTTTTCCCCAATATGTCTAGTTTTTCATTTTGGAAGCTTTCAGAATTTTATCTTGTTTTTTATGTTATCACATTTTACTACAATATGTCTAAGGGTAAGTTTTTTTGTCTATTGTTTTGTGCTCTGTATGGGCCCCTTTCAGCTTTCTTTAAATTGGGCAATTTTATTTTCCTTATTTTATCAAATATTTCTTCATTAGTCTTTTAAAAACCTCCATCTATTCTTCTATTCTGTATACATTTTCACTTTGATAAGACTTGTGGAGATAAGAAATCAAAGTGAAAATGTATAGAGAATAGAAGAATAGATGGAGATTTTTAAAAGACTAATGAAGAAATATTTGATAAAATAAGGAAAATAAAATTGCCCAATTTAAAGAATGATCTCCACAAGTCTTATTTTCTTTTATATGTCTCATCATTATCTTTTCTTGCTGCATTTTGGGAAAGTTCCTTAGTCTTATATTCCCGCTCACTAATTTGTTTTACAAACTGGTGTTCTTTATTCACCTATCATGCTTTTCACATCTCACGCTTGACCTTGTTCTTTTTTCTTTCTTCTTAGTACTACTAACAATACTAATGTCTTCCATTCCCTGCTTGAGAATATTTATTATGCTTATTTGGATTACTTATGCCAACAGTTCTTCTTCATATGGCTATTGTTGTTGATTTTATTATTTTTAGAGTTGTAGCTCTCAGCTGTCTGTAAAGTCATATTTCGCTAGGGATAACAAGGGATTTCAGACTTTATTGACTTTTCTACAGTCAGAAATACATTTTATCTCTTGACTCAATATATATTGATAAAAAGTATTTTGAAATATATTTGATATATATTACAAAATATTTATCATCATGTTAAGCAATGCACTCTATTATTTCTTAGTCAGTTTGATTTTATTGAAAAATACCAGTGCTCCGTACTAAAGTGATTTAATCATTTGTTAATGGGTAAATACCTACAGTTTGAAAACTCTATGAGAATTTACGTTAGGGAAGGGCTAAAGGTCAGGCATAGTTAAGAAGGAGGGGTTAAAGCGCTGTGCCCTAGAGCCCTAGGCATCACATAATCCCTCAGATGAATCTAGTTTCCTTTATTTCATTAGGCAATAACTCTGTTTAGGCATTCATATCTAAATTCTTAGACAGGAGCAGACTATGAGATGGCAGTCTCTTTAGGTAACAAATTATCAGCTTTGTAGTTTTTTGGAGAAGGGTTGGATGGATGACTATCCATGGGAGACTGATCAGCTTACACCTACACCAGCTCCTCATCCTCAAAGGCTGCTGTAAGAATACTCCACAGCCATGGAAATCAGTTACTGCTGATTCTGAGGCCAAGGAACAAGCAATGATTATTCCAAGGAAATATGGGCTGAGATAAGAGCATAATTTAAAAATATTTGCCCCAATCTATATTTACTGCTGCTGCTTGGCTGCTCTTGACCCTAGAGGAACACCCTGTCACTCCCAGTCCGATTCACATGGCCTTTCATCTCTCCGGAGTTCCTTATAGCTTTTGTTATTTCTTCAGATCAATGCTTCTTTTCCTTCCACAGTTTTTCCAGAGGGCATCTTGTTTGGGAAAACCCAGTGGATTGTGTTTAGGAAAAGACCTATGTTAAGTCTTTTAGGAGCTCTTAAAATTTGCAGGCTCAAAATCATGCTTTTTCGTGGTCAAGGAAGGACTCAGTGATCAATCTGAGATGAATCTATCTCAGAATAGAAATTAGGTTGATAGAAAGAACATACAGGTTTACTTATTTTTTCTTTAAGACTACCTTTGCATTTTATTTTCTTCTATTGCCTAGGTAGCATTCATTCTAACAATTTCCAGACTGCGTTTAAGTGATGCACTTTGTCAGTATCTGCGTAATCAAAACTACACAGGGGACTTCAGTCACAAATGCACTGGGAATGCAGTGAATCTAAAGAGCTCAGGGAAAACAGTCTTTGCATTTGTCTGAATTTTGTGGCTCATTTAAGGTAATTCAGGTCACTGCTTTTGTGGGGGGTACATTATGGCCCATATGTGGGAATAAGTATACATTGGGGTGATCCAACAAGCAAAGGGATATGCCTCTAACTCTATCATATGACATGAAGAACTCCAAAAAACACCTCTCCCCTAAAAATCACCTCCATACCTACTCTGACCTTTTCTTCAGGTTGGCCTTAAATCATCTATCCTATTTTGCAATTTCTGTTATTTCTAATTCCTTTGAGTTAAACAATAAGGACCACAGACCTGTTTCTAAGTCTCACTGAGAAAAGACCTTCAGTATGCATTTTAGTACACGTCTTGATTAGTGATCACCCTCCATTCCAGCTAAGCAGGTAATCTCTTCTCCATCTGACCTTACCATCTTCCTTCACTAAGATGCCTTCTCCTCTTATGTTCTCCGGATCTGTGTCTGCCACTGCCATCCATGTAGTTGCACATAGTGATCCTCAGCTCTTTCCTCACTCTTGCTACCCCACAATCTACTGTTAGTTTTAACTTCTAAGTTTCTCTGGAATCCAGACATTTCTGTTTATCCCCGCTGCCACCATCCTAGGCATTTCTCACCGGCTGTCTCTCACAGCTTCTTGACTAGTCTCCATATCTTCAGTCTTGTCTTCCTCTAATCCATTCTCAACCAAATGTTTTGACCATGTCAGCACTTTGCTAAAATTCTTCAATGTCACCCAATTGCCTTTAAAGCAGTTTGCCAATGTTTTTCACCCACTAAAACATACACAAGAAATACAATGCCCTTCTTTAGTATCTGCAATGAAGGCAGTTGATCTCCTAATTGCATTGCATGCCAGAGTGTGTAGGGGGAGGTATAGGGGAAGATATCTGAAACCTCAGAATGAGGACATTTCTGCAACACTGTAGATATTCAGTAAATATTCCTCTAGTAAATGAATGATGAATGAGACATAGGAAAAACCACCATGTTTTTTATACAATGAGGTTAAAATAGAAAAATGGAAGTGCTGATATTAGTAATAATACATTGAGGTATAATTGGAAGTTATCAGATAAGCTAAAGGTGTTGTATGTGTTTTTCTTTTTTAAATAAATTTTGTTGTGTATATTTAAGGTAGGCAACATGATGTTATAGGATCTATCTATATATGTGTGTGTGTGTGTGTGTGTGTATATATATATATATATAGTAAAATGACTACTGTAGTGGAACAAATGAGCATACCTGTCATCTTACATAGTTATCCACTATCCCTCCTACCAAGAGCAGCTATACTGTACTCATTTAGCAAAAATCAGGAATCCAATACACCATTATTAACTGTAATCTTCATGTCATACGTTAGATTTTTTGACTTATCCTCCATATATGCTACTTTGTATTATTTGACCTGTATCTCCCCATTTTCTGTCCCCACCTCAACCTTGGTAACCACTGATTTGTTCTCTCTCTCTCTCTCTCTCTCTGATCTTTTAAAAAATAAGTTCCCACCTATAAGTAAGATCATGCAATATATTTTTCTTTCTGTGTTTGGCTTATTTCACTTAGCATAATGTCTGCCAGGTCCATCAATGTTGTGACAAATGGCAAGATCTCCTCTTTTTTAAAGACCGAATAATACTCCATCATGTGTGTACACACACACACACACACACACACACACACACACACACACAGAGTTTCTTTATCCACTTGTCCATTGATGAACACCTAGGTTGTTTCTATATCTTGGCTATTGTGAATAATGTAATCATGCTTTAATAAACATGGGAGTGTAGATATTTTCATGAGGCGGTGATTTCTTTCCCTTTAGGTATATACCCAGAAGATGAATTTCTGACTTGTATGGTACTCATATTTTTAATTTCTTCAGGAAAACCACCATTTTTGTATAATGGCGATACCATCTACATTCCCATAAACATTATACAAGGCGTCTCTTTTTCCTACACGCATGCTAATACTTGCTATCTCTTGTCTTTTAGATAACAGCCATCCTAACAGGTGAGAGGTGGTATGTCATAGTGGTTTCCATTTACAATTCCCTGATGATTAGTGATGTTGAATACCTTTTCACGTATCTGTTGGCCATTTTTATGTCATCTTTGGAGAAATGTCTATCCAAGTATTTTTCCTGTTTTAAAATCAGGTATATGTTTTCTTGCTGTTGAATTTAATAAGTTCTTCATAAATCTTGGATATTAACCACCTGTCTGACATACGGCTTGCCCTACTTTTTTCCTATCAGTAGGTTGCCTTTTGATTTTGTTGATTGTTTTCTGTGTATAAGCTTTTTAGTTTGATGTATTCCTATTTATTTATTCCTGCTTTTTTAAACAGAGCTTTTGGTGTGATAGTCAAGAAATCACTGCTAACACCAATGTCAAGGGGATTTTTCCCCTATGTTTTCTTCTAGAATTTTTATGATTTCAGGTTTTATATTTAGGTCTTTTATCCATTTTAAGCTGATTTTTGTGCATAATGTAAGATGAGAGTCAAATTTCATTATTTTGCATGTGGAAATCCAGTTTCCCCAGCACCATTTATTGAAGAGACTATCCTTTCCCCATTGTGTCTTTTTGGTGCCCTTGTTGAAAATCAGTTGACCCTATATAATGTGGTTAGGCCTTGTGTCCCCACTCAAATCTCATCTTGAATTGTAATCCCCATAATCTCTATAATCTCCACATGTCAAGGGGGAGACCATGGAGGTAATTGAATCATGGGGGCAGTTTCTCCCATACCGTTCTCATAATAGTGAGTGAGTTCTTGTGAGATCTGATTTCATAAAGGGCTCTTCCCCCTTTCCTCAGCACTTCTCCTTTCTGCTGCCTGATGAAGAAGGTGCCTGTTTCTCCTTTGCCTTCCACCATGATTGTATGTTTCCTGAGGCCTCCCTAGGCATGCAGAACTGTGAGTCAATTAAAACTCTTTCCTTTATAAATTACCCAGTCTCGGATATTTCTTCATAGTAGTGTGAGAATGGACTCATACAGTATATGTTTGAATTTGGTTCTGGGCTCACTATTTTGTTCCACTTGCATCTTTATTTTCTATAGCATGTTTATTGGGCTTACGAATGTCAACTGTCTGTTCAGTTGTTGAGTTAATGTAATAAAATTAAAGGTAATACACTACATCATTGAATCATATTATATAACAAGTTGTTTTCTTCCTTCTCTACAGAAGAAGGGTATAGTGGAGAAATAGAGAAAACAAATATGTCTTTAAAATTATAGGGTGGGTATGAAAAATGTTTTCACTTCAACTTTTTCATATGGCTTATTAAGCCAAGACTTTAATTTTATATCACATTAATTTCCAAATGGATCACAGATACAAGTGGATAAATGTGGGGAACAAGAAAAAGAAAGAAAACTACACAATACTGTAAGTACTAGGAGAAAATACAAGTGAATTTCTCTATATGAAATTTGGCAAAATGTTTCTAAATTTGACTCAATATCTGAAAGTGATAAAAGAAAAGCACAACAGATTTGATTCAACAAAACTTAAAAAGCTTACATGGCTAATTAAACACAGTAAAAAACAAAAAACAAAAAACAAAAAACAACAAAAAAAAATGGGAAAATACTTGCACTTTATCGTAGACTAGAGTTAATAATGCCTAAAATATGAAAAAGGAGAAAAATTCCCTATAGGAAAATATGCTAGTGGTATGAAAAGACAGTTGACAGAAGCAGAAATTCAAATGGCTCTAAACCAAATGAAAAGATGCTTAACCTCATTTGCCACAAAAGTAATGCAAGTTAAAAGTACTGTAGGATGGCCTGGTGCAGTGACTCATGCCTGTAATTCCAGCACTTTGGGAGGCCGAGGCAGCAGGATCACCTGAGGTCAGGGGTTCGAGACCAGCCTGGCCAACATGGTGAACCCCTGTCTCTACTAAAAATACAAAAATGAGCTGGGCATGGTGGCGGGCACCTGTAGTCCCAGCTACTCGGGAGGCTGAGGCAGGAGAATCACTTGAACCTGGGAGGTGGAGATTGCAGTGAGCCAGGATTGCAGCACTGCACTCTAGCCTGTGTGACAGAGCAAGACTCCGTTTCAAAAGACACAAAAAGAAGAAAGAAGAAAAATAAAGTGCTGTAGGAAATATTTCTCCCCATCAAATGGTCAAAACTCTAAAGCCTCACAGCATACTTCTTTGGAAAGGCTATGGGTAAGTAGACACCTTTATATACTGCTGGTGATAATTAAGAAATACAAACTTTACAGAGAGGGATTTTTCCAAAGTCTAGCAAAATTGCATAGGTATTTACCTTTGGATCCAGCAATTACATTTGCAGAAATGTATCATGAAGAAACACTGACAAACATTTGGAAAAATGCACAAGACTATTACAATATTAGGGATAATAGAAAAGACTAGAAACAATCCAAATATCCATCAATAGGTGACAAGTTGAATGGAGGATGTTGAATAAACTATTGTACATCTACACAATGGAGTACTTAAAACAGTATAAGAAATCTCTCTGTATACTCTTATGGAACAATCTCTAGGATACATTGATAAGGGAAAAAACAAGGTAATAAAAGAAAGCTAAAGTTCATCTAAACAAGTGGGAACATGGGATATGGATATGAATATTTATGAATATATGAACAAAATAATGAAAGGCTACCATAAAATAAAAGCAAAAAAAAAAAAAGTTAAAAAGCTTACCTATAGAAGAAGAGAGGGATAGTGTGATAGAGACAGCTATACCTTTTCAAATATACTGTGTTTTGAAGATTTGACTTTGAGGCCTTAAGTTTTTTTGCTTTGTTGTTTTTCTTTACATCATTATAAAATAAAATTAAGTACAAATCAGTATTTTAAAACTGAAAACAAATAAACCTAACCCTATATCCAGTTGACTTAATCTCATAGCAAGAACTCTTTTAAATTACTTTAAAACTCAGTAATTTGATTATGTATTACTACTAGGATATACTCAAAGAAAAGAACTGTAAAAAATGTAAACTATTTTTAATAATCACATTGTTGGTGGTGGTGCTGTAACTACTCTGAGAGGGCTTTATGTGTGGTGTGGGATAAAGCAAACGAGTGATTAGGTTGGTATCATTGAAAACCAAGTTTTCTCTTCTTTTATTTTTTTATTTTACTGTAAGTTCTGGGATACATGTGCAGAACAGGCAGGTTTGTTACATACGTGTGTCCTGTGGTTTACTGCACCTATTGACCTATCCTCTAAATTCCTTCCCCTCACCCCTCACCTGTTTATGTGATGGATTACATTTATTGATTTGCATATGTTGAACCAGGCTTGCACGCCAGAGATAAAGCTGACTTGATCATAGTAGATAAGTTTTTTGATGTGCTGCTAGATTTGGTTTGCCAGTATTTTATTAAGGATTTTTGCATCAATGTTCATCAGGATATTGGCCTGAAGTTTTCTTTTTTGTTGTGTCTCTGCCAGGTTTTGATATCAGGATGATGCTGGCTTCATAAAATGAGTTAGGGAAGTGCCCCTTCTTTTCAATTGTTTGAAATAGTTTCAGAAGGAATGGTACCAGCTTCTCTTTGTACCTCTGGTAGAATTCAGCTGTGAATCTGTCTGGTCCTGGGCTTGTTTTGGTTGGTAGGCTATTAATTACTACCTAAATTTCAGAACTTGTTATTGGTATACTCAGGGATTCGACTTCTTCCTGGTTTACTCTTGGGAGGGTGTATGTGTCCAGGAATTTATCCATTTCTTCTAGATTTTCTAGTTTATTTGCATAGAGGTGTTTATAGTATTCTCTGATGGTAGTTTGTATTTCTGTGGGTTCAGTGGTGATATCCCCTTTATCATTTTTTGTTGTGTTTATTGGATTCTTCTCTTTTCTTCTTTATTAGTCTAGCTAGTAGTCTATTTTGTTATTTATTTATTTTTTTAAAAAAAACAGCTCCTGGATTCATTGATGTTTTGGAGGGTTTTTTTGTGTCTCTATCTCCTTCAATTCTGCTCTGATATTAGTTATTTCTTATCTTCTGCTAGCTTTTGAATTAGTTTGCTCTTGCTTCTCTAGTTTTGTAATTATGATGTTAGAGTGTCAATTTGAGATCTCTCTAGCTTTCTGATGTGGAGATGTAGTGCTATAAATTTCCCTCTTAACACTGCTTTAACTGTGTCCCAGAGATTCTGGTATGCTGTCTCTTTGTTCTCATTGGTTTCAAAGTACTTCTTGATTCCTGCCTTAATTTCATTATTTACCCAGGAGTCATTCAGGAGCAGGTTGTTCAATTTCCATGTAAATTGTGCAGTTTTGAGTGAGTTTCTTAATCCTGAGTTCTAATTTGATTGCACTGTGGTCTGAGAGACTGTTTGTTATGATTTCAGATCTTTTGCATTTGCTGAGAGGGTTTTACTTCCAATTATGTGGTCGATTTTAGAATAAGTGCCATGTGGCACTGAGAAGAATGTATATTCTGTTGATTTGGGGTGGACAGTTCCATAGATGTCTATTAGGTCAACTTGATCCAGAGCTGAGTTCAAGTCCTGAATATCCTTGTTAATTTTCTGTCTCATTGATCTAATATTGACAGTGGGGTGTTAAAGTCTCTCACTACTGTTGTGTGGGAGTCTAAGTCTCTTTGTAGGTCTCTGAGAACTTGCTTTATGAATCTGGGTGCTCCCGTATTGGGTGCATATAGATTTAGGATAGCTAGCATTTCTTGCTGCATTGATCCCTTTATCATTATGTAATGTCAATGTCTTCTTTGTCTGTTTTGATCTTTGTTGGTTTAAAGTCTGTTTTGTCAGAGACTAGGATTGCAATTCCTGCTTTTCTTTTTCTTTCTGCTTGCTTGGTAAATTTTCCTCCACCCCTTTATTTTGAGCCTATGTATGTCTTAGCACATGAGATGGGTCTCCTGAATACAGCACATCGATGGATCTTGACTCTTTATCCAATTTGCCAGTCTGTGTCTTTTAATTAGGGCACTTAGTCCATTTACATTTAAGGTTAGTATTGCTATGTGTGAATGTGATCCTGTAATGATGATGCTATCTGGTTATTTTGCATACTAGTTGATGCAGTTTCTTCAGAGTGTCATTGGTCTTTATATTTTGGTGTGTTTTTGCAGTGGCTGGTACTGGTTTTTCCTTTCCATATTTAGTGCTTCCTTCAGGAGCTCTTGCGAGGCAGGCCTGGTGGTGATGAAATCACTCAGCATTTGGAAAACCAAGCTTTTCAACATGAGGGAAAGGAGATACAGATGTAAACCTGTAGTCCTGAATTTGGACTGGAACATCAGTTTGACCTATCAAAATATCTTTTAATAAAATAGATATTTCTTTTATTGGTTCACTCTGTAAAAACCAAGAAACAATGGTCAATTCAGCTGAGCCCCACTGACACCCAGATTGGGGTATTGAAATATTTTCCACTAAAAGAAACTGGGGGTTTTAGAGAGATGAATGAATTCTGGATCTGGTTTAGGAAATGTGGAGCTACCCACCCTTCAGAAACACACACACACACACACACACACATACACACACACAAGAATCTGAATCTTATCAATGTATTATATTTCATCAAGGAGAGGCAATCAACAAAATTCAGGCTGTGGAGAAACTCCATATGGCAATAGAACCAATTTCTTCAACAACATCAACAACAAAAAATGCAAAGATTAAAACCCAGCATATTGAAGGAGAACCTACAAAGAGACAAAATGTAACAGTGGACCACAATATATGTACTTATTTGAATCACAAGTCAAATAGGCAATATTTTAAAAATAGTGGAAAGAAGATAATTGGGGATCTGTGAACACTGATGATGAATATTTTAAGGATTTAAGAAAATTTTTAGGTGAGGATGGTTTTGTGTTTTAGGGTAAACACCAAATCCTATCCAGGAGTTTAAAAATTGTTGAAGATGCGTGGTGAGTATATCCCTTATTATTTTAGTCTGTCTACTTCTGTTTGTGTCTAAAATTTTCTGCAAGAAAAGTTAAAAATGTTTCCATTAATTCAAATTTGCATAGTTACTAATAGCAACAATGAAAACTCTTTTATCAAGAGAAGATTTTTGATGTTCAACTTTTCTTATTAATATTTCAAGGATGTTAATAAGATACCATTTAAGTCTGAAACTCAATTAGCTGTTTAAGCTTAACACTGGGAAATTTTCTTCCCAATCAATTTCCTTTGCTTCACAAAAGTCATTTCAAGTAAACTGAAAGAACTAGAAACTAGGACTGAGTGATAACAAATAGCTTTGAAAATTTATTTTATGATTTAATTTCATTCTAATGTAGGCTTTTAGTAATTGTATATACATTGCCAAACACTCAAAGTTTTAGAAAAACTAAATTATGTATCATATTTAGAGATATTTCTCCTATGGTTAGCTTTCTATTAAGGTATACTCCCATTTTACTCAATCTTCTATTACTCCATTGAGTAGAACAAGTTTTATATAATAAAGTTGGAAAATCATGTCAGTGAACCAAAAACTGATGATACCTTTAGCATGTTATTGTAATTGGCTAAACATATGGGGAAAGATTCACATCATATCCTTATTTGATACTTTTACCAAAATTAACTCTAGAATGGATTAAATATTTAAATATTGAAAATGAAATAATAAAAGTAACATAATATGAATTATTGATAAATGTTTATATAACCTATGTTGAAGAGTAACTTTCTCTTGTGATATCAAGGCAGATGCTACATAAAAAGATTAGTAGACTCGAGCACACAAAAACCTTAACCAAAATATCACAAAGTACTCCTCTTCTCCCAGTTAGTGACCCACTGGTAAATGTTTAAAACATATGTAATTGAGGGTTAATATTAATATATTAAAGCTGTTTCCCTTATGAGTAGATGAGAAAAAGATAATGTCTAAGAAAAAAGAAAAAGATAATCTCTAAGAAAAAATGGACTAAGGGCATGAATAAATAATGCAGAAATAAATAGAAATCACTGATACACATGTGAAAAAATGTTTATATATGCTTGCTAGTAATAAAATAAATGCAAATTAATATGAAGACGAGAATTTCTCATCTACCAAAGTGGCAAAGACAAGGCGCCTGATTGGGTGGGTGTGTGATATTAGGGACTCAAGTATTGCACCGCTGGGAGAAGTAGCAATCAACACAAGTCTCTCTCGAGGCAATTTGGCAGTATTAAGACTCATAACATTTACATAACTTTTAACATGGAATTTTTTTCTCTAGAAATTTTTTCTTAAAACGAAAAAACAGAATGAGTGTGGAAGCATTTAGCACAAATGTTTATTGCAGTGTTATTTATAATAGCAAAATACTGTAAGCAACCTGAAATCCAAGGTTGGAAGAATTTGTTTAAACCCTTGGTAGATATACACAGATGCTAAAGAGGTGCTTTATTAACAGAGAAAGACGTTATAGCTGTTGTTAAGTAGGAAAAGAAAGGTTCCAAGATATTTATATTGTGTTATTCCATATTTATTTATATGTAGTCTATCAGCATTTTATATGAGAAACCTGTAATTTTGTGATACATTTTAAAAAGATGTCTTATTTCCTATTTATATTTGAAAAGATTCGATAAGAACCTATGTTGTAAAATGTAACTATAGGAAAGATCATTCAAAATTTTATAATGCTTGTTCTTTTTCTTAATTTTTTTAATTTTTAATTTTTATGAGCTAATTGTAGTTGTACATATATATGGGGTATATGTGATATTTTCACACAAACATACACTGTGTAATGATCACATCTGGGATATCCATAGCAACTGGGATATCCATGACCTCAAATGTTTATCATTTCTTTGTGGTGGGAACATTCCAAATCTACTGCACCCACATTATGAGTAGGAACATGTGACATTTTTCTTTCTGTGCCTGCCTTATTTCACTTAACATACGATCCTCAAGTTCCATCCCTGTTGTTGCAAATACCAGGATATCATTCTTTTTTATGGCAGAATAATATTCCATTATGTATATATGTCACATTTTCTTTATCCATTCATCCATTGATGGACACTCAGGATAATACCATACTTTGCCTTTTGTTTGTAGTGCTGCAAAAAAACATGGAGTGCAGACATCTCTTTTATATACTGATTTTCTTTCTTTTGGTTACTTACCCAGCAAGGGGATGCTGGATCATATCATCATTCCACTATGCAGAACCATATAGACATTCCTCAAAAATCTAAAAATAGAACTATTATAAACAACAATGCTCTCTCTTGTTGAGGCAGAGTACTGATGAACTCCAGAGGGAAAGCCCAGAATGGTCAGGAACCTGCATGATGTATACTCATATTGTTATCAAACTAAACTGAATCCATTTTCCCGTAAGCAACAGAAAACTAAACACCAAAACTCCGGGTTTTGCAGCGAGAAAGGTTTTTGTGAGTGGACTGACAAGGAGACTGGAGGAAACGCTCAAGTTGGTCTCCCCTTACTGTCCTTGTCAACATAAATTTTAGGGAGACGTTTTGAGGGTGGGGCTTTGGATCTGGAAAGAAATGGCATTTAGGAAGTTCCTTGGGCATGTGCTGTTGACCCTGCATGCTTCCTTATGCCTTGCATGTTCAAAAAGTGGCAGCGTTAGCGTGATTTGGAGGTGGAGTTTTCAGTCCTCTGTGTCAAAAGGTCCCTCATGGGGTGAATAAATCTACTCTGTAAATCTACTCTGTGCAGACTGTAGTCAGCCATGTTGGTTCCAACTAGTGTCAACCTGCCAGGCAACTTTGTTGCAAATCCTGGGAATTTTAACAATCTATTTTCTTCTCTACTTGTTATCTTCACTGTGTTGCAAAGCAAGCTGGAGAAATTTTGCTAGTTAACAAATTCTCTAACCCTGGGTCATGCTTCAGTGCCCCCTGTCTCTTAATCATTCCTCAATCTTGTGATGATGATCATTCTAGGTACTTTCTGCTGACCAGGAGCATCAACCTTAGTTAGAGAAATGAAATTGTTTAGCACTTTGCTGTGGGAGTTCCCTGGTATCAGGCTTACATTTCAGAAGTTGTTTCAACTTGGTTCTGGGAAAGAGACATTTTTAACATCAGAGAGTTAAGAAATTGAACATTTTTCTCATAATACACAGGAAGAAATGAATAATCAGGAAAAGTTGCAATACAGGTGAGAAAAATGATCCAAAATCCTGGGGAAGCCAACTGAAAAGATTATGAAGTAGAAGAACCCTGGTTCTTTGGCAGATACTTGGTTAAGGCAGGTGGCTTCTTGTCTGATTTTCTCCAAATGTGTCTCAACTTCTGCAGTGGTATTAATGTAAATGCGACATGATGTGTTAGCTACTACACAAACAAATCCTTGCTTGGCCAGTATACAATCAAGAGTCACTCCATGATCTATACTATTTTAACCAAAGAATCTATCACCTCTGTTTTGCCACTATGGCTAAGGTGGTCTCATTGGCAAGCCTTGCCAGGGTGTTGGAAAGATTTCTAATCATGTGTTCATGAACTGCACACCCCACCTAGTTAACAGAGTTCACCTGAAGAAATATCATGCCCCATGTGATAAGCTGCCTGGCAAATATTTACTGGGCAGGGTATCTAACATAAATCTTGGCCCTTGCATATAGTTTTATGATACTAGTCCAATGCTTGGCATCACTAACATTATTGATAAAGAAAGGAATGAGTAGGTACCCAAGTAAACAGAAACCTCCTATATGACAGCTGTCAAGGTATTCATAGGTCCAAGACTGGCCATTTGTTCTGCAAGTAAAGATATATCCTGAAGAGGGCACACAGAATACTAAACATGTTGTTAAAATTCAAGTTTTTGGGAATTTCATTTAGGACCTGGTCAAGCCAGGGGTCAGTTTATGGTGGTGTCCAGGTGGAGTCATCTATCGTATAAACTGGTAGGGAAGTGGGTGGTCCTTGAAGGTATATTCAGTTCCTTCTTGACATAATGGTGTAGACCTGTACTTTGACATAATGGTTTAGACATTCTTGACATAATGATATAGACCTGTACTTTAATATAATGGTGTATACATTCTTGAAATAATGGTGTAGACCTGTACTTTGAGGATGCATTAATTCATCTCTTCTGGACTGCAGGATAGGAAACAGGAAGCAGAAAGTAAATATTGTTATGTAAATGGATGATTTCAGTCCTTCCGTTAGCCAATATCTGGTGTATGTGGGCATAGGCCTCTTTGTGCTTGCATTGTTTTTCAGCTGTTAGCATAGGTGTGTCTTTGTGGGAACTGTTACTGGAAAACAGGGAACTGACAATTCTCCATCAGCCAATCTGACTCGATAGGTTATACCTATGGTTTTGTTTTGTTTTTTTTTTTTATCATAGGTCATCATGAAATTTGGCATGCTAGAGAAATTGGTCACAGGGATAATTAGGAGATCAGTAAGATTAAGTACAGAGGAGGTTCTTGGATCACATATGCAACACTAAGTAAAATCTCCAAAGTGGCAAGAGATTGGGAAATTTGTATTAAAGAAAAATTCCCATGCTATGGTTAAAGCAAGTGAAAGGATATTGTTAAGAAGAAGGAGGGGTAGATAATTTTAACAGAGGGAATGAAGAGCCTTAATGATCATGAAGAAATGATTTAATTTTTTCAAGTAGCAACACACACACAAATCACAAATTAATAGAAATTTTGGACAAAGCAAGCAACAAGTAGATCAAGAATCTAAGAGGCATACATGTCTTCTCTTGTGGCTTTCTTTTGAAAAGCAGCTAAGAGCAGCCAAAGGCTCACAAAAACAGGAGGCTGAGAGAAGTCTGTGTCAGAGGTACGCTTCCAATAGATGTTGGGGTGGCCTTAGCCCTTATGGAAATCCTCAGCACAGTTCCCATTCTAATGGCATGGCTGTGGGGAGAGAGTCAATCTGCTGAACTGGAACCACCTTGACACAAAAGTGGTGAATCCAAGGCGTGACTTGCTATAATTTAACAGAGGAATGAGTTACCAGGCATACTTCATATGGCCCCACATACCCAGGATGCAGCTTATCCTCAGAATGTTTGTTCTTCCAAGATTTAAGCACCACCCAGTCTCCTAGAGTCAAATGATGAAGAGGCACATCTGTAACAGACCTCAATCTGCTGGAGGCAAACTTATGAATAGCAGTTAAAGTGGCACCTGGGGATTGGACATATCTGATGAGATCTAGTTCTCTCACCCTCCATCTCTCCAAGGCCCTAGGTCAAGCTCATTTTGAAGGAAGGGTATCTCATAAAGTTTTTCATAAGGGCTCAATTGGAGCTACTTTGTGGGGGCTACCCTCACTCTAAGCAGTGCAACCAGCAGCGCCTTATCCCGGGTCAAATTAGTTTCTTGACAAATTTTAGCCAGAGCTTTTTTTAGAGCATAGTTCATCTTTTCTATCTTTCTTGTTGAGTGGTCTCCTTGAAGAATGGAGTTTCCATTGTACTCCCGGAGATCCAGAGACTTCCTGTGTCATTCTAGCAATGAAGGCTGCTCCACTGTCACTTTGCATTGAGGAAGGCAGTCCAAACCTAGAAATGATTGATATTAATAAGGTTTTGTCTACTTCAAAAGCCTTTTCTGTCCTATTAGGAAGGACTTCTACCTATCTTGCAAAAGTATCCACAATAGTAGCAGATACCTCAAGTTTCTGGCAACCTTCAGCATCATGGTGAAATCCGTTTGCCAGTCCTCACTAGTGAGTTTTTTTTTTTTTTAACTTTTCTCTCTTCTTTTCCTTCTACCTCCTCTTTCTCTCCTTCCTCATCTTCCTCCTCCTCCTTCTCCTCCTCCTTCTTCTCCTTCTTCTCCTTCTCTTTCTTCTTCTTCCTCTTCTTCTTCTTCTTCTCCTTCTCTTTCTTCTTCTTCTTCTTCTTCTTCTTCTTCTTCTTCTTCTTCTTCTTCTTCTTCT
>NW_012115444.1:4908970-4915377 GCF_000951035.1 Colobus angolensis palliatus
TTCTTCTTCTTCTTCTTCTTCTTCTTCTTCTTCTTCTTCTTCTTCTTCTTCTTCTTCTTCTTCTTCTTCTTCTCCTTTCTTCCTCCTCCTCCTCCTTATTCTTCCTCCTCCTCCTCTGCCTCCCCTTACTCTTCTTCATCTGCTTCTGCTTCCTGATTTTCAGAGATAGGGTCTTGCTATGTTGCCCAGGCTGGTATTGAACTCCTGGGATCAAAAGATCCTCCTGCCTTGGGCACCCACAGTGCTTGGATTATAGGCTTGAGCCTCAGCCCCTGACCCCTCACCTGGTCTTAATCTCCTGGCTTGAACTCCTTTTATGACTGAGATGGACCAGTCTTTCTGTTATGGAGTAGCCCTTTTTTCTAAGGGATGATTTAATTTGTTTCCCTGGTTCCCTACTTCCTTCCTAGCCCTTTAGAAAAGGAAATATAACCTTTTACCCTCTCCTTCATCAGACACTCCCTACAGGGCAAGGTCATCTGTTTCCTGGAGAGTTAATAATCAATTTACAGACCAAAGGGTCCCCACTAAGGAGCTCCCTCCATCAGGAGGTGGCCTCAAGAGATAACAGCCTGTCCATGAAGGTGCCAGCAGTTACCAGCTTGACTGCCTACTGGATAAGGCACCAGAGCTTGCATGGCCCCCTCACTTTGATTATTTCCTCCTTGCCTTTTAAAAGTGCCTGCTTTCTGCCCCAAAAGTGAAGCAGTATGGCAGGACACATGTGCCACTTCCCCAAATTGGCTTTGGAATAAACCACTTTCTTTATATCAGACCTCACTCTTGTTACTTGGACTCTGCACGTGGTGAGCAACTAACCTGATGCTCAGTTACATTTGGTTTATTCTTTGTACAGATCACACATTGATGTATTACCTTTTGGATTGTTCTCCACATGCTGGGTCCAATGATATATTTTTGTATCCATTGTAGTGTAGCATCCCTACCATAGTGAGTGCTCTTGGGGACATGACTAATTACTTCTTCCATTAAGTCCTGAGGAACCAGGACCTTTTCTTGTCTATCACATATCCCTCTTTCTTTAGTATACTTGTATATGGTGTCCTGAGAACACATTGGTCCCCAATTAAATCCCCATTGACTGAATCTTTCCAAGCCCTCAGGGGAGTAGAAGGGCTTACTTTTTGATGAGTATGTATTTAGTTTGAGCTGGACATGTCCTGATGAGTGTCACTACAGCATTTTCAGCCCTCCATATCCCTTGATCCATGAAGCTACTTCCATCAGTGAATCAGATTTGGATCTTTTAGGGGTTGATTTACTGAGTTGAGCTGACTAGAATAAACTTGATTGAGTATGAATCAATAATGAATTTGGATTCCCAACTTTGGGCTCATGGCTAAGCCTCTTTAGAAAGTCATGAAAGATGAGGACAAGGAACCCCTAAAATGGACTGGAGGATGTCACAAAGTTTATACAATATGAATACAATAATGAATAGTTTCTTCCATGCTACTCAGGAGTAAGGTGGTAAGATTCAAGATGGAGACTACTTTTAGTTTCACATTTGAGTTGCCCAGCAATAATGTTTTGTATTTTTCTAACCTCTCAGGTATAAGTCAATGTCCTCCTTTTTGTTCTAAAAGAGGTAACATGTGATGTGGGGTGTACATTGTAGTAGGCTGTCCTACTTGTCAGCCTCTAAGAAGGGCAAGTCACAAATGACTGCTACTGTCTGAAGTCAAACTGGCCATCTTTGTGTGACAACATCCAGGTCTGAAAAGCCACAGGTTTCTTATGGGCCCTAAATTCTGAGTTAGCACCCCAAGGCTTACTTGCTATCTTTCATGACAGAAAGGTTAGAATATTTTCTTAGATCTGGAGGGACTAGGGAAGGAGCAATCATCAATTTTTCTTTTATGTCCTGGAAAACTTTGTGACATTCTCCAATCCATTTTAGGGGTTCCTCATCCTCATCTTTCATGGCTTCCTAAAGGGGCTTAGCCATGAACCCAAAGTTTGGAATCCAAATTCAGAAAAATCCTACCATTCCCAAAAAACCCTAGTGGAGTAGTTATCTATCTATCTATCTATCTATCTATCTATCTATCTATCTATCTATCTATCTATCTATCTATTGGTTTTCAGTCACAGTTCCATGCTCACCACTCCCATAGCCTTAGTTATAGTCTTTTGTTATAATGTTGAATGTGTAGGTCTCAGGAAACAGAATCACTCTGACCTTCTCATGCCCACCTCTCACCTGCTCCAAGGCAGGGCTCTAATCTTCCCCTGCCTTTCTGACTGTGGGTCATAAGACCTTCATTCCAGAGAGGGTTTCATTCCATACTCTGGGGGAAGGAATGCTGGCATCCTGAAGCTTCCATAAAAACCCAAGAGGACAGGGTTCAGGGAGTTTCTGGATAGCTGGACATGTGGAGGTTCCTGGAGGGTGGCATGCCCAGGGAAAGCATGGAAGCTCCACACCCCTTCCCCCATACCCCACTGTACACACCTCTTCATCATATTTATCCTTCCTTTCTAATATCCCTTATAATAAACTTGTAAACATAAGTTAGTGTTTCCCTGAGCTCTGTGAGCAGCTTGAGCAGCTCCTGCAAATTGATTGACCCCAGAGAGGGGATCTTGGGAGCCCCATCTTGAGGCTGGTAGGTCAGAATTTCCTGAGGTCCAGAATTGCAACTGGTGTCTGGGGTTGAGGGAGCAGTCTTGTAGGATTGAGATCTCAATGTGTGGGAGCTAATGCTACCTCCAGAAAGATAGTGTTGGAATTGAATTGGAGGAAACCCAGCTGGTATCTGCTACAGAATTGATTGCTTGTTTGCTGGTGGGGAGAAAGTCCCACATTATTTGGGGGTCATAGAAGTCTTGTTAGTTGATTGCTGTTGCTGGTATTAGAACAGAGGAAAAACATGGCTTGAGGGTTTAATAACAATTGGTATCAGATAAATAAGGTTTCCTAGAAAGGCCCTTACTCACAGAAATATGTGGTTTGGGAAGAGAAAGGATGGAAATGTGGGGAATAAGGAACCTTTCATTCCCTGAGTGACCACATAGTCACCCATGGCATGGAGGGGCAGCTGTGCTGCATGTAGTTGCTAAAGACAAAAGTTATCAGTGGAATTTAGAGATGGGTCAAACTAAACTCCTGGGGAGTTGGTTTACTGGCTGCCTAAGGAAATGCAAACTAATAAGAAAAAAAGGGAAATACTCAATCCCTTAGTTATTGTTATCTATAATAGCTAAGATGGAAATAAAAGAGAATACTTACTAGGTTGGGCCTTGAGCTGGACCAAGCTCAGATGTGGATGTGTCCAGGTTCAGGCCACTAACCACAAAGTCATCCACAAAGGGAAAAGGTCTGTTCCTTGGGGACAGCAGAAAGTGCCTCTGAGACCTGTGATTACCAAGAAGGTAGTTAAATGTTGGGGAAGGGCAAAACCAAGTAACTTGAAACCGGAGGGTATTGTGTGTGACAGAACTATCTCATTTTGAAGATCAACATTATCAGCTTCTTGAGGAAACCTCACTGAAGTGGATTATGAAATAAACTAATTTAGGGGCAGTATCTTTGGTTTTAAGTGCTTCAGAGTGGAAGACCATGTTTGGGTGGATGCATTCAGGTTGAACAATTGCAGATAGGTATATATGAACTAGAAACACAGGAAGTTATTCCTGAAGAAACAGCTCATCTGGTGGCTGGGACACAAGCCCCTGTAAGTTCTATTTACCCTGAGAATGGGACCTGCCAAACTCCATCTATAAATACCAAGTGGAGCACCAGATGAAGTAGCTGATATGCTTCCTCCCAATAGTTTCTCACTCAGGGCTTCAGCCAGCAAGGTGGCCTGGTGTTTCATTTTGCTCTATTCATTATTTTCTGGGACCTCATCTCAGCCATTAAAAACTTTGAAAGCAATCTCAAACCACTGAGACATGGGCATTCCTAAAGCCTTTTCCACTATTTGCAATTTATTCTGAATGTTGGGGGCAGCTTGTCCTGTAAAGGTCATATTTCTCATGTTTAGATTTTTCAGAGCTTCCATATCTATCTTTGTATACCATCAGTAAGCCCCCAAAATTATAAGTATTCTGAGGGGTCTTCTTTAGGCTTTTGTTTGACCTCCTGGGTGTAATTTAAACTTTTTTGCATCAAAACTCCTTTCTTTAGCCCCTTAAGTATGCAATCTCTATAATGTTCAGACTTATTTCTATCTTCCACGTCGCTAGGATTTCATCAAGGGTCAGTGTTGGGATGGTCAAGTCAGGGCAGCCCTTACCAAGTTATTAGGGGTTTCTTCATACGTCTTACCAGCCTTGGTTCAGGCTCTGTGAAAGGAAAATTCTATGTTCTTCTGAAGTAAGGAGGGTATTTAAGAGAGTTTGGATATCTGCCCAAGGATTGTGGGTGGCAAAAAGAGAAGCTTTCTTTTCTTTCCTTGTTGCAGACAAAAGGGATTGTAACAAACTGTTTTTTTCTCCACTGTCCTGCAAAAGAAGCTCAAGAACTTTTGCTGGTTAACAAATTATTAACCACTGGGGCACAGTTTCAGTATCTGATTTTAACATGTCATAAATTAAAGAAATGTAATACTTTTGGATTTTGAGGATGAACATAGATAGATTTTTACCTCCAAGATATACACACACATACACATAAACACAGACATAAATATACAAGCTTGGGCAGTTTGATGAGGAGAGACTACTAATGCATTCATCCTGATAAATACCAAGAACAGATAAATAAGGGATTTAAACTCAATGATACATCAAGTCCTGTGGTACAGTTATTTGTTATGATCAGATGTCTGTAAAATATTTAATATTTGAAAATGTTCCAAAAGAATACCAGGGCTTAAATAAGCAGATTCATTCATTCAACAAATATTTATTAAGCACATGTTATTTGTCAGGAATCATTTTAGCCTGTGAGACTACTGCAGTAACTAAACAAATCTCTACCCTCATGTAGCTTTCAGTTGAGAAGTTAAATTTTTGTAGATCAAGTAATGGATAAATTTTTTTTAAAACAATTGGGCTAAGTCATCCACATTCACTAGTTGTGGAATCACAGACTGTGTACACCATTTTTAAAAAGCTCTGATATTAACCCTCTTACAGTTAACTGAACTCTGACCTTAGGGGTTTTTAACACAGAGGAGTGGACTCTACTTATTTTGCAAGGGCAAAAAGGGAGACATACTCAGGTTCCCAGATAATTTCCATTTTATTCATCCACCCTCACCCCCACTCAGTATCAAAAATCATAACTAGAACCTGTTCATTTTACTTCTAAATATTTCTTTAACATTGCCCATGTCTCTCCATGTATATTACCACCATGCACCACAAGTAACCATCATGTCTTGCTTGGGCCATGACAATCTCTTCCTAACGGGTCTCACCACATTCACCTTTATTCTGCTCCAACTCATTCTCTACATATGTGCTGTCAGGTGTGCCTTTCTACCAGTAGCCACAGGGGCTATTAAGCAACGCACAGCTAGTCTACATCGAAATGAGTTGTAGGTATAAGACACAAACCATATTTCAAACACTTAGTGTGAAAAAAGGATGTAAAACATCTTGTTTATAATTTTTTTTTTTTTGGACGGAGTTTCACTCTTGTTGCCCAGGCTGGAGTGCAGTGGCACAATCTTGGCTCATTGCAATGTCCACCTCCTGGGTTCAAGCAATTCTCCTGTCTCAGCCTCCTGAGTAGCTGGGACTACAGGCGCCTGCCACCATGCCCGGGTATTTTTTGTATTTTTAGTAGAGACAGCATTTCACCATGTTAGCCAGGCTGGTCCTGAACTCCTGACCTCAGGTGATCCACCTTGCTAGGCCTCCCAAAGTGCTGGGATTACAGGCATGAGCCGCTGCACCTGGCCTCATTTATAATTTTTATATTGATTTCATATTGATTCCATGTTGAAATGATCCATCGAATTAAGTAGAACATATTAAAATTAATTTCATCTGTTTCTTTTTACCATTTTAGAAACTATGGATGCTAGAGTATTTATTATTGGATATGTAGCTTGCATTATATTTTTGTTGGACAGTACTGCTGTGTACTGTAAAAAAAATCTAATTATGCCAATCCTTGCTCACAGTCTTTCAAAGTCTTTCTGTTACTCTTTAGATAAAAACCAGAATCTTTAACTTGGCTTCTAGGTCTGTGAAAGATCTCCCACCTGCCTCACTATTTCCACCACTTTTCAACCTTCCCTCTTGATTTCTGATCTCCAGTCAGTCATCTCTTTTTAGATACTTCAGCACAGTGATTTTTTTTCTAACTACAGATTGAGACTTAATAATGAGTCATGAAATAAATTCTATGAATCAAGACCAGCGTTAAAATAATAGAAGGGAGGGAAGGAAAAGGAAGGGAAGGGAAGGGAAGGGAAGGGAAGGGAAGG
>NW_012115444.1:4915527-4961905 GCF_000951035.1 Colobus angolensis palliatus
AAGGGAAGGGAAGGGAAGGGAAGGGAAACAGGGTACATTGCAAACAAAAGGGTAAATATTATTTCATGTAAATGCTTGTTATGTTTTGTGTTACTTTACCTGATTATGTTGTAAAAATATATTTTGTATTGAAAGAAAAATGTTTGAGAAGCAATACTTTAACCCAGGGTTTCTCAACCTTGGTACTATTGACATTTTGGTTGGATCACCCTTTGTTGTCCAGGGGCTGTCCTGTTCTGTGTAGGATGTTGAGCAGTGTCCCCAACCTCTACCCTCTAAATGTCAGTAGCACACCCTCTTCCATCATGACAACTAAAAATACTTCCAGATTTTGCCAGATGTCCCTGAGTAAGAAGCCTTTCTCTAACCCATCAGGTTTGGTCTCACAACACAACTTTTTTCCTTAATGGAAAGACACGTTTCACCTCTCAACTCCTGGGTAACTCTTGCTGACTCTTCAGTTCTCAGTTTAATTATACCATCCTTGGGAAAGTCTGTCCTAACTCCTCCAGGAAGATCTTTTCTTTTTATTACACATTCTCATAAAATCATGCTCTCTGTTTCAAGCACTTATCAGTTTTTAATTTTCCATTTATTTCTGTGATTATTAGGTGAATATCTACCTTCCCCACTAGGTAACAGCAGGGATCATCTTTGTTTTGCTCACAATACAACAGTAAATATATATGTATTCAGTATCTACTATGCATTGCCTCCATTCTAGGTGGTAGATGTACACTGCATACCTGAACAAGTAAAATTCCTTCCCTTGAGTACCTGATAGCCTTGTTGGGAAGCCCTAAAATACAGAAAAAGACCAATACTTAAGTACAAATTAAAAATGAAAATGGTGCTAAAATAAAGATGTGTTTGGGGTTGGGAAGACCTATTTAGATAGAGTTGTCAGAATAACAACTCACAAAAGCAGTGAACTTTAAGTAAAATTTGAAGTATTAGAAAGATACAACCATATACATACAGGGAAAGAATATTCAAAGAACAAGTACTATATAACTCAAAGGCCTTATAACATGTTTCTAGTAGGCTTTTAAAAGATCATCTGCAGTTAAGAACATGCATCAAGGAGACTAAACATAAACAAAGTGAAGCCACTTAGGAAGTCATTCAGTCAAGGCAGGAGGTCATTAGTGTCTTTGACTGGGGGATGTCATACTGGTAATGAGAAGTGTATGAAATACAAAAATTTACTAGATAAATACTATGTCAGTTCTGACAACTGACATACTACGTACTTAGTAAATATTTGCTAATTTAATATCAATGTGAATGATAAAACAATAAAAAAAGTGAATTCATTCAACATTTGCTAACACAATGAGATCAAAGCTTTAAGAAATTAAGACAACTTTGGAGTAAGTTTGAGTACTTGCTTTTTATTTTTGTCATGATATCTGCCTCTTAAAGCTTAGTTTAAGTATTATATTGTCTAAGGAAAAATCTGTCTCTATAGCTATATTCTCATGGCAAGTTTGTTCTAGCTTCGTTGTAGCATTTATCTTTGTCCACCTTAGATAGTTATGTGTTCATCTGCCCAGTTATGTTATGGTTGGTAGTGAAAGCTAATTTTAAAAAAATCATTTGAATTCTGATATAATAAACTGTATATTAAAGGCATTAAATAATGTTAAACAAAATGTTCCATATTTCTCACAGAATATTACTTGGGAGAATTCAATCTTTTAAGACTTTGCTTTGATGACTTTTTCAGTCAGAAATAATCTTCCAACGGACAGGAAATTAATTGTTTACAGTTTTTATTTCAAGTTAAAGTTTATTTTAAAAAGCAGTGTTTTAAAACATGTTTCAATGCCAGACATAGCAAAGGCTAGTTTCCACTAATACAAACAGTTTTTGATGATGCATTTCATTGTGGGAGTTAAGGGAATATATATTTCATTTCTATGTGATGATTACTGAGGAGTAGAATTGCTGCGTCAGAGGGTAAGTGTGTATTTAACTCTATAAGAAACTACCTAATCTTTTTCCACAGAGATTAACCATTTTATACTCAGCCATGCATGAAAGTTCTTATTTTGGCACATCCTTATCAACTTTTGCTATGTCAGTCATTTTCATTTCAGCCATTTTAGTTGGTGTGAAATGATAATGTCATGGACGTTTTAATTTGAAGTTTCCTGATGACTAGTGATGTTGAGCACTTCATCATATCTTTATTAGTCATTCATTTGTCTTTCTTTTGGAAGTGTCTGTTTTAGTCCTTTGCCCAATATTTAAAATTTGCTGCATTTTTGTTATTGAACTGTAGATGTTCTTTACATATGGTGGATATATGTATTTTTCAGATATATCTATTATGACTACTTTCCCCAAGTGTGTGATTTGCCTGTTCATTTTCCTAATGGTGATATTTAAGGAACAGAAGTTTTTAATTTCAATGAAGTAATTTCTCATTTAAAAAAATTTTTATGGTTAATGTTTTCTATGGCCTAAGAAATCTTTGTTGGCTACAACTCATAGAGATATTATTCTATGTTTTCTTTAAAAAACATTTTAATTCTAGCTTCTGAGTTTAAGTTTATGATCTTTTATTTTCTGTGTGTGATGTGTTGTAGGGATGGTAGTTTACTTTTTTCCTTATGGATACCCAGGTTTCTTGGAAACATTTGCTGAGAAGACTTTTCTTTCCCTATTAAATTGCTGCTGTATTTTTGTAAAAATTTAATTGGCTGTCTATATAAGTGAGTCAACTTCTGGATTCCATATTGTTGATGTTGTTTTGATCTATTTTTTTCTATCCTTTAAGTCAATATCGCATTTACTTGATTACTGTAACATAAGTGTTACAATCAAGTATATGTAATTTCTTCAACTTGGATGTTCTTTTACAGAATTGTTTTTTGCTATCCTAAGTTTTTATAAATTTCATATACATTTTAGCACTTACTTGACAATATCTAAAACAAATTTGCTAGGATTTTATATGGGATTGTGTTGAAACTCTATATCAACTTCAGGAGAATTGACGTCTTAATGGTAATTAAGTCTTCTAATCCATGAACATGGAATATATTACCATTTATTTAAGTCTCCTTTAATTTTTATTAACAATGTTATATAGTTTTCACTGTGGAAGTCTTGCACAACCATTGATATATTGTTAAATTTATGATTAAGCATTTTAATGCTATTGTTCAGAACATTTTCTATTATCTTATTTTTATCTCTGGGATATGTAGTGATGTCCCTTTTCCATTTCTGATATTGCTAGTTTTTGTTCTCATTTTCTCTTTCTCTCCCCTGAGTATTTTAAAAGCCAATCAATTCTATTAATCTTTTTGCAGAATCAACTTTTGTGCAGAATCAAATTTCGATTATTGTTTATTATTTTAAATTTCATGTATCTCTGCTATTAACTTACTTATTTCTGTGCTTTGGTTTACTTTGAGTTTAATTTTGAAAAAATCCAATTAAAATTTTTTTACCACCCCTCCTCCATTAGATAAGAAGCCGTTTGATAGTAAGGACGATATCTAATGCCGTGTATATAAAGCTTCAAAAATATTGGTTAAATCAATTGCCAGAGACAGAAATGGGAAAGTTTCAGTTGTCCAGCATGTAATTGGTAAGCATTTGCATTAGTTATCTATTGATGAATAATATATTAACCCAAAGGTTCTTGCCTGCTGGGGAAGGGGAAGAAATATAAGAAAATGAGTAAAAATAAAAATCACTTTAAAATGCAGAGGAGTGTAATAATGTAGAAAGAGCAGAGATGTGCAACAGAATGGGTCAAATTCCAGTCTCTAGATGTGGAATCTGAGGCAAATACTTCTCTGAACTTTAATCTCCTCATGAAAATGTGGTTATCGCTACTTCTAATAGGTTTATAGAATTAAATACCTGGAAGAATGTATACCATATATTAGAAGTTCAACGGATGCCATTTTTATCAGTCTCAGTGTCATTTTGTCAATATCCTCTGCGAGTAAAGTTACTACTGAGCATATGGTAGGAGATACATAAATAACATGGTTAGCACCAGGCACAGTCCATTTTAGATGCACCTAGAACACACACCCTGTAAATGTCTGTAGAACTTATAAACCTTCACAAATCATGTTATGGCTATTGGAGACAGAAAAAAAGTCTATAGATACCTTTTCTGGCTTATAATTTTTGCTTAAAATCTATACCTTGTTTCTTCAACTGAAGATTTAGTTATTTTTTTTTTCAAAAGACCTAGCTGTGAGCTAGTGCATATTAAAAGGAGAAAAAAAATAAAGACAAGATGAGACATACGAAACAACCTTTGGACCATCATGTTTAATAAAGTAGAGTAAAAACTGGTAATTCAAGATCAGGAATTCTGAATTTTCTCCTTGTATCTGAGTGACCACCCAAGGGGAATCACATAATTTCAATCTCTTAGGAATATTGTATCTTAGATAAATAAATAATTTCCTAAGACTATTAATGGGTGTAAAACACGTTTCCATTATAACACATCAAAGGTTAGTGATCATCATGATTTTCCTAGAATTTGCTGAATACCTATCATTGCCTGAATATTACTAAAGAAATATCTGAGTTTGGAAAGACACACCCTCACACTTTTCACTTCTGCTGACATATTTTTGGCTAAAAAATTATGTCTATGGTTAACTTTAAGTGAGTAGATGGGATGGTTAATATTGAGTATCAACTTGTTTGGATTGAAGGATGCAAAATGTTGCTCTTGGGTGTGTCTGTAAGGGTGTTGTCATAGGAGCTTAATATTTGAGTCAGTGGACTTGGAGAGGCAGACCCACCCTCAATCTGATTGGGCACCATCTAATCAGCTGCCAGCATGGCTAGGATAAAAGCAGGCAGGGGAATGTGGAAAGACTAGACTCACTGAGTCTTCTGGCCTCCATCTTTCTCCCATGCTGGGTGCTTGCTGCCCTTGAACATAGGACTCCAAGTTCTTCAGCTTTGGGTCTCTTGGACCTTCAACCACAGACTAAAGGCTGCACTGTTGGCTTCCCTGCTTTTGAGGTTTTGGGACTCAGACTGGCTTCCTTGCTCCTCAGCTTGCAGACGGCCTATTGTGGGACCTCTTTGTGATCATGTGAATCAATACTCCTTAATAAAGTGCTCTTTATATATACATCTAGCCTATTTGTTCTGTCCCTCTAGAGAACCCTGACTAATACCGTAGAGAAGTACAAGCCTTCTGTGAGCAGCAGTAATATCTACCACAGGCACTTAAAATAGCTGCTAAGCACAGGGTTCTCTCCTTTTCTTTACTCATGAACCCTAAAACAACTTAGAGCCCCAGAGTACAGGCTGAAAAATAGCTGACATAAACTGATGCAACACTTATATTTTCCCAATCATGAACTACGGCTTTGAAGTGCTTTATACATACTTGTTCATGTATTCCACAAGACAATCTTAAGAGGTCAATATTATTATCCCTATTTTATAGATAGGGAAGTTAAGGTACAGAGAAGATAAGTGATTTGCCCAATATCACACAACTGGAATTCATAGCCAGGCAGACAGTCTGACCAGAATTCACACTCTTAACCATTAGAACACACTGTTCTACAGACAGGGGAACAACACACACCAGGGTGTGTTGGGAGGAGGGGGGTGAGGGGAGGGAACTTAGAGGATGGGTCAATAGGTGCAGCAAACCACCACGGCACACATATACCTATGCAACGAACCTGCACGTTCTGCACATATATTCCATTTTTTTTTTTTAGGAGAAAAAAACAAACAACAAAAAAACACACACTTTCCTCAGAATAGGTCCTTGACAACTATTTTTTGAAGAGCTATGGGCCAGGATCTGAGCTGGGATTTTTCATCTGTATTCTCAATATGCATGGAATGTGTATGTCAGAATCTAGCCATTATACAGGAAGACCACTGCTGGACTTGAGAAAATTTTCCACAGCGCACTATTTTCAATTATGGACATATTAGAAAATAGTATTCTATTCATTTTGTATATTTTTCCATATTTCTACAAAGGGTCTTAACATATAAGTAACTTCTGTTGCTCAGTGTGTGACCTTCGTTAAACAGTGCTTGTGCCAAAACCTCAAGAATGCATTACTTTCCTCTTTTGAGAGGAGAAAAATATAATTTTGCAGAGTTGCATGGGATGAAAATATACAAATTTGTTATTTATATTTAGTCTACTTATTTGTCCCACACAGCCTTCCAATTTTTAATCTTTTGTACCTTCATACTAATGGCAAATAAGAATTAATGGATAAAGAAGACAAAATGGAAAATCATAAAGTAAGTTCATATTTTCTGAAAGTAATTTGTTTTAACATCCTCAATTTTGCATTTTCAGAGATCAAATTCCACATCAAGTGCCATTCGCTAATTGAATCATTTGATCATCTATGAAAGGGATTAGCAAACTACCACCTGCAAGCCAAGTCTGGACTGCTTCTTATTTTTATAAATAAAGTATTATTGGAGCACAGCTATATCCATTCATTTAGTATCATCTATGGCTGCTTTTGCACTTAAAATGGCAGAGTTGAGTAGTTGTGACAGAGACAGTCTGGCCCACAAAGCCTAAATTTTTTAGTATCTGATCCTTTTCAGGAAGAATAAAATTGCCAGCCTCAGGTTTATGAAGAGATCAGTTGCTGAAACTATTGATAATAAGTCAGATATTTTGGGTATCCTTTTTCCTGTAGTCAGTGTTTTGCTTCACCTTGCAAATCACATGCTTAAAGAAGGGCCCACTAAAAATATAGTGAACAGATGTCCTAGTCCCATTAGACCATTGAGGCTTACATTCATGGTATAATTGATCCCATTTTCAAATGATTATCATAGTATAAAACTTACTACTAAGCATCTCTGTTTTATGAGGCTTTGCCAAGCACCAGTCCTATTTCTATTTGTTTCTGCTTTATGGTAGCTCACATAACACCGAAATAGAGTTTCATGTTATAGTCTAAACGAAATAAATGTTTAAATCACTGGTAATGAAAGGGGATATCAGAAATGCTCTCTAAAATTTTTAATTTTTATGGGTACATAGTAGGTGTATATATTTATGGGGTATGTTGTGTATTTTCATACAGAGTATTATCACATCAGGGTAAATGGAATATCCATCACCTTAAGCATTTATCCTTTGTGTTACAATCCTATTCTACACTTTTATTTTAAAATGTACAACTAAATTATTACTGACTATAGTCACCCTATTTGCTACCAACGACTAGATATTATTTATTCTTTCTAACTACTTTTTGTACCCTTTAACCATCCCCACTCCCCTACCCCCCAACACTTCCCAGCTTCTGGTAACCATCCTTCTACTCTCTATCTTCATGAGTTTAATTGTTTTGGTTTTTAGGTCCCACAAATAAGTGAGAACACGCAATGTTTATCTTTCTGTGCCTAGCTTATTTTACTTAACATAATGATTTCCAGTTACATCTATGTTATTACAAATGACAGGATCTCATTTTTTTTTATGGCTGAATGGTACTCCATTGTGTGTATGTACCATATTTTCTTCATCTGTTCATCTATTGACGGACACTTAGGTTGCTTCCCAATCTTGACTATTGTGAATAGTGCTTCAAAAAACATGGAGGTGGAGATATCTCTTTGATATAACGATTTCTTTTCTTTTGGGTATATGCCTAGCAATGGGATTGCCAGATCATATGGCAGCTCTATTTTTAGTTTTTTGAGGAATCTCCAAATTGTACTCCATAGTGGTGGTACTAATTTACACTCCCACCAACAGTGCATGAGGGTTCCCTTTTCCCAACATCCTTGCCAGCATTTGTTATTGCCTGTCTTCTGGATAAAAGCCATTTTAGCTGGAGTGAGATGATATCTCATCATAGTTTTCCTCTGTGTTTCTCTGATGATCAGTGATGTTAAACATATTTTCATATACCTGTTTACTATTTGTGTGTCTTCTTTTGAGAAATGTCTATCTAGATATTTCACTCATTTTTTTAGTCAGATTATTAGATTTTTACCGATAGAGTAGTTTGAGCTCCTTGTGTATTCTGGTTATTAATCTCTTGTTAAATGGATAGCTTACAAATATTTTCTCCCATTCTGTGAGTTGTCTCTTCACTTTATTGATGGTATCCTTTGCAGTGCAGAAGCTTTTTAACTTAATTTGATCCCATTTGTCCATTTTTGCCTGGGCTTGGAGGATTATTACTCAAAAAATTGTTGCCCAATTCAATGTCTTAGAGAGTTTCCACAGTGTTTTCTTGTAGTAGTTTCATAGGTTGTGGTCTTAGATTTAAATCTTTAATCCATTATTATTTGATTTTTGTATATGGCGAGACATAGGGTCTAGTTTGATTTTGCATATGGGTGTCCAGTTTTCCCAGCACCATTTATTGAAGAGACTTTCCCTATTGTATGTTCTTGGCATCTTTGTCAAAAGTGAGTTTATTGTAGATGTATGGATTTGCTTTTGGGTTCTCTATTTTGTTCCATTGGTCTATGTATCTGCTTTTACAACAGTAGCTTGCTGTTTTGGTTACTATAGCTCTGTAGTATACTTTGAAGTCAGGTAATGCGATTCCTCCAGTTTTATTCCTTTTGCTAAGGATATCTTTGGCTATTCTGGGTCTTCTGTGGTTCCATGTAAATTTTATAATTGTTTTTCTATTTCTGTGAAGAATGTCATTGGTAATTTGATAGGCATTACATTGAATCTATAGATTGCTTTGGGTGGTATGGACATTTTAACAATATTCATTCTTCAAATCCATAAACATGGAATAATTTTCCATTTGTTTGTGTCCTCTTCAATTTCTTTCATCAATGTTTTATAGTTTTCATTGTAGGCTACTGATTTTTGTATGTTGATTTCTTAGCCTAGAACTTTACTGCATTTGTCAGTTCTAAGAATTTCTGTTAATCTAGATATTTTAAAATATATTTACCCTGAAAATTTTAATGAGAAGTGCATAAGAAAGAATTGTAATGAAATTTGCTTATCAGAAAGTTGTGTCAAAAAATTTGCATTAAAAGACGTCCTGTTTAATTCGTAGAGGGTAAAAGGAATGAATATTTTCAGGTATTCTTTTCTTAATAGTCATAAGCCCAGCTTATATAAAGAGATGAAATATGAGCTTGCAAAGGCAAATAGACCTGATGCCTAATGTGATCTCTCTCTCTTTTTTTTTTTTTTTTGGCTCTGAGTTCAACATTGTAGCTGACTTGCACTGTGGGTGATAAACTTAAAACTGAGTAAAAAACTTGAGAATCTTACTTATCTGGCTTTCTCTTTCTTCTAATGTTGCCCCAAATCAAAACCCTGCCATAATCTCTACATAATAAATCAAGCAGAAATTTCTGTTTATTTAATGAATATTATTTTTTTCCAGATATGACCGTTGCTGTGTCTTCAGCAAGTATAAGGGTAAATTAATGAAGCAAGTCACTAAAAATTGCATGTTCTATTAACTAATGAGATGATCAAAAAGAGAAGAAAATTCAATAGTTAAGATTGGTATGATATTTTAATCATTTGCCTGAAATGATAAATTTCTAATCAATTGTTTAACAATGGGATTGAAATTTTTTTTCTGATTTTGTTGCGAAAAATTTCAAGAGCCCGGCGCGGTGGCTCAAGCCTGTAATCCCAGCACTTTGGGAGGCCGAGATGGGCGGATCACGAGGTCAGGAGATCGAGACCATTCTGGCTAACACGGTGAAACCCCGTCTCTACTAAAAAATACAAAAAACCAGCCGGGCGACGTGGCGGGCGCCTGTAGTCCCAGCTACTCGGGAGGCTGAGGCAGGAGAATGGCGTAAACCCAGGAGGCGGAGCTTGCAGTGAGCTGAGATGCGGCCACTGCACTCCAGCCTGGGCGGCAGAGCGAGACTCCGTCTCAAAAAAAAAAAAAAAAAAAAAAAAAAAAATTTCAAGAATGCAGAATACTTGAACAAAATAAATATCTACCATCAATATTCAGCAATAGGAATTGACCATATTTGCATTTGCTCATTTTATCTCTAGTATTTTAAAATCTAGAGTAGTCTTCCCAGCTTTTAATTCATTTAACATATTTTAAAAATTATTTTAAAATTAAACTTATTTTGAGAGAATTATGGATTCACTTGCAGTTGTAAAAAATAATGCAGATAGATTCTATGAGTCTCTTACCCATTTCCCCCCAATGATAGCATTTTGCAAAATGATAGTATAAAAATATCACAATTAGGATATTGACATTGATACAGTCAAAATACAGAAGAGTTCCATCACCACAAGGATCCCTTGTATTCCCCTTTTATAGCCACAACTGCTTCCTCCTGTTTCGACACTCTCCAATGCCCCTGGCAACCACTAATCTGTTCTCCATTATTATAATTTTTATATTGACTTTTTAAAAAGACCGAATCCATTTTCTCATTGATTGTCCCACATCCTGAATGTATCTGATAGTTTCCTCTTGACGTTTATCTTTTTTCTTTATCCTCTATTTCTGGAAAACTGAAAGGTTGATCTAAAGACTTGACTAGATACACAGTAAATGTTTTAGACAATATTTAATAAGTAATACTTTGTATTTCATTTTACATCATATCAAGAGGTACACATGTTGGTATATCCCAATGTTAGTGAGTCACCTGCAATTTCTAAGTTTGATCACTCTGTTGATGTGATGACGAGCAAACCTCTCCACTTATGTTTTCCTTTGGCAACAGTGTATATCTTATACTCCAGCAACATTTTACCGAATTGTTTTAATCTTTACAAATAATTTTTGCCTGATTACTTATTTCAATGTGGGGTGTCAGAAAAACATGATTTTAAAATATTATTATGCTTTCTATGTTTATTTTATTTTATTTTATTTTATTTTATTTTATTTTATTTTTGGAGCCAGGTGCGCCTTTATTAGCTGAGCCACTACTTGAGAGGGATGAAGCGGGAGGAGTGGGTGGCTCCAATGCCAGGCCGGCCGTGCTTCACGGGCTTGTAGGTGATGGAGAACTCGCCCAGGTAGTGGCCAATCATCTCGGGCTTGATCTCCACCTAGTTGAAGGTCTTGCCGTTGTAGACGCCCACCATGCTGCCCACCATCTCTGGCAGGATAATCATGTCCCGCAAGTGCGTCTTCACCACTTCTGGCTTCTCCATGGGAGGCGCCTCCTTCTTGGCCTTGCGCAGGCGCTTCAGCAGTGAGTGCTGCTTCCGCCGCAGGCCCCGGTTCAGCCGCCGCCGCTGGCGCGCACTGTACAGCTGCATGAGCTGCTCGTAGGACATGTCCAGCAGCTGGTCCAGGTCCACGCCGCGGTAGGTGAACTTGCGGAAGGTCCGCTTCTTCTTCTGCTCTACCTCTGCCATCTTGCCGGATGCTCAGAAAAGAGAGTTCTATGCTTTCTATGTTTATTAACTATCATTCTGTTGTAGAAAAAGTGTTTCTCCTCCAAAAATTTGCTCAGCTCCTTTCTTTTAATTACCAGCTGTCAGAGTAAGAAACTAATACAGTAATAACAAGATTAGCGATTCCAGTTTATCCACGACAGTCCTGGTTATGTCTCTTTCCATAGAGTGTTGTTGTGTTTCCATTCACAATAAAAATTTAACAAATTGACAATAAGTTATAACATTATTCCATGTATCAGTCACCTCCAATTTCTCTCTCCCCCGGCTTTCACTTGCAGAATCACTACAGACTCCTAAGTGTTTATTTATTCAATGTTTCATAATTAATTTTGCCTTTTGATAGGCAAATCTTTTATACTTGAACAATTAAAATAATTATCCCTATTGGTGCTCAAATTTCAATACTCAAATACTCAGATCTCAAAATTGGCTAATGTAAATCCCTTAAAAATGCTTTTGTGGGAATGAGATCATGTCCTTTGCAGAGACATGGATGGAGCTGGAAGCCATTATCCTCAGCCAATTAACGCAGGAACAGAAAACCAAACACCGCATGTTCTCTCTCATAAGTGGGAGGTGAACAATGAGAACACATGGACACAGGGAGGGGAACAACCCCCACTGGGGCCTGTCACAGGACAGGATATGTGGAAAGAGCATCAGAAAAAACAGCTGATGCATGCTGGGCTTAATACTTAAGTGATGGGTTGATAGGTGAAGGAAACCATCATGGCACACGTTTATCTATGTAACGAACCTGCACATCCTGCACGTGTACCACAAATTTACAAAATAAAGTCAAAAATGTCTTTGTGTGTTTTTGACACAAATTTTTGCTTCAGTGGTCTTTGACTAAATTTTTGTTTTATGAACTATTAAGATATTACAGTCTTACCCTGTGTTTTCTTTTTCTTTTCTTTCTTTCTTTTTTTTTTTTTTTTGAGATAGGGTCTCACACTGTTACCCAGGCTGCAATGCAGTGGTGCAATCATTGGTCACTGTAATCTTAAACACCTGGGCTCAAGTGAGCCTCTGACCTCAGCCACCAGAGTAGCTAAGACTATAGGTATGTACCACCATATCTGGCTGATTTTTATTTTTTGTAGAGACAGGGTCTCACTATGTTGTCCAGGTTGGTCTTACCTTGTATTTCCTATGCTCCAGATCAGAATTCAAACATTTCTTCAAAGATCTCTGAATTCATTTTTTAAACATATATTTGTATAAATTTAAGGTGTACAGTGCAATTTTGTTACATGGATATGTAACTGGGATTTTGGTGTATCTACCACCTGATTATGTTACATTGCACTCACTGAGTAATTTCTCACCATCCAACCCCCAACCTGTACCCTCCTGAGTCTCCAGTGTCTCTAATTCCACACTCTATGTCCATGTGTACACATTATTAAGATCCCACTTATAAGTGAGGAGATGTGGTATTTGTCTTTCTGCATCTCACTTCTATCCATGTTGCTGCAAAAGACATGATTTCATTCTGTTTCATGGCTGAATACTATTCTATTGTGTATTTATATCACGTTTTCTTTATCCAGTCATCTCATGATAGACACTTAGGTTGCTTCCGTATCATTGCTAATATGAGTAGTGTTAGGATAAACATGAGAGTGCAGGTATCTTTTTTGATATAATGTCTTCTTTTCCTTTGGGTAGATACCCAAGCAAGGATGCTCACTTTCACCACTCCTATTGAGCATAGCACTGGAAGTCTTAGCCAGAGCAATCAGGCAAGATAACAAAATAAAAGACATCCAAATTGGAAAAGATAAAGTTAAATTATCCCTGTTCATTAGTGAGGTGATCTTACATGTACAAAACCCTAAAGACTCCACAAAAAATCTTTGACTGATGAATGAACTCAGTAAAGTTTCAAGACAGAAAATTAATGTAAAAAAAAAGTAGCATGTGTATACATTAGCGATCTAGCAGAAAACCAAGTCAAGAAGGTAATTCCATTTACAACAGCCACAAAAAAACAAAACAAAACAAAAAACCCACCTAGGAAAACTTTTAACCAATGCAGTGAAAGGTGTCTACAAGGAAAACTACAAAACACTGATGAAATAAATTGTAGATGACACAAACAAGTGGGAAAATCATCATATACTAATTGACTGCAAGAACTAATGCCATTAAAATGACCATAATGTCCAGCCCACATTATCTAACTTTAATCATAGTACAAAGGTATAGTGACAATAACAGTGTGATTCTGGTATAATAGACATATAGATCAGTGGAAACAGAATAGAAAACTCAGGAATAAAGCCATATACTGACAGCCAACTGATCATTGACAGTTGACAAAAACACACTGGGGAAAGGCTACCCCTTTAATAAATGGTGCTGGGAAAATTGGGCATAATGCCAAAGAATGAAAATAGACCCCTATCTCTCACTATGTTAAAAAATCAACTCAAGATGAATTGAAGACTTAAAAATAAACCTGAAACTGTAAAAATACTAGAAGAAAACATAAGAGAAACTCCTCTGGACATTGTCTAGGCAAACAATTCACGACCTCAAAAGCACAAATAACAAAAACAAAATGGGACTTAATTAAACTAAGAAACATATCTGATTTTTTGGGGGGAAACTGATAGTTAGAAACTAAAATGTGAGTATCAGGAGTATTCATTTACATTGGAGTGGTGTGGTTTCAATGGATAAAGCTAGGATATATGTAAATATAAATAAACTTAAAGATTGAGTATTTTTTGTTTATTTCCAATTCAAATTTAACATTACAGTGCTTTTCTGATTTTTTGATTTTGTGTTGATAACCTATGTTTTATATTGAAAACCCTGGTTACTAATTAACACATTTACTTTATTCTTTTTTTTTTTTTTTGAGACGGAGTCTTGCTCTGTCGCCCAGGAGTGCAGTGGCACCATCCCGACTCACTGCAAGCTCTGCCTCCCAGGTTCACGCCATTCTCCCCTCTCAGCCTCCCAAGTAGCTGGGACTACAGGCGCCCACCACACCCAGCTAATTTTTTTTTTTTTTGTATTTTTAGTAGAGATGGGGTTACACTGTGTTAGCCAGGATGGTACTTTATTCTTTATTCTAGGACATGTATAGAATGACTACAACATAAAAATTCCAATATGCTTACTAATGCTCAGTAAGGTTTAAAATTATGTTTCAGATTTTTTCCCCTTTAGAATATGTTCTATTAAGGATGTGCAGTCAGAATACTAGGCTAAAAGTCATTTAAACATTTGCCTGGCAAAAATACCACAAGCAAAATAAAGATACATAATAAACTAAAAAAAAAAAAATAGCTTCCAGTTTTTTATCACAGGCAAAAGATTAATATTCTAAACATAAAAGAGCTAAAAGAAACAGAATATATATAATGGAACAAAAATGTATCAAAGATACAAATAGTTCATTGAAAAAAGAAATACAAATGACTTTTAACATATGCAAAAAGGTTTAATTTGATTACAATAAGTTACATGTAAAACTCTATTAATGTACAAATTTTGACTTATTACACTGACAAAAATCCAAAAGTCTTACAATATATTCTCTTGGCAAGGCTTTAGGGGTAGAGACAATGACATATTGCTGGTGACAAGAAAAAATGGTATTTATGGAAAGGAATAGACAATATCTAGCAAAATTTGTACATTATTTTAGTCTTTGACACAGATAATACAAAATCTTTCCATCCCCAAATCATTAATTTAATAACATTCAAAAAATTCCTTTTGCCATGTAAGGTAATATATTTTCAGGTTCTGAGGATTAGGACATAGATATCTTGGGGGGCTTTTTTTTCTACCACAGAGAGTTACAGAAGACATAGATGAATTTACCAATAAATTTAAGGGGACTGTAGTTGTGTAGAGTATGTTCCCTTATAATAAGATAATTAAGCAAAAAGTCATTGAGAGATAACAGCAATTTAGAAAGCAATCAACACGCTTCCAGATTACCCTTAGATCAAAAAAGAAATCAGAAAGGAAATTAGAAAATATTTGAAATTAAATGTAAAGAAAGCAGCTATATTTCAGAATTTGTGGGATACAATTAAAGCGATATAGACAGAGACATTTATTTATTTATTTATTTATTTATTTTTGAGACAGCGTCTTGCCCTACTGCCCAGGCTGAAGTGTGATGGTGATCTTGGATCACTGCAGCCTCCGCCTGCTGGGTTCAAGTGATTCTCCTGTCTCAGCCTCCTGAGTAGCTGGGATTACAGGAACCCACCACCAAGTTTAACTAATTTTTGTATTTTTAGTAGAGATGGGTTTCACCATGTTGGCCAGGCTGGTCTTGAACTCCTGACCTCAGGTGATCTGCCTGCCTCGGCCTCCCAGACTGCTGGGATGACAGGTGTGGGCCACCACACCCAGCCAATACAGACATTTATATCTTTTAATGCTTATATTAGTAAAGTGAAAGGGCATACAATCAACAAGCTAAGCTTCAGTATAGGAAGCTAAAAAAGGAGAGTTAATAAAACCCAAGTAAGTGCAAGCAAGTAAATAAAGATGAGAGCCAATATAGTAAAAGAGAAAACAGACCCCCAAAACAGAGATGAATAAAATTCAAAGTTTGTCCTTTGGAAAAATAAAAAATGATTGAAAGGCTAGTGAATGAATTAAGAAAAAAGAGAAAAGGCACAAATTATCATTATCAGAAGTGAAATAAGTGATGTCTTCACTGATCCAACAGTCATTGAAAAGATTATAAAAGAATATTATGAACAACTTTATTCCAATAAAATTGAGAACTTAAATGAATTGGGCAAATTGTTTGAAAAGTCTTAATTAAAACATTGACTTATTGAGAAATAGACACCTCGATAGTTCTGTGTCTATCAAATAAATTAAATTTATTACTTAAAGACTTTCCCAAAAGCAACTGTAGGCACAGACAACTTCATAAAAGAATTGTATTACATATGTAGGAAAATACAATACCAATCCTAGCAAACTCTGTAAGAAAGTAAAAGGGGACAACATTTTTCAGAGCATGTTATGAGTCTAGCATTAGTTGGACACCATCTCCAAATAAAGACTTCAAAAGAAAACAAAGCTAAAGAGCAATATCCCTTATAAAACAGGATGTAAGAATCCTGAGCCAAATATATAAAATTACACCAAGCTATATAAAAAACAGATAGCCTGTAATCCCAGCTACTTGGGAGGCTGAGGCAGGAGAGTTATTTTAACTGGGAGGCGGAGGTTATAGTGAGCTGAGATTGCACCACTGCACTACAGCCTGAGTGACAGAGAGTCCATCTCTAAAAACAAAACAAAACAAAACAACAACAACAAAACAGATAATACATGATGACCAGATGGTATTATCCCAGGATTATAAGGCTGGTTTATTATTATTATTATTATTATTATTATTATTATTTTAAGATGGAGTCTTGCTCTGTCACTAAGCTGGAGTGCAGTGGCACGATCTCGGCTCACTGCAACCTCTGCCTCCAGAGTTCAAGCAATTCTCCTGCATCACCCTCCTGAGTAGCTAGGACTGCAGGTACACACCACCATGCCCGGCTAATTTTTGTATTTTTAGTAGAGACAGGGTTTCACCATGTTAGCCATGATTGCCTCCATCTCCTGACCTCGTGATCTGCCTGCCTCAGCCTCCCAAAATGTGGAGATTACAGGTGTGACCACCACACTCAGTTGGTTTATCATTTTTAATTCAGTTAATGTAATTCCCCATGCAGAAAATAATGAAGACAACTGTGCAATTGTTGCTGTCCTGAGTGCACTCTGCCCCTGAATGCCCTGTCATGCTAGCATTGCCAGCACAAGCACATGCCTGGAGGCCAAAAGTCCCATCTCCTGTCCTGCACCGATATGGCTGCTTGGCATGAACACATACACAGAAATTGCCAGTCCCACATCTACCAGCACCCTGCCCCTATACAGACACCACTGTATCCACAGACACCAGTAGTCCCAACACCTGCCCCCCATATGCTGCCACTGCAAACACCTGCATGGAGAAAGTCAGTCCTGCACCGGCCAGCATGCCTCACTAGCCAACAAGTGGACACCCTGCCTCCATGCTGCTGTTGCTGCTACTGACAGGTATGAAAAAGCACAGATCCACAGATTCTGCTGTCACCTCCCAGTGAAGAGCTTTGACTGGCACAACCCATCATAGTGTTGTGGCCAGCAGTCCAGGAATACCTCAACTCCTCCAGTGCAGCAGGTTCCTAACCTTAAGGGGCCAGGGCCTGCTATTAGACCCTGTGATTTAGAGCACTCAGCCCAGGGGTGCTGAGTTGAGCTCTGGCCTCCTAAAATCTTCCAGAAATGAAGCCAGTCAACTGAAGCTACCTTATACCATAAGTATACCCCCAAGGACATCAAAGAGGACAAAAACCAAAACAACAACAACAACAAAATGATAAAAGGACAGCAACTTCGAGGATTGAAGGAACATCAGCCCATAAAGATGAGAAATAACCAGCCCTGGAACTCTGCCAACTCAAAAAGCCAGAGTGTCTTGCCTCCAAATGACCACAGTAGTTCCCCAGCAATGGTTCATGACCAGGCTGAAATGGCTGAAATAACACAAATAGAATTCTAAATATGAATGTGAATGAAGATAGTTGAGATTCAGAAGGTCTAAAACCAATCCAAGAATTTTAAGGAATATGATACAACAATGGAGGAGATGAGAGAAAATGGCCATTTTAAGAAAGAACCAAACTCTTCTGACAGAACTGAATGACCCACTTCAAGAATTTCAGAACACAATCACAAGTATTGACAGCAGAATTAACCAAGCTGAGGAAAGAACTTCAGAGCTCAAAGACTGGTTCTCCAAAATAACTCAGTCAGACAAAACTAAAGAAATAAACAGTATAGAAGAATGAACAAATCTGCTGAGAAATATGGGATTATGTAAAGAGACCAAATCTACAATTCATTGCATCACTGAAAGAGAGGGAGAAAACACTCACAGCTTCAAAATATACTTCGGGACATTGTTCATGAAAATTTTCCCAACGTTATTAGAGATGCCCATATTCAAATTCAGAATATAGAGAGAACTCCTGCACAGGAATACAGAAAAAGACCATTCCCAAGACACACAGTCATCAGATTCTCCATGAATGACATAAAAGAAAAAATGTTAAAGGAAGCTAGAGAGAAATGGCAGTTTACCTACAAAGGGAACCCCATCAGGCTAACAGCAGACCTTTCAGAAGAAACCCTACAGGCCATAAGAGGTTAGGAGCCTATATTCAACATTCTTAAAGAAAAGAATTTCCAACCAAAAATTTCATATCCATCCAAACTAAGCTTTATAAGCAAAGTTGAAACAAGATGCTTTTCAGACAAGCAAATACTAAGGGAATTTGTTATCATTAGACTGCCTTAAAAGGGGTCCTAAAGTGCTAAATATGGAAAGAAAGACCATTACCAGCCACTACAAAAACACACTTAAGTACATAGATCAGTGAGACTATGAAGCAACCACAAAAATAAGTCTGCATAATAACAAAATGACAGGATCAAATTTGCACATTTCAACATTAACCTTAAATGTAAATAGTCTAAATGCCCCCAACTGAAAGGCACAGAGTGGCAAGTTGAATAAAAAAGCAAGACCCAACAATATGCAGTCTCCAGGAGACCCATCTCACATGCAGTAATGCTCACAGGCTCAAAGTAAAGGGGTTGAGAAAAATCTACCAAGAAAACAGGAAACAGAAGGGTTGTTATTTTTTATTTTTATTTTTATTTTTTTTGAGATTGAGTTGCTCTGTCACCCAGGCTGGAGTGCAATGGCATGATCTATGCTCACTGCAATCTCTGCCTCCTGGGTTCAAGTGATTCTCCTGCCTCAGCCTCCTGAGTAGCTGGGATTACAGGTGCCTGCCACCATGCCCGGCTAAATTTTTTTTGTATTTTTTAGTAGATATGGATTTTCATCATGTTGGTTAAGCTAGTCTTGAACTCCTGGCCTCAGGTGATACACCTGCCTCGGTCTCCCAAAGTGCTGGGATTACAAGCGTGAGCCACTGTGCCCAGCCCAGGTTGTTATTCTAATTTCAGACAAAACAGACTTTAAACCAAGAAAGATACAAAAGACAAAGAAGAGCATTACATAATGGTAAGGGTAAAGGACTCAATTCAATTAAAAGATCTAAGTATCCTAAATATATAAACACCCAATACAGGAGCACCCAGATTTGTAAAACTAGTACCTAGTGACCTACAAAGAGACTTGGATAACCACACAAAAATATTGAGAGGCTTCATGACCCCACTGAAAGTATTAGACACATTATCATGGCAGAAGACCAACAAAGGTATACAGGACCTGAACTCAACATTTGACCAAATGAACCTAATACATAGCTACATAACTCTTCACCCAAAAACAAGAGAATATACATTCTTCTCATCAGCACATGGTATGTACTCTAAAATCAAACACACGATCGGACATAAAACAATCCTTAACAAATTCACAATAACTGAAATCATACCAACCACCCTTTCAGACCACAGCACAACAAAAATAGAAGTTAATACTAACAAAATTGTTCAAAATCGTACAATTATATAGAAATTAAATGACCTTCTCCTGAATGACTTTTGGGTAAGCAATGAAATTAAGGCAGACATCAAGAAATTCTTTGAAACTAATGAAAACACAGAGACAACATACAAGAATCTCTGGGACATGCTAAAGCCACGTTAAGAGGGAAATGCATAGCACTAAACACCCACACCAGAAATTTAGAAAGATTTGAAATTAACCTAGCATCCCAACCAGGGGAATCAGAGAAACAGGAGCAAACAAACCCAAAAGCCAGCAGAAGACAAGAAAGAACAAAAATCAGAGCTGAACTGAAGGAAATTGAGATGTGAAAAACCATAGAAAAGATTAACAAATCCAGAAGTAAATTTTTGGAAGATTAATAAGATAGAGAGACTGCTAGCTAGACTAATAAAGAAAAAAAAGAGAAGATCCAAATAAACACAATCAGAAATGATAAAGATGTTACCATTGACCACACAGAAATAATGATAATTAGAAAACTCTCAGAGACTACTACAAACACTTCTATGAATGCAAACTAGAAAACTTAGAAGGAATGAATAAATTCCTAGAAACATACAATCTCCCAAGATTGAACCAGGAAGAAATTGAATCCCTGAACAGACCAATAATGAGTTCTGAAATTGAATTAGTAGTAAAAAGTCTACCAACCAGAAAAAGCTCAGGGCTAGATGGACTCACAGCCAAATTCTATCAGAAGTATAAAGAAGTGCTGGTACCATTCCTACTGAAAGTATTCCAAAATATCCAGGAGAAGGGATGCCTCCTTAACTCATCCTATGAGAACAACATCATGCTGATACCAAAATCTAGAAGAGGCATAACATAAAAAGAAAATGTCAGGCCACTATCCTTGATGAGCATATGCAAAAATTCTTAACAAAATACTAACAAACTAAATCCAGCAGCACATTAAAAAGCTAATCCATCACAATCAAGTAGGCTTTATACCTGGGATTCAAGGCTGAATCAACATAGGCCAATCAATAAATGTGATTCATCACATAAACAGAACTAAAAACAAAAACCACCTGACCATCTCAATAGATGCAGAAAGGGCTTTTGATAAAATTCAACATCACTTTATGTTAAAAACCCTCAACAAACTGGGCATTGAAGGAACATACTTCAAAATAATAAGAGCCATCTATGGAAAACCTACAGCCAATATCATATGGAATGGGGAATAGCTAGAAGGATTCCCCTTGAAAATCAGTACAAGTCAAGGATGCCCTTTGTCACCCCTCCTATTCAATATAGTACTGGAAATCTTGGACAGAGCAATTAAGCAAGAGAAAGAAATAAAAGACTTTCAAATAGGAAGAGAGGAAGTCAAGTTACCCTGTTTACAGATTATATGATTCTATACATAGAAAACCCCATAAAAGCTCCTTGATCTGATAAACAACGTCAGCAAAGTTTCAGTATATAAAAATCAATGTACAAAAATTAGTAGTATTCCTATACACCAACAACATCCAAGCTCAGAGTGAAATAAAGAACAAAATCCCAGTTGGGTGCAGTGGCTCATGCCAGCAATCCCAGCACTTTGGGAGACTGATGTGGGGGAGTCACGAGGTCAGGAATTTGAGACCAGCCTGACCAACATGGTGAAACCTCGTCTCTACTAAAAATACAAAAAAATTAGCTGGGTGTGGTGGAGCACCTGTAATTCTAGCTACTCAAGAGGCTGAGGCAGGGGAATCACTTGAACCAAGCCTGGGTGACAGAGCGAGACTCTGACAAAAAAAAAAAAAAAAGAAGAAAAAGAAAGAAGAAAAGAAGAAAGAAAGAAGGAAGGAAAGAAAAAAAGAAAGGAAAGAAGGAAAGAAAAAGAAAGAAAAGAAAGAAAGAAAGAGAGAGAGAATCTCATTCACAATAGCCACAAAAAGAATAACATACCTAGGAATACAGCTAATTAGGAAGGTGAAAGATATCTACAATGAGAAATATGAAACACTGCTCAAAGAAATCAAAAGTGACACAAATGGAAAAATATCCCATGTTCATGGATAGGAAGAATGAATGTTGTTAAAATGGCTGTACTGACTAAAGCAACTTACAGATTTAATGCTATTCCTATCAAAATACAAATGATATTCTTCACAGAACTAGATAAAACTATTTTAAAATCTACATGGAATCAAAACAGAGGCCAAATAGCTAAGGCAATCCTAAAGAAAAAGAACAAGCCTGGAGGCATCACAATACCAGACTTCAAATGATTCTACAAGGCTACAGTAACCAAAACAGTATGGTACTGGTACAAAAGAAGACCCACAGACCAATGAAACAGAATAGAGAACCCAGAAATAAGGCTGCACACCTACAACTATCTGATTTTCAACAAAGCTGACAAAAACAAGCAATGGGGAAAGTACTTCCTATTCAATACATGGTGCCAGGATAACTGGCCAGCCATGTGCAGAAGATTGAAACTGGATCCTTTCTTTATACCATTTACAAAAATCAATTCAAGATAGATTAAAGACTTAAATGTAAAACATACAATTATAAAAAACCATGGAAGATAACCTAGGAATGCTATTTTGGACATAGACCTGGCAAAGATTTCATGACTAAGACACCAAAAGCAATTGCAACAAAAACAAAAATTGACAAATGGTATCTAATTAAACTAAAGAGCTTCTGCACAGCAAAAGAAACAACAGAGTAAACAGACAACCTACAGACTGGTAGAAAATATTTGCAAACTACACATCTGACAAAGGTCTAATATCCAGAATCTATAATGAACTCAAACAAATTAACAAGTGAAAAACAAACAACCTTAGAAGAAGTGGGTAAAGGATATGAACAGACATTTTTGCAAAGCAGACATACATGTGGCCAACAAGCATATAAAAACTGTTCAACATCACTAATCATTAGAGAAATGCAAATCAAAACCACAATGAGATATCATCTCATTCCAGTCGGAATGGCTATTATTAAAAGGTCAAAAAATAACAGATGCTGGCAAGGTTGTGGAGAAAAGGGAATACTTACATACTTCTGGTGGGAATGTAAATTAGTTTAGCCATTGTGAAAAGCAGTTTGGTGATTTTTCAAAGAACTCAAAGCAGAATTACCATCTGACCCAGCAATCCCATCATTGGGTGTATAGCCAAAGTCATATAAATTATTCTACCATAAAGACACATTAACATGTATGCTCACTGCAGCACTCTTCACAATAGCAAAGATGTGGTATCAATGTAAATGCCCATCAATGGTATACTGTGCTAAAATAAATGTGATTCATATACACCATAGAATACTATGCAGTTATAAAAAAGAATAAGATCATGTCCTTTGCAGCAACATGGATGGAGATGGAGGCATTATCTTAAGTAAACTGCCACAGGAACAGAAAATGAAATGCCACATGTTCTCACTTACAAATGGAAGCTAATCATTTAGTACATATGGACACAAAGAAGAGAACAAGAGATACTGGGGCCTTCTTGAGGGTGGAGATTGGGAGGAGGGTGAGGATCAAAAAATGATGTATCAGGTACTACCCTTGTTACCTGGGTGACAAAATAATATGTATACCAAAGCCCTGTGACATGCAATTTACCTGTATAAAAAACCTGCACATGTACCCCGAACCTAAAATAAAAGTTTTTAAAAATTCAAAAAAGATGAAGAAAAATATATCATCTCAATAGATGTAATCAAAAACGTTTTGCAAAATGCATCACCCACACATTGTAAAAGTTCTGAGCAACATATAAATATTAGAGTAAGAGTAGAAAATCTTACTTAAGGTAGCATGATACTTATGGTGAAGGATCAAATAATTGTCCTATAAGTCTGGGAAAATGGAAATAATACCTACTCCCACTTACATTCTACATTGTCTTTGAAGTCCTAGCCTGTGAAATAAAGCAAGAAAAATAAAATAAAATAGGTTTGGGTTCAACTGTATCTTTTCTAAATAGTTATCCATATATACGTGTATGTATAGATATGTGTGTATTACACTATTGAGATGATATGTTTTTCTTCATTTTTTTTGAATTTTTGTGAACTTTTATTTTAGGATCAGGATACATGTTCAGGTTTGTTATACAGGTAAACTGCATGTTATGGGGCTTTGGTGTTCATATTATTTTGTCATCCAGGTAACAATATATACACACACCTTCCATACACACACACACACACACACACACGCACATTCATATAGATAGATTAGATAGAGAGATAGATGTTTCATTTGTTTTTTTTCTGTGTGTGTATATATACATGTATATATATGAAAGGAAGCTATAAAACTTAAAATTTTTTTTGGATATTGCCATCCTGTACATAGAAACTCCTAAGATCTCTACAACTGAAGTTACTCTAATCAGTATGTAAATATAACATCAAATGAGACAAAACCAGTAGACCAAAGTCAACGATTTTCTCAATTTTAACAATGAACAAATATAATGGCATTAAAAACCATAAAGAACATAGAGATAATTTTAACAATACATGGAAAAATATAAAAAATTGCTGAATGCAATTAAAGGAAACAAATAATTTGGGAGGCATAATGTTAATGAATTGGAAGACTGAATATGCTTATGATACTGATTGTTTCCTAATGTATTCATCTATTTAACATAATTTCAATTAAAATTCAAGCAGAAGTTTTTACAGAAATTGTCAAACTGATCCTAAAGTTTATGTAAGTCCACAAAGAATACAGAATTTTGAAAAAGAGTGTATCCAGAAAACTTTTATTCCCTGAGTTGAAGACACTATCAATGTGTAATGCTTGTATTGGCATAAACATACATATCTAGATCCGTGAAACAGAATTGAGAGTTCAGAAATAGATGTATGATTATATGGTCAATTTAAAAAAATTGTCAATATAATTCAATGAGGAAAGAATTTGTCTTTTAAATAAATGGTCCTGAAAGATATGATCCAGCTGGATGTCTGTATGGAAAACAGGATCTTAGGCATTTTCTCACAACATACACAAAATTTGATTCAAAATGGATCATAGACCCCAATAAGAGCTAAAACCCCACAACTTCTAGAAGAAAACATATAAGAAAAATCTTTATGATCTTGGGTAAGGCAAAGTTTGCGAAGACAGGATGCAAAATATATGACTCACCAAAGAAAAATATTTTATAGTTAAAGTGCACCAATATAATAAGCTTTGGCTTGTCAGAAAACACCATTAATTAAGAAAACTAAAAGATAAGCCACAGATGGGGAAAAATACTTGCAAAACATACATGTTACAAAAGACTTGGATTCAGAACATACAATGAAATCTTACAACTCAATAACAAGACAATCCAATACGAAATGGGCAAGTTATTTGTAAATGTCCAGCAAGCCCAGGAAAAGTTGTTAAACATCATTGATCACTATGTAAACGCAAATTAGAACCACAGTAATATACTATTACACAGCCATCAGAATAACTACAATTAAAAACAAGCCCTGGCAAAGATGTGGAGCAACTGGAATCCTCACGAACCACCCGTGGAGGTGCTAAATGACTGTCAGGAGAATAGCAGTGTTACAGAAATGGGCTATTCTATCAGCCTAGATTCTGGACTAATGAGGATTCTGGAGTAATGAGACAAAACAATAGCCAACACAAAATTTCAATAAGGCAAGAGATAAATCAACCTTTGCTGTTGCTGTTCATGGAGATGTGAGGGTTACTACACAGCATATCTTATAAAAGCTGATGAATAGAGTTGTATTTTTACTGGTATATGGTGTTATATTTTCTGTTTTTTCCTTTTTGTCTTGCCACACAAAAGATTTTTTGTATTCAGTTCTATTGATTTTTTATTGCTTCAGAATATGGGAAAGACTTTCCAGCTTTCATGTATTAAAATGATTTACTTATTTTCCTTCCAGTATAGGTAATATTCTCTTTTTTATATTTGTATCCCTGATCCATGTGGATTTTTTTGTTGGTGTATAGTAAGTGAGAGGTTTGGATTCGATTGTATCTTTTTCTAGTTATGCAATTGTTCTATGATCATTTACTTGTAAGTGCATCTTTTTCCCAGTAATTTAAGATGCCACCTTTACAGTATATCAAATATCCATATATACTTGCTCTAATTTTGTACTTTCTATTCACTTTCACTGTTTGTCTATTTTTTCTTGTACTAACACCACAATGTTTAATTATAGTGACCTTATTATATAATTAAGGTAGTTTTTATTGATTTTTTTCTACATTTTCTTGACTATTTACATTTTGAGAATCAAGTCTGTAGCTTAGCAAATAACTTCATATTTTTACTGGAATTGCATATTGTAATTTTTATATTAACTTGAATAATATTAACCCTTTATGAGTCAAATCACCAAATTCAAAAATATAGGGTATTTTTCTTTTCAAGTTTATTTTGCTTGCATCTTCTAATAGTGTTTTATTATCTTCCATGTATAGATTTTGAACCACATTTATTATTCACTGTATTTCTTGTTTTGCTCACTTTTTTGTTTTTGTTGGGGCATCTTTCCTTCTATGCCATTTTCTATTTTTGCATATATGAAATAATTTTTGCATGCTAATTTTAGATCTTGACTCCTCATGGAACCATATTTTTGTTTGTAATTATATTTTCATTGATTCTTTTCAAGTACACTATTGTAATTCGTACATATAGATGTATTTTTATCTTTTCCTTTATAATCATTATACTCCTAATTATTGTGCTTATTAGTATATTGGGTAATTGTATTAGTCCGTTCTCACATTGCTATAAAGAAATACCCGAGACCAGGTAATTTATGAAGAAAAGAGGTTTAATTGGCTCACAGTTCTGCAGGCTGTATAGGAAACGTGATGCTGGCATCTGCTCAGCTTCTTGGGAGCCCTCAGGAAACTTATAATTATGGCGGTAAAAGGGGGAGTACAAACATCATGTGGCTGGAGTAGGAGCAAGAGAGAGAGAAGGGGAGGCGCCACACTCTTTGAAACAACCAGATCTCACGAGAACTCCCTCACTATCACGAGGATAGCACCAAGGGGGATGGTGCTGAACCATTCATGAGAAACCACCACCGTCATGATCCAATCACCTCCCACCAGGCCCCACCTCCACCACTGGGGATTACAATTCAACACGAGATTTAGGTGTGGACAAGGATCCAAACCATATCAGTAATGTCTCCAAAACAAGACGATATATTAGTGGAAATGATAGGCATCCTTGCCTTATCCCTGCCTTAGGGAAAATTTATGTGGTGTTTTCTACATAATGTTAGCATTTGTGTTGAGGACTGGATATACATACATACACAGACACACAGACACATATGTAATAATTTTAAGGATGAATGCATCGAATCCTATTTCACAAATCCTTTTTTCTAAAGTTAGAAAATGATGTTGAATTTTCAAATGCCTCTTAAGCACCTAGGAAGATGTATGATTTTGTTTCCTTAAATTTATTCATGTGTTGAATTACATTAAAGGCTTTTTAAAAATTGTTGAACCATTCTTGCATTATTATAATGAATTCCACTTAGTCAGGATATATTATTTTTTAATGCACTGTTTGATTTTGCTTGATCATATTTTATTTGAGATTTTTGCATTGATATTCATAAATGAAATTATCTGTAGTTTTAATTACTTAGGGTTCCAGCTTTCTAGTTACAATATTATGCTCTAATCATAAAAATAATTTGAATATTTTTCTTCTCTTAGTATCCTCTTTGATGGTGATGTTATTTGTTATTTGCTCACATCCTTGATCTGTATAGTTCTTGGGAAATTATATAGAGAAATTAGAATTTGCTGATGACCATTATATAATATGAACCTGGAATTTTTATCTTATAACACCAATGCATGCTTCTTGAAAAAGCTTTACTAATTACAAATGAGCAAAAAGAAAAATACAATAAAGTAATAATGGTAATAAAATCAACAATCCTTTATTGTTTTGAATAATTTTTTACAAGATGATTTAAAAACATACTAAGCGATCAGCATCAGAAAAATAAATGTACCTTAAATACTTCTGTCAGTAGAATGTTAGTCTGAAAAGCCTTGCTTTCGGTTTACTAATATATTTTTATTTCCTTTATAATAAAAACATTTAAAAATATTTTGATATACATAGTTCTTCTATAAACTAATGATTCTATACTGTTGGAAGAGTAAAAGATGCCTTTTAGAAAATAAGAAATAGCTCATTTTAGTTATACCAGATGGGACCGCAATATATTAATTATATGAACAACTAAAAATTGACTAAAATGAAGGCTATCATTCTTCAGACATAAAACCAATTTTTGAGAGCTTACTTTAAACTTCCTCTCCAAAAATATCATTTGTATACTTTCTGAATTCATACCTTAGGTAATAATGTTTTAGATTCTTCTTTATGATTGGATCTGAGTGTCAAATTAGGATACTCTTACATGGATACCTGATATATATATATATATATTTTTTTTTTAAGACAGCAAAAAGTATAAAATAAAATATTCATTTTCTGTTTTATGTTCCTCTGTTTCCCCTTTCTTACATTCTTACATTCCTGTGGATTATTTCAATATTTCATAAAATGTCATCCTGTTTTTTATTTATAGTATTTTTAGTTTCAGTAGGAATGGTCCAGGTTCTAACAATATGCATATTAGTCTGACATTATTAACATTTTGCCACTTTGAGTGAAATTTAGAAAGCTTACTCCCTTCGAGGTCCCTTTACCCTACTCAATTACTCCATTTAAAAAATAATTGTTTTATATATTTCTTCTGCATACATTAAGTACCACATTAGAGGGTGTTAGAAATTTTATTTTAATCATCAAACATGATATAAGAACTTAACAAGAAGATTGTCTATTATATTTATTCCTATTTTTACCCATTCCGATGTTATTTCCTTCCGAAGTTTCAAGCCTTCTATTAATATTTCCTTCCCATTTATAGAACTTCCTTTAATAATTCTTTTACAGTGGATGTGCTGACAATAAATTTTCTTAGTTTTACTTCTTCTGAGAATGTCTTTATTTTCCCATCATTTTTAAAGGCTCTTTTTGTCAGACACAAAATTTATATTGAGTTCTTTTCTTCCAATACTTAAAAAATGTCACTTTTTTCTGTACTCCCTGGTTTTAGATATGAAACTGGTATGTTCTTATAAGCAGTGTATTATTTCTTTGTGGCCATTTTAAAGTTTTTTTTCTTTAATTTTCAGAAGTTTATTTATGATGTTTGTATCTTGGCATGGAATTCTTTGGGTATTCTATTTGCAGTTTGCTCAGCTTCTTGAGTTTGTAAGTTTATGTCTTTTACCAAATGTGGAAAGTTTTTAGTCATTGTTTCTTTTCTTTTCCGAGAAGGAGTCTTTCTCTGCCATCCAGGCTGGAGGGCAATGGTGTGATCTTGGCTCACTGTAACCTCCATCTCCTGGGTTCAAGTGATTCTCTTGCCTCAGCCTCCTGAGTAACTGGGATTACAGGTGTGTACCACTGTGCCCAGATCTTTTTTTTTTTTTTTTTTTTGTATTTTTAGTAGAGACAGGGTTTCATCATGTTGGCCAGGCTGACCTCGTGATCCGCCTGCCTTGGCTTCCCAAAGTGCTAGGATTACAGGCGTGAGCCACCATGCCCAGCCTGCCATTATATCTTTGAATACTTTTTCAGTTCTACTCTTTTTCCTCTCCTTGTAAGTCTCCAATGATACTAATGTATGTTCTTTTGCTTTTGTCCCAAAGGTCCTTGAGACTTTATTTTTATTTTCAATCTATTTTCTTGCAGCTGTTTAGACTGAGAAAATTATATTGATCTATCTTCAAGTTCACTGATTCTATCGTCTGCCATTCCCATTCTACTATTGAGCACATTCAGTGAGTTTTAAAAAGAAATTGGCCGTTGTGTTTTTTAGTTCTATAATTTCCATTTGATTCTTTTTGAATGACTTCTATTTCTTTGCTGAGATTTTCCTGTTTGTTCACTTGTTTTAGAGAATTTGTGATTGTTCACTGAGGCGTTTTTATGATGGTTGCCTCAAAATCCTTGTCAAATTGCTGTAACATCTGATTTGTCTTGGTGCTGTCTTCTGTTGGTTGCTTTTCTAATCCTTGCGATTTTCCTGGTTTTTGATATGAAAAATAATTTTTTGTTGTGTCCTAGACATTTTGGATATTATAGTATGAGACTGTGTTTCCTATTTAATAATCTTTTCTGTGCAGACCATGCCTCTTTTAAGGGGCACCTCAAGGTCTGGGTGGTTGTATGTGTTCAGCTTCTTGCAGGGTCTTGTCAACCATACCCTGGCAAAAGTGGGCATTGACTCACACTGCATGGTTGCTGCAGGGTGTCGATGAAGCTTGGTTCCATACTGAGCCTGACACCAGAAGAAGAAGTGGAGTTTCAATTATTCCTGCCTCCCACTACCTCTTCTGCCTGTTCAGTGCCCAACAGGGTGGAGGTTTAGCTTCTCACCTGTCCTGCTGACACAAAAGTAGAGAGACAATGGGACAACTATCCCACTGTCAACTACCCTGCCTTCTACCACTTCATTCAATCTCCTTGATGCTAGGTGGGTGTGGAGGTTCAGTTCCCCACCGAGTCTTGCTGACACCTGGGGTGGATGTCAACAGGACCACAGATTAGCCACAATGGACACCTCTTTATTTAATGTTGCTGGTTGTGGGTGGGAGTGGAGATTCAGGCCCCCACTCGGCTCTACTGCCATAACTCTTATGGGGAAATTGGAGCACTGCCCATCTTCACCAGGCAGGGGATGGAATACCATCTCCCTGCTTAGCCCCATGGACATCAATCAGATGTGGAGAATCAGAGTGCTGACTATTTTCACCCGGGCAGGGGATTGGTGTGGAAGATCAACTTCCCACTGCATGGCTGAAACCAGAGGAATACAAGATATAATTTTTCCCCTTCATGTTTGGCTAGAGTTTGGCAGTGTTGCCAAGAAAGTTTTCTAATGTCAGACTATGTTTCCTGGTCCTCTTGACTTGGGCTGAGCAGGTTTTTCTTGGAGCATTTTGGTCTGTGGCTGTTGACACTTCTGGGTTGGAAGCTTCTGCCTGGCATGGTCTGGGATATGTGGGAGGCAATAAGTAGACACAGGAAACTCATCACTATGTAGTTCCTCAAGTCTCAAGGTCTCTTTGCATCCAGCTTTCTTCTTTCCCCCATTTCTGAGAATTCCTTTGCTTGTTGTGTTATATCCAGGAATTTTTTTTTTTTAATTGTGAAGTGGGGGCATTGGAGAGAAATGAAACTACTCCATCTTGGCAGAGCCAGAACTCCCTATCATATATTAAGATTTAAAATTTGTAAAAAACACATTAGCCTTTATTTTTTACTTTGCATGTTGCACACTGACCTGATCAAAGATTCATTTAGCTGTCTGATCCTCCTTGTCAGATCAGACCCTAGCAGATCAAGAGCAGATCAAGTTTAAGTCATCATCAATCTGTTAAAAGATGGTGAAGGGAGAAACATTCTCCCTAAGTAACTAAGGTGGAATTTTTTAATATGTCTTTTGATGATAAATGATAAGTGAGAATATTTGATCCAGTGACATGTGCAATATTTCCTCTGGATTTATATCTACCATTTAGCACTACCATGTTTACTTCATGAACACATTTAATGATAAATATCCCTTTTAGGTTAATTTTTCTATATCTAAAATAGTGGCCCAGTGGGAAGAGGTGGCCAGTCTATTCCCCAATGACTTCAGGTGGAGAAATACTGAGTTCATCATCAATCTTACCCTTCAGTCCTCCAGGGAAGATTACCTTTGTGGAACATTGTAAAGCTAAATAAATTTAAAAGATTATCAGAGAGAGATAATAAATCTAAGCATAAGTTCATGATTCTGGGCACTTATTAGAATCACCTAGGGAGTTAAAAAAAAAAAACACTAATGGGTTTTCATTGCTCCAGATCAATTACATAAGAATTTTTTGGGTAGGGCCTGGGCATTGGTATTTTTTAAAGCTCTCAAGGTTAATCTAATATGCAGTCAAGATTGAAAATAACTCATATAGGTGGATGTCGTTTTCCATGACAAGGAAATTCATTGCATCTACCATACCAGATAAAAACTCGGACTGAATAGAAGGTGTTCTGGTTTTTTGAGAGAGGCAGCTTAAAGATGGACCCTTTAAGATTGCTCCTCTCAGTTGAGCGTGGTGGCTAACACCTGTAATACCAGGACTTTGGGAGGCCTAGGCAGGTGGATCATGAGGTCAAGAGTTCGAGACCATCCTGCCCAACATGGTGAAACCCCATCTCACTAAATTTCCAAAACTTAGCTGGACATGGTGGCGCGCACCTGTAATCCCAGCTACTTGGGAGGCCGAGGCAGGAGAATCGCTTGAACCTGGGAGGCAGTGGTTTCTGTGAGCCAAGATTGTGCCACTACACTCCAGCCTGGTGACAGAGCGAAATTCCATCTCTAAAGAAAAAAAAAAAAAAAAAGAGATTCCCCCTCTCATCTTCACTAGTGACTTATTTGGCTGCCAGAATGTCCTCTAAAACCAGGAGAAAGAGTAGACAATACTCTAAAAATATTTACCCCAACAGATAAAGAAATGCCATGAATCCAGAGAGATTGATGCTCTAAAATGTAAGTCTCTTGTATAAAAATTATGTTAGTAACCATCAAATTCCTTAACTGTGGGATTTACAACTTCCTGACATAAAAGAAACCTTACCTTTCAAGCAATACCTGCCAATGAGTCTGTCAGGAGCAAAGCACTGAAACTGCGGTATTCCTATGTAGGGAGCACTGAACCCTGCTCCTGGTGAAGAGCTCGTTGTGAACCTGGCAAATCAATCTCATTTTGTCTGTGGAGAACATTTCTAAGCACGAATTTTCATTTTTGAAACTTCAGGGCTTCTGGGTTGGTTACTTACAGTGGTGAGTTAGCCACACCTGGAAAATGATGAAGGACTTTTTCCCAAGGGAGTAGTGTTGAGCTGAGAGGGGACGGCAAGAATATTCAGTGTCTCCATCTGGAGGGTTAACAGAGGGTGCCAGTCCTGAAGCAAGTACAGGCTCACAGGTTATACAATAATATATCAGAGCTTTAGTAGGAAAAAAGCAAGTCCCTTTTTCAGTGGAATCTTGTAAGGAGACATGATAGAAGTTTCTAGATATGATGAGTATTGTTATTAGGGCAAAGGCATCAAAAGTTGTTTAAATCACCTTTCAGGGAAAGTGACATCTATTTATTGGTCATGAACTTAATCAGCCTTGGGATATGGAAGAAGGATTGAAAAACACCAGTCACAGCCATGTTCTTTTTGTATGAAAGGTAAGCCTATTAACTGGGATAAAATAGATCTCTCCTCCTTAAGTTTTCTCAGCCCATGTTTTCCTGGCCATCATGGGATCTGTCAAATTAAAAGAGCCTCCACAACTGATATAATTTACAAAATTCTATGAAGATTTCACTCTGTCCAGGTTTTCATGAATTCTTATTGATGCTGCAGAGGCATTCACAGCAATTGGCGCTAGTGTCCATGTATTTTTAAGAATGTTTCTCTTGATTTAGGGTCTAAGATTTGGAGTTAGCATCAGTTTAAGATTTGGAAATTTGTATTTAAATAGGATATTTTTCTTGGCTTAACAAAAACAGGAGGCAGAAGGGTTGCGTAAGAATTAGCCAACCTGGCTTCTAGAAATCTTACAGGTAAATTTAGCAACGAGTTAGCATCCACATAAATAACACAAGTGGTCAAACTGAGCTGTGTATGTAGGGCAAACAGAAGATTCCTTGAAAGCCATGCCATCCCTAAAATTTAGAAATGGACTAGTAGGTGATTTAACATTCTAGAGACAATGTTGGGCCAGTTTAACAAAAAATTGTTGAATACCATTACATGCTAATATGTACAGAAATTGATAAAATATGGTCTCTGTCCTTTAGAACCTTACAGAACTTTTAGAATTGCCCCTAGTTTCAGACAGTGTTCAAAGAAAGTTTAATTTCTGCTTTGTAGTTCACCAGTGATTACGTAACTAAGACCCTTAATTCTAGCCTTGAATATAATTACTGCTGGTTGACTCACTCATCTCTCATTTTACCTATTTATTATTAAAGGTTTTCTATATAAAGAACTCTACAAGCATTCAAATTGTATGAAGATGGCTCACCAGACCAAGTACATAAATTATAGTTGGTGGCTCTTTAAAGTCTTAGCAGGCAGCCACCAACATTCTCAATATTTGTCAGCCGTTTCTTACATGTCTGTGTCCAAAAGGAGTTCGAGCCTCATTGTTTACATCTATGAAGAGTTACAGTCCACATGTAGTGTATAGAGCTTGTTGCATGATTAATTAGGTCTCCAAATAAATTGAGTGAGAGTAAAATGAAAATAAAAGTCCATGATGGGTACATTTAATGCTTGAAAATGTTTAATTCATTTGCACTTAATGATAGTTGCAAGGTTTCTCTAAAATTAAGACAATTACCTCAGTGTATATTAGATGTTAAAGTTGGAATTGAAGAGAAAAAAATTCCATTTGGACCTTCCTAAGCAAATGGCTGGTGAAGAGACATCAGCTGCATTACATTACTTCTTTCCATATTGGCTAACTAAACTACGTGCTCATTAGTTTATTGGGTTTATAGATGAGAGACTAAAAAATGTACATGCTCTTACAAGTGAAATATTTTACAGAGCCAAAGGAAGCCTGACTAATTTGAGTTAAATTTAAATCCTCTGTCTTTTGTAATGATTCATACCGTGACATAATGAAAGAGTCATCAGCTTCTAATTCTGATGTGGTTGGTGACCCACCAAGAGAAAACTTGGGAAATCCTCTTCACCAAAGGACCACATCTCCATATCTGTAAAAGGATAAGACTAAACTGATGCTTAGGGCTCTACCCCATCAGATAAAGATCCTAAGGGGTTTTATATTTATGTTTATAACTTTGTCTTGCATATAATAAAATTGATCTGTTGTTACTAAAGCATATTCTCATAGAGTCAAGTTCATTTAAGGTCTGAGGTACATCCTAGGCTGAAAAACACTCCAGGGCCAAGACCCATGATGTAGCTGCAGCTATGAAATTGCTGAGCTCTCAAAGGAGAATGGGCTGATGATATATTATCATGAGAGATGATAATGTAAGGGAAAATGCTTTACAAACTATTTGGGGCAATACAAACGTCAGGTGTTAGGCATCGTTATTACCTTCTCCATTTACTGAGAGAGATCAACTTACAGACGTGACTTCAGCAAGGCCACATATTAAGTCAAGAACAACCTGGAAGAAAAGCCAGTTTTTTATTCTGACATTCCTTCCATTTCTTCATCCCACCAATATTTATGGATTGCCTTCTGCTTGCAAAGTAGCAGTGGGGGAATTAAAATTGTGTCTAAGACATTATCACAATTCACAATGAGTTTGCAATGTGATAAATACGTGTAGAAGAGCATTGTCTACTTTTCTTTAATGGCGTTATGAGTAAAGAATAATTTTCCCTGACTAGGTTTTAAGTTCTTTGAAGGCCCAATTAGACTTTTATTTCTTTTGAATTTCTTGACAATGTTCAATAGACTATTGGACGTATCGTCCTAAAAAAAGTTGATAGGAAAATAAAAAATAAGCTCTGGAATAGTGTTTAGATTCTCTAAAGTGTTATACAAATGTAAGTTATCATCACTGTTTATGTTTGAAACTTTCTCTAGTGCAACTTGAGAAGACATCTAGACACAGATTTCATTGTTATAAAATGATACTGGACCAGTAACAACCCAAAATAATAATCCAAAATATCAACTTTTTTGAAGATTAATAATATGCTAGGCATTATGTTGTATGTTTATATGCAGTATCTTATTTATTGACCACAACAATCCTATTAACTTGAAACTTATTATCTCCCTTTAATAAATGAACAGACTAAAGTTAAGCGATGAAAACCAAAATCACAGGGTTAGTGAGTAGCAGAATGGGAAACTGAATTAAGCATTATAGTTGCCAACACTTGAAAGGTGATATTACTGGGATCTGAATCTACCTGATATACCACATAAGTAATTTCTAGAATTTTAGATCAATTGAGATTATTGGTTCTCAATGCACGATGATCCCAAGGGATTTTTGACAATGTCTGGAGGCATCTGAGGAAATCACAACTGCAGGAGTCCTATGGAGCTTAGCATAGAAGCTAGGAATGCTGCCCAACATTCTCCTCCACAAAGAGCTTCCCCCCTCCACAAAGAATGATCTGGCTCTGAACGTCCATGGAGAATCCCTGATCTACACCTCTTTTTCCATGCCTGGATAGTTCTGTTGTAAATTAGTGAATTCCTTCTTACGGCTTAGGCAGACAAGAAAACGCATGACCTAAAGCCAGCATAAGAGAGTCAAGTATGAGGGTACATTTGTGATCTCAAAGCTTCTATGGAAGTCAGTGCTATGTGGAGAATTTTTTTCCAGAAGGTAAGAAGAACATCCTCCTTTGATATTTATTATTTTTTGGTTGATTTTGGAATTTTTAAAGGTTTGGTTTATAGGTCATCTTCCTCCCACAACCACCCCTACTCTTCTACCTAATTTAAACTTATGTCCTATAATTTTCTGAAATATAAAATATACCTGAAGTCTTTCCTATACTTGAAACTGTTTCCATTTAATAGTTACATGACTTTATCTATGAGTGGCTAAGATAAATAGCTATAGCAATTTCATGGTACTTAAAGTCACATTTCTTGATAATCTCTGGATTTTCAGGGACCATTAGAGATCCCTGTGTGAATCTTAGAATAATGAAAAGTACATTCGAGCAAAGACTTTAGGTACCCTGCTATTACTGCATTGATTTAGAAACACATTTCTAAATCAATTTTTTTTTCACAATTTTAACTTGTAATAAAATGAGTCTTAACCAAAGTGCCCTTTGCAATCTAAATGCTTAGGTTTGAGAACAGCAGGCAAAATTGAGAATTAATTAACATTTTGAAGTCAGAGTGCTATGTTGTTTAATCCTAAATTGTACTTCAAATAGGGATTGATTTCTACACTGCAGAAAAACAAGTGTTGCCTCTTCCCATGCCCCTTTTAATAAAAAATATGGATAGAGTGTATTTAGAGAATAAGATTAAATAATTCAATCATTAAATGTTTTTGATGAAGCCATAATAATATTCTATTACAGAATCCATGTTCTCCAAGTCATCTTTATAACTTTGAGAAAACAATTATTACAGAATAAGTAAGACAAAAAAGCAACCAATACTGAACACATTAGTATAATTTATGTATTCATAAAACTGATAATAGACATTTACTTCCAAAAATTCTTAAAGCACAGGTAATAATGGAACCAGTCAGCAATTTACCACTTGCAATTAATCACTCTCTTCATATTCACAACATTCAATTTTTCTTGCTATTTGAGACAGTAATGATTAATTGATAAAAGTTTAACAAGTGCACTAATAGCAGGTGCTTCTAATTGCAAAGTCTTCAAATGATTCTCCCCAAACCTACCCTATGCTAATTTGTACAGCATTAGTCATAACACTTTATGATTTTACTTTTAAAATGACTTTTCTTTTAGTCACCCTAATTTAATTAAGAATTTTAACTAGTTACATGTATCAAGAACACCAATGAATTTTAAATTTGTGAGTTTGATTACCATAAGAGATTAACAGGAAGACTCATAAAAATGCACGGCTGCCAATTAGAAGCATCAACACTGTGTAAATTAGAATTTGTTAATTGGTTTAGCAAATGTAAATTCAATTTTTTGAAATTTTATGAACTGAAAAATTGATTATATTTTTTTGTGAGCCTCCAGAAATATATTATTAGAGATGATATTTGTTTCAGTAGTTGCTGAGATTATCCTTGTATTTTAGCTACAAATGTTTCTACTTCATTTATTTCAAAAATATCTGACTTTAGCATTCATTTTTCATCCACACGTTTGCCCCTCACTATCCACACTATTAAATGCATACTTAAGTACACATTTTTCTTTCATCTGTCCTTCCTCTCAGCAAGACAGATAAAATATGCATTCTAGGTAAGGTTTGTCATTTTGTACTTTCAGTATTAAAGTACATGTAATTAATTTAGCTTCCTTAAACACTATGTGTTTATGACAAAACCTACAGATGCTTTTACAAAAAATGCATATTGAGAAAGCATTTCAGGTATGCAGATTAATACTGTTTGCCTCTAGGAAATAGACCCAGCCATCTCGCATTTTATAATTATAAGAAGAACAGAGCTATAGGTTAGTACACATTGTGGAATGGGGAGGTCTCTTAGCAATGGAAGATCAAAATCTATTCTCAGAGAAATATGGACCTAGTCTGAGTGTTAACCTTTAGTCAGTTAACTCCCATGGTGAGTTGCAGTCAAGAAACTGAGGGTAGAAATTAGGACAGGCCTTACATATGCTTATGACTGAGTCTATATACTGCAAATGAGAAAGTGGGGAAGAATAGAGCATTGGGTAACTCCGTAAACTTAGCACCCTGAATTTTCCAGATAATTTGACTGATTTGACTTATGAACACCCTCACTCTGCCTCCTAACTTCTCCAGCCCCTCCCAGAGGTGTATTTGAAATCACAGTTCTAGATATTCTTTCCTAATACCTAATTCTTTCCTAATTCAGCAGATAATTATTTGGACACTCAAAACCTCTTGCATCAATACACTATCCTAGACTGGGCACGAGGTCTCACACCTATCATCCCAACACTTTGGGAGGCCAAGGTGGGCGGATCAACTGAAGTCAGGAGTTCCAGACCAGCCTGATCAACATAGTGAAACCCCGTCTCTACTAAAAATACAAAAATGAGCTGGGCATGGTGGTGCATGCCTGTAATCCCAGCTACTTGGGAGGCTCAAGCAGGAGAATCACTTGAACCCGGGAGGCGGAGGTTGCAGTGAACGATAAAGACACTGCCCTCCAGTCTGGGTGACAGAGTGAGACTCATTCTCAAAAACAAAACAAAACAAAACAAAAACCCACTATCCTCAATTATAGTTATAATACTCTACCCCAATTAGCTCCAAAGGACCAAGACACAGAATGAAACCGAAGGCTACAGGAAGAACAAATTTAGCACCTTCCCCTTTGATCAATAGGAGTAGGAAGGGACTTAACATTAATAGAGGATATGCTTCATGCACTTCGTTCTGTACCTCATTGTCTTTAACCAGGAACTGGGGCCTAGACAGCTAGACATGGCAACCAAGTAAGCCCAAGAAGGCATCTATCTGACAGGGGCCCACTGCTGCAGGAACCCAGGTTTAAAAGAGATCTAGTCACTAGAAATCAGTTGGGTTGTAGGAAGCAGAGCAGCCCCTGATTACAAGAAAGAGGATGGGTTTGTTTCTCTAACCCTGATCCCTTCCTCCTTTCTACTCTCGCCTCCCTGTCATAGTCCTCATGTTATGCTAGTTTAAAAGAAAAAAGTGAAAACAACCTCAGTTTCCAAAAACAATATGTTGTTTAAATAAATGTGGATATTAGTGAAATATTATGCAGCTATTAAGATAATAATGAAGACATACATACGTATTGATATGGAATTATGTGCATGATTAATTCATTGATTCGCTAATATTGCCGCATGCCTCTTCCGTGGCAAGCTCTGAACTAGGTACTTCCGTAGAAAAGAAAACAGGCCTGCACTCAAGAAATTTACGTTCTAGTGGTAGATTCAGATAATGAAAAACTAAACAAACAAACATATAATGTAATTTCAGGAGTGATAATTACTATGAAAAAACATAAAGCAAGTTAAGGAGTCACAGGAGCTGGGAACAGCATTTGATTAGATACATATTTGAGAGATTTGGGGCCTACACAATTCTGTAGGTCAAAAGGGTATGAGATATAGGGATAAGAACTTTCCAAGCAGATGGAGACGTCAGGATGAAAGCTCTGAATTGGGAGTAAAAAGGCCAGATACAGGGTGGAAAGACTTGGGCTGGAAAGGAAGCAAAATAGGAGTTAGGACAAAAAACAGAGAGAAAAACCACAACAATGGCAGTAGGTTGGGGATCCTCTAGTACTCTCACTCAAGTTTTTGTTTTGAGAATGGTAGAAAGAAAGGAGGCATTATATGCTCTGAGCTGGTGGTGATTCTGGGTGTACGAGGCATCTCTCAATGGTATAGTCTATATATACTAACAACCACGAGTGTCAAATGCATTGTCTCACATCCAGTGGTGCACAGACAAGTGTGGCTGCACCCTGTTTATGTTCATTAAAAATAAAAACACTATATGGACCAGTCAGATATATTTGTGAGTTCCTATGTGGGCCTTTTGGCTGGATTTTTGTTGTCCCCATCTTAAACCTGTTTAGTGACCATTCCAGAATTGAATGTTCTGGAGGAATCAGAAAAACATGTGTTGCAGTCAAAGGAAATGCTTTGAGTGGATTTTCTCTGGGAGTGCATCAACTTTCTTTTCCAATTTGTCAACCTTTTTTCTCTTTCCTAGATGTACCCTAGGACTTTCTCTGTAGTAATCAAAGTTGTCTATAAATTTCACTGTTTTAAGACTTCTCTCATAATGTGGTATTGAACATTTATAGTATGTATGTACAGTGATTCTAATTCTCTAATCTCCACTTAGGGTTTTATGGGGGAATCCTGGGCAAAGCTGTTCCACTTGAAGCCACAACTTTATAGGTTATAAATGAGAAGAATAATATTTATCTTTCCCTTGAGATGGTGCAATGGTTGATTAATAAATGCTTACAGGGTGTTCTGAAGATTACAAGTGTCAACTACTATTGTGATTATTATTAGCTGATCCTACAATCCAGAATTCAATGAGCACCAGGTTATGGCTGACTCTTTCATCTTCTGTACATACGTTCTATCCACTGGAGGAATTAAATATAAGCCCAGCATAATTAATTAATGTTTATGAAGCATGTTGTGAGTCTCAATTTCTCTAAGTGCCAAGTGCAATTATAAGAAATACCATAGCTTTCATTTCAACCTTGTAGTAATATTAGATTCCGATTAGCTTCATTTTCATTATAGATCATGTACTCAGTGTCTCATTTCAATATTCTGTGCAGCGCCTGCTAGCCTGATGGTATAAGTGTCCAATAAGGGCAGTAATAAAGTTGTAATCTCTTTTCTTTCTTTTTGATTCACCTTTGTGTGTGTGTGTGTGTGTGTGTGTGTGTGTGTATATAGATATTTTTTTTTTAATAGACTACACAGGAAGAAAGAGCTCTTTCACTTTTGGCAAAAGATAATTCTAAATCTCTGTTGATGGGAATATGAAATCTTCTTTCTCCTGATTACCAATCAGGAAAATGAAAACTATTTACTCTGAGAAGTCTAGTTGTATCACTTCTAAATCATTTATAGTCCACTAAGTGCTTTGAATAATGGAGGAGCTAGGAGAGCCCCTGATTTAATTTTGTCTCTGTGTTTCTTCAGTATCTTTGTGCTTTCTTGCATTTAGAGGAATAGCACAGAACAGAGAGTTTAGATGATTTTTTTTAAGAAAGCTATTAAAAGCTTTTACAAGGGACTTGAGCTTTAATAAAACCTCTCTGTATGCCGAAAGGCCAAATCTCCAGGGATCTGGAAAGAAGCAACCTCAAAGTTAAACATTTGCAAAGCAAACTAAATTCATGAGTTTAACATCATGTTTTCCATCTCCCACCCTTATCTTTCTCACAATAAATACAACATTGGTTCAATATATTCTTTAACCCAACGTCTCTAATAGATAGCAATGTCAAACTTTAAGAGCACATATTTGCCTGACATTTTAGTTTATAAAATGCTATATTACATATGTATTAGTTTTCTATTGCTGCCCTAACAAAACTACTATAAATTTAGTAGCTTAAAATAATCACTATTTATTATTTCACAGTTTTGTAGGTTAAAAGCCCAGGTTCAGGTTGGCTCACCTGGCTCTCTGCTCCAAGTTTCAGAAGGCTGAAATCAAGGGGTCTGCAGGGCTCTCTTCCTTTCTGGAGGCTCTGGGAGGGTCTTCACTTCCCATCTCATTCACATTGTTGGCAGAATTCAGTTCCAGGCAGTTAGAGGACTATGGTCTCCACTTCCTTGCTGAGTGTTGGCTGGGGTGATTTTCAACTGTTACAGGCAGCCTGCATTCCTTCATTAATGCCTCATAGTGGATCAAATCCTTTTCAAGCTTTGAATCTTTCTAATATTCCCTTTTGCCTCATCTCTCCTCTGCTCTCTGCCTGGAAAAAAACATCTTTTTTAAGAGCTCATGTGATTAGACTGAACCCTGCCTGATAATACAAAATAATCTCACCACATCAAGATCTGTAAATTTCAATATGTCTGCAAACCCCTTTTGCTATGTAACACAACATATTAGCAGGTTCCAGAGATTAAGGCATAGACATCTTTGAGGGGAGACTGTTTTACTGCCTGTAATTCCATAGAATTATCATACCAGGGAAGGTGGACAATATTATCCTAATTTTATAGAGGAAGAAATACAGTATTTCAGTAGCATGAATCATTTGACCCAGGTCACAGAGTAAATAAATGGCAGAGCCCAGGAGTAAAGACTAAAATCCTTTTGTCATTTTTAGTTACTTTTGCTTTTAATAAACATTTAAAGGGCTCATGGTAAGTGTCAGGTTTCTATACCAAATCTGAGAATACAGGGATGAAAGATGTCTCTGAATTTAACAGGTTCGTAATCTTACAGGCAACACTGAGAAATGTCCAAGAAATTTAATATAGTTTGTAAAGGTTTGATAAAGAACACAGAAGGAGTATAATCTCAGGGAGGAAAATAAGTGGGCATTAAGAAGACCTTTACAAAGAAGGTGATCTTTGAAAAGGCTCCTTAAGATCACATAGGAGTTCATCAGTTAGATAGCCAAGGTATATTGGGAACAACATATGTAAACGCTTGGTGTCAAGAAATGCTAGGTCTCCTCTGAATCCAGCAAATGAGGTGAATTGCACCAGTAGAAAGGAATTGACAGATAAGTCTGTGAAGGTGGGTATAGCTATACTGTGAAGAACATTTTAAACAGCACGGTACACCTCCATGGTGAGGAAGAGCTGAAGCATTTAAGCCAGGGTTGACATATTCCAATATGCATTTTAGAAATGTATAAAATAAGGGGCTCGATAAAATGAGCTGAGATGGTGAACCACGGTGATCATTAAATTTAAGGCGCTTGTCATATATTTTGAAGATTACAAAAAACATAAATGATACGTATGTCCCTACAGAGTTTTTCATCTTCTATCAAAACTCTTTTGGTTGCAAGGAACGGAAAGCCAATTCAAACTAACATTAACTGGAAAAGCAGAATATGTGGATTCATGTTACTGAAAATTATGGGGCAGATGACTTCGGGCAGAGCTGGATCCAGAGGCTCATTTGATGTCATCAAGGATCTATCTCTCTCCATCTCTGACTTCTGTCCTCCTCTTTTCTGGAATCACTTCAGAGAACTTTCCTTCATGCTGCAGCAAAGATGACCAGCAGCAATTTTTGGATTTGCATTATCCATACAGCTAATAATCCCAGAGAAAGGAGCATTTCCTTTCTCCCACCACCCATATTATTCTGAAAAAAGGACTCTGATTGGTCTTGCTTACACATGCCCAGCAATGGACAAATTACTCTGTTTACAGGGATAGCATACTCTAAATAGCTTCACTTAGTTATACATCCACTTCTGTATCAGGGAAAATGCAGACAACCTCATGTGCTGGAGTCAGAGCATTTCCTGAAATAGAGAAATGACAGATTTCCTGAAGCAGAGAACGACAGTTAGGCAAATATAACAGATCTCCATCACACAAGCGTACAAATCACCAGAGGGTGTTATTAAAATGTAGCTTGTGGGCCGGGCGCGGTGGCTCACGCCTATAATCCCAGCACTTTGGGAGGCCGAGGCGGGCGGATCACGAGGTCAGGAGATTGAGACCATCCTGGCTAACACGGTGAAATCTCGTCTCCACTAAAAATACAAAAAAATTAGCCAGGCGTGGTGACAGGAGCCTGTAGTCCCAGCTTCTCGGGAGGCTGAGGCAGGAATGGCGTGAACCCGGGACGGGAGCTTGCGGTAAGCAGAGATCCGGCCACCGCACTCCAGCCTGGGTGACAGAGTGAGACTCCGTCTCAAAAAAAAAAAAAAATTGCAGCGTGTGCTTCCGTTGTACTGGGAGGAGGCCTGAGTTTCTGCATGTTTAAAAGCTCCTAGGTGACACCGATGCTAGTGGTCCATGGACCACATTTTGGGTAACAAGGCACTATATTATCTGTGGAGTGGCCAAGCCCAGCATGTGAAAAGACAACCATAGTAATAAAAAATGCAAGTTGTGATTCAAGATGATGACAGAAGAGAGGTAAAAAGGGGGATTATCAACCAAATTTCAACGACAATGTGTACCCCACAGTAATACAAAGAAGGATTTCCTCTAGGATACATTAAAAGCCTCCAACTGTGGTCTGCAGTTAACCTGATAGGTTTTCAAGGGGTCCATGAAGCAAAAACTGTTTTCATAAGAATATTAAGATGTTATTTTATTCTTTTTCCCACACTGACTTGTAGTGATTGTACAAAAGCAATGATAAGTCAAACTGCTGGCAGCTTGAACAGTACTGATAGTTTCATCACTAACATGCCCTCGCCTTATTAAAAAAAGGAAGAAAACAGGAAATGTCAGTTTTGTTAAAAAGTGTACTCAATGAAGCAGAAAACACTATTAATTCATTAAATCCCAATCCAGAATTTTATTAGATATTTTTAACGTCCTGTGTAGTGAAATGGGAATTATGTATAAAACATTCTGCTGTATGATGGTTGTCAAGAGGAAAAACACTTGTGAAATTGAGTTACAAGCCCAAGTAGCCACTTTTTCATTGAACACATTTATTACTTGAGAGAAAGACTGACAGATTATGGCTATTCTGACTTTGGTATTTGGATGTTTTATTAAAAACGAATGAATGAGTCTCCTACTTCAGAAAATGATAGTTTTCATTCTTAACAATAACATTACAACTTTCCGGCAAACATTAGAACTTTGAAAAATATGTCCCCAGGATTGTGATGGCATCTCAATTCTGAAAAGCTTTGGTGTTAAGATTGATGGTATATTAATAAATGCAATTTTAAAATTGCTGTGTAATCATTTGGATGATTTACATCATTCAGTGAGTCAAATTTTCCAAATGGCTGATGTACAATGTTGCAAAGATATTTATAGGTGAAAAATCCATTGGAAGTGCAAGACAGACACATAGACATCCCTACAATATGTACCAAAAATTCATTGATGTGGTTCCAGATTCCATATTGCAACTAAACTTTAAGAAACTGTCTCTTTCCAAGTTTAGTTCCAAAGAAGGGTATCCACAATTATCTTACAAAATGAGTAAAGTACTCTTCTCATTCCAAAATACATATCTGTGCGGGCCAGATTGTCTTCACATACTTCAACCTAAACATATATTGCAACAGATTGACTGCAGTAGCTGATATGAGAACTCAACTTCTCTGAAATCAGGCATTAGGGAATTAACAAAAATGTGAAACAATGCCACTCTTGTCAAAAATGATTTCTTTTTGGGCCTTGGAAAACATAGTTATTTTGTCATAAAACTATTTCATTTATTTTAGCATGCATTTGGTTTAATGTTATTTTTAATAGCATTAAAGTAGAAATATTTAAAATTTTTCCTCAGTTTAAAATTTTCTAATTAGGTAAATGTTTATTGGGTTAATCTACATAAATAAAAGCTCTTTGGGATTCTTAATAGTTTTTAAGACTGTAAAGTGGTCCTGAGACCAAAATGTTTGTGAACTACTGGGGAAGGCTAATCAGAAAAACCTGAGATCGCCAGGTTTTTACTGCCTTTTAATTATGGAATATATTATAATAGCACAAAAACCATGGGTCCTTACTCCTTGAATAAGCTTCCATCATCTAATTTGGTGCTGTTAACCTTTTGGATAAGGTATTTGGAATAGACCCTGTGCTTTAAAAATATTTCAGACAAAAACAAAAAACAGAGGTAAAAAACAATACTCAGAAATAAATACAATTAGTCTCCTTTAAACGCCACTGAGTATAATACAGCATTAAATGTTTGTACTTTTACTTAAAATGTGATTCTTCAAAATAAAATTTAGAGATCAAGTCTTTCACATTTCTGAAATAAATACTATTTGGCAGGGCTTCTGTTTGTCCCAATTTTCTTTCTTTCTATAGCTCCTTCTTTCCTTCCTTCCTTCCTCCCTCCCTCCCTCCCTCCCTTCCTTCCTTCCTTCCTTCCATCCTTCCATCCTCCTTCATTTCCCTCCCTCACTTCCTTCCTCCCTCCCTTCCATCCTTCCTCCCTACCTCTCCCTCTCTCCCCCTCCTCCCTCCCTCTCTCCCCCTTCCTCCCTCCTT
>NW_012115444.1:4961955-5051251 GCF_000951035.1 Colobus angolensis palliatus
TTCTTTCTTTCTTTCTTTCTTTCTTTCTTTCTTTCTTTCTTTCTTTCTTTCTTTCTTTCTTTCTTTCTTTCTTTTCTTTCTTTCTCTCCCTTCCTTTTCTTCTTTCTTTCTTTTTCTTTCTTTCTTTCTCTTTCCTTCTTTCTTTCTTTTTTCTTTCTTTTCCTTCCTTCCCTTCCCTTCTCCTTCCTTCCTTCCTTCCATCCTTCCTTCCCTCCTCCCTCCTGCTCTCCCTCCCTCCCTCCCTCCCTCCATCTCTCTCTCTCTCTCTCTTTCTTGCTTTCTCTTTGTTTTGCTACTGCTTTTTGAGATGTCAAAACACACTTAAATAGTTGTTGAGAGTTGGTCCTTATTTTTCAGTACTTTCCTTTCCCTTTAATGCTAAACTGAAGGTTGGATCACTAGAGGGTTGGTTGATAGATATATTCTACCCAAGATTACCACCTCAGGATGAGGTTATAAAGCTTATTATGTGAATAGCCATATTTCTTCCATCTGAAAACAAAGCTTTAGAAAAAAACTTTAGCATTCCCCATAGGAAGATTTGTACCACTTGCTATTTATCACATATTATTCTAAATGCCTTGCAAATGTTGACACATTTAAACCTCTTAACAATATTATGAAGAACCTATGAAGACATTCGAGCCCATGGAGGTTAAGTTACTCATTCAAGATCATACAGCTATTGAGTGATAGAGAGCCCAGGCAATCTGATTCCAGATATGTGTCCACAACCGAAGGCATTAGGCTGAATTAGTGTGTTGGAGATCATTTAAAAAACAACATTTCAAATGAAGAGTTGCTTAATTTTGGTGGGAATAATCTTAATTAGGATTTACTTGTTCATTGGACACATACCCTTGTGCTTGTAAGGCTTCCAAGAAGAGATTCAGGAGAGGTTTAGGTCACAAGAGATAAAACTTAGCAATAATTTAGAGTTGGTGGAAATCTAGTAATGCTCCTCAAACATTGCCGGCAACATACCCACCAAAAGTATGCAAAAGTATGCAAACCTTGGTTCTCTGTTGCAAATGACAAAATGTTTTTGAAATTTCATACTTTATCTTATGTTTTTGAATTTTGCATATGATAATGCTTTAATATGAAAATCATGTTTTAAGTTACTCCTCATTGAATAAAACTAATTATCCAAGAGATCAGCTGCCACAGTCTTTTGAAGCTTGGAGTGGCTCCTGGCACATTGTACCAATCTCACCTGGAGAAACCAACTCCATAGAATACTTTTGGAAGACCATGGAGTGTTTGTTCTTTGTCTCCTCTTTGTGCACTACTGCTCAGGCGCTCCATACCAGCCAGAATTTGGTTGCCCAGTTTTAAATATGTTGGGAAGAGGGCTCCATGTGAGAAACTGTGTACACTAAATAGGTTTAGTGAAGTCATCCAATGGTCCTTCTTTAACTCATGCCAGTAGTTGCAGTATCAAAAGTCTAAAAAGATTAACAAGGTAACTTGAATGAATGAAATTGGTCAGGTATGCATATTATAGGAAATGTCGGAGACTCAGATAAATGGAGGACATGCGTACTATTTAATGTGAGATGAAGTACATACCTCCAACCCACTAAGAATGGGGATTAGGTCACCTCAAGTTTTGATCTTTAAAAAATCAGAGAAGCAATTTAAATTATTATCTGAATTTTCTTTTGATTTTGGTAAAAAATTCAGTTTTATAAAATATGTGGACAACCAAATGAGTTTCAGACCTATATGTTGTATCATCTTTCAGTTAAGGTAACACCATTTATGTTGCACAATTGTGTAGCCATTGATTGTTAGTAGGCACACTCTGGCTGCGTGTGTGTCAGAGAAAGGGTGAGAAGAGAAACTTTTGTCCTCTGATCATCTTAAAGTTTTTGTTTTCTTCTATTTACAAGTCCCAAGAGGAGAATTAGTATGTCGCTTTCTGAACATGTTTATGGTATCATCCTCTGAGGAACATACATTTCTTTTGTTCTCTCTCTGATGGAAAAATGGAACAACTTTTTCCCATCCTCTGAAAAGTTCTCTGTATGTTGAAATAGTTATTAAGGCTCTCCTTGTTCATGTTTTTGCTTTCATCAGACAAAATAACCACAAATCCTAAAGTATTTCTTTAAAGATTTCTTTTCTTCTTACTTTTTAATTATTTTCACTGTAGAACTATGGACCCTCTTCAAGTTTCCCATAGCTTGCTTATGACATGGTTGCTCTGGACTAACTTGTCCTCATAACCGTTTAGCCAAAGCTAAATATGAAGAGAACATTATTTGCAGTTACATTTTATGTATTTGTGTTACTTTCAAACAGCATTGCATTTCTGACTGATATGTAACTTATAATGTGCTGCAATCCCTATATCATTCCCATTATATTTATGCATAACTAGTTATTTATTTTTTGTCCTATAATTTGTAACTTTAACTGCCTTGTAATTCATCTCAAATACTTTCCTTTCTGTATGTTTTTTTCCATTCTGTCTCCAGAATGTTGGAGCTTATACTACATGGTGTCCAATACATAATAGGTGCTTAAGACAGGTATAATGAATGAAATAACTAAACCAAGATTAGGCAATATATCCCACAATAACTTTTATTGGCTCTAACACAATATAGATTTCTTGAACCTAGTAAAATCTAGTAGAAACTTTTTCCATACTTGACCAAATATTTGGACTTTATCTAGAGAAAGATCTTTGTTTAAGCCTTGGCTGTTGCTTCTTATTAGCTATTTAGTTTGGAAAAATCATTCAAGTTCTCTAAGCCTTTGTTTTCTCCTCTAGAAAGTGTATATAATAATAGCTATCTTTAAAGTTATTGTGACATTTATACACGATATTGTATGTAAAATGCTTAAAAGTGTTCTTGGTACATAGCGAATTCCCACAAAAATGCTGACTCATAAGAAAATGTAACACCTAAGCCACTATATATGGATAAGTTAAAGAGGGGGATGTTTTTCTCAGCTCCTGTTTTCTCTTCTGAAAGGATTTATGATGGAAATCATTCTTGGATGCTTAAGAATTCTTCTTCAAGGTATTCTCTATTGATACTTAACTTTCTCATCTTTCTTCTCAAATTGAATGCATAGTACACTTGTTTAGTCCCAGAAAATACTCACTGCAAAATGTTAAGACTTCAAAATTAGCAGCAGCATCAGTTTCATCTTTTCCTATTATCTTGAGATAAGATGATAGAAAAAGAGATAAGAATCTAAATGGCAAGAAGAGCCCACTGATGCAACAAAATAAATGTATACCTGCCATTGAAATACTTCAGAGAAGAATAACATTTTTGAGAAGTCAGTGAAGAGGGATGGCACCTTTGGAAAAAAGGAATCAGGTCTTATACAGAGTGTGTGCCCGAGGAGATATAGGGTAAATGTCTCTTGGGCGATGATGACAGAGATGGGGGTGATGATGGCAGAACTGGTAGTGTTGATGATATGGATGAGTTACCATAACATGGAAAAGAGGGCTTGGCCACTACAGTAACAACAGAGTATTAGATATTCCAGTGAGTATCCGACTATGGCAAAGCTTTAGGAATGTAAATGAGGAAATGACAGTTCAGAAGTGACTCACAGCAACATGAAAATAACAAACCGACAGACTGCATGGATGCTAAAATTCACAATTTAAAAATGGCCACCTGACACTCATGCCTCAGCAGATGTTGTAGTTTAAAGTGAAGATTTACAGTTTCTTTGGCAGGAAGTGAGTTGCTCAGGAAAAGGATTTTTATAAGACTTCTTAATTGTCATCAAATGATAGGATTTAGGGATGACATTTGTTAACACAAGTTGCTATAAGGTGGTAACTCACACAAAGTTTACATTAAGCTTAGGATTCACAACGCAGATTTTCAAAATCCAGATAACCTTGCAAGGCGATTTTCATTTTCAGCCACTATAGAACATTATTTCCTACTCAGAACAACTTCAAAATTGTATGTTCCAGGGACACACTGAATTTTATTTTTACACCTTTCTAGTTTTACCTACACTAGGAAAATGGTCACTGATATGAGACAAATAAAAATCAGACGATCCTAGCGTTGTTACTCTTATTGTTAGGCTTATTCTCGGATTACATTTTTTTTCATAAAAAGCACAACACCCTTAAAATTATAATGTACTAGTGGCCCTAATATTTGGAGAGCCAAATTGTATCTGGATCCACTTGGGATAATTGTGTATGCAACTGTCTGGAAAAATGGTGAAACTGAAACCAGTTTAAGAATCAAATTGTAAAATTTTGTTTTGGTTCTACCATTCATTATCTGTGTGTCATTTGTTAAGCAAATACTTTGAGTCTCACTTCTCCCTTTAGTTAAATGGGAATGATTTCACAACGGCTTCACAGTGCTGTTTGATAGCACAAAGGAAATAATGTAAGGTCAATGAAAACCACAAGGGTTGACCAAACACACAGAAGGCACTACTATTACTAGCTACTAATACTACTTCTACTACTGTTATTACTGCTGTTATAACTGCTGCCACCGTCACTAACAGCATTACTTTCATCTTGGGTTTGCTTTGAGTAGCTACTTCTTATCCTGGGTTTGAAGATGAGTAATATATAGATATACGACATATATACTATATTCCTCTGATACTTGTATAATTAAAACAGTGGAAGATACGGTAAAACATAGTAATATGATTTTACATATTTACTTTTAATAAAATACACATCAATGGTAAAAAAGGGTCAAACATAATACAAAATTATGATGTAAAAAGTGAAATATTTGAATAAATAAACAGAGGACTCTCTTCTGCTATCCTTTCCCAGTTCCATTCCCCAGAGGTTATTCAGTCTATGCTTTTTCAGTGTACGTCTCTCAAGGCTGGTTGTTTTGGGAATGAAATAAGTACATCTTGGATGTAAACACTGTTCCAGCTATGCAATTGTCTACACAAGCAAGTAAGTCAGCAAGTTAGTCTTCAAATACTTTGACTTCTAGTGGGAAGACAAACTATCTTAAAACATCATCAATAACAAATAGATTTTGAGTGCCTGTTACCTACAGGGTGGAGTACTGGTTACACTGAGAGGTACGGATTCTCAGCTTTCCTTTTTGTTAACTTTCATACAGGCTGTTGTTCTCTTCTATCTATATTCAGCACATAGCGTCACTCTTTATTTTAAATAGATTTTCAGCTTATCTCACAGCTCCGAGTTTATAATTTATTTCTTCTGGAATGTGTTTCTTATGACATATAGAGAGTCACTGACTTCAGTAATCCCATATACCTGAGTTCTTTTGCAGGTTGCCCAAAGAGAGTGAATAGCATCTGTTTTAAATGGAGTGGCTGGAGATCTGAGTGAAAGACAGGATCCCATAGGCAGGTATGTAAATGGGCCTGCCACAGATGGCCTAATTTTGGCTAGATTGGGATAAAATCTGGTTTCTGATACTAGAGTTATGTATGGCTGGCACAGGTGAGGGCATAGAGGGATGCTGGGCCAAGAAGATGTAAAAACATGCTTTAACTTAAAATTAGAGCCTAAACATTTCTCCGTGTACATTTAAATGACTTTACAAGAGTCAAGAATATGCTATAATTGCCCTGACCATTTACCATTGTGCATTATATTATTTCCAGTATTGTGTTATGAATAATGGCTGTAAGGAATGCCTTTGGGTATACACATTTCTTCACATTTATACTCATTTCTTTAGAATAGAATCCCTAAGGTAGAAGTTCAAGTCAAAGATTATAAAAATGGTAATGACATAGTTACAATTTTTATATCACCTAACTACGAGACCACAACAATTTAACTCACAACATTAATGCTTGAGATGGCCTGTCTCACGGGTTCCTCATCCTCACCCCACCCCCGGAAGATTCTTCTTTAATCTCTGCTAATTTGACAGGAACAAGAAAGGGATTGTGCTCCCATTTTCTTGATTGCCATGTCTATTGAATACTACTATTTCTTCCTTTGTGAATCGCTGATTGGTATGGAAATCCTCTTACAAACCTTAATAATTTGTATGAGCTTTTTATATAGAAGTGATCTCAATCCATTGTGATACTTATTGTAATATTGTTTCCAGTTTATTTTTGCCTTTTAATTGGAATTATATTTCATTTACAGAATAACAAGTAGTTTATGAGAATATAAACCAAAAATAAAATTCTAAGCCCTGCCAACTGACTGAATGGACCCCTCTTCTTGACCAAGGGTATTCCAAAATTAACCTGAAAAACTAGTTCAGGCCGGGCGCAGCGGCTCAAGCCTGTAATCCCAGCACTTTGGGAGGCCGAGACGGGCGGATCACGAGGTCAGGAGATCGAGACCATCCTGGCTAACACAGTGAAACCCCGTCTCTACTAAAAAATACAAAAAACTAGCCGGGCGAGGTGGCGGGCGCCTGTAGTCCCAGCTACTCAGGAGGCTGAGGCAGGAGAATGGCGTAAACCGGGAAGGCGGAGCTTGCAGTCAGCTGAGATCTGGCCACTGCACTCCAGCCTGGGCCACAGAGCGAGACTCCGTCTCAAAAAAAAGAAAAACTAGTTCAGTTCAGGCCATGATGGAAAGTGGAGGTCAGACATGCCACATTATACTCTCCTCCCTTTGGAATTCAGGCACCGTGACCTACCAGCATTGACATTAAAAAAGAAATCTTAAGACTGATGAAACAGACTCTTTGTAGCAATGATACCAAACTCCATCCTGACTAGTATAACATCACATGACAGATAACAGGCCTGAAAAGAATCAAAGTATGTTACCCCAAAATATATTTCTTTGACGTATTTTTAAAAGGTCCTCCAAAGCTGTCAGAATCAGGAGAGTGGAGCACCTTTTAAGGTTTACTAAGAAGAAATTTACCATCTCTATCTCTGAAGCTGAATAGCTGGAGGTTTCATCTACATAATAAGAGCCATGACTTCTACAACCCCCCTTATCTTAACCCAAGTATCTCTTTCTGCTGATTTCAATTCTTCAGGCAAAACAACTCTTTCAAAGATTTGCCAATCAGGAAATCTTTGAATCTATCTGTGACCTGGAACACCCCCTTCCCTCCCATTCCTGCTTTGAGATGTCCTGCCCCTCCAGGCTGAACCAATATACACCAACATGTATTGATTGATACCTGTCTGTAACTTCTGCCCACCTAAAATGTATAAAATCAAGCTGTGACCCAACCTTCTCAGGACCTTCTGAGGCTGTTCATGGGCCTGTCCTTAAACTTGGCAAAACAAACTTCTAAACTGAGAGGAGCCTCAGATACTTTTTGGTTTATAAAATCAAATAAATGATCTTTTATGTTATTTCTATTAAACAATGTAATAAATTAAAGATGATAATGCAAGATCATTTAATAACTCTAAACAATTACTAATAGCATTATTATTAGTGCTGCTACTAGTACTACTACTACTAATGCCACCACCAACACTATCATCACCATTTTCATTTGGACTATACAGAATAAAATGTGAAAGTCATCTTCATCTTCCCCCCTCACCCATATCCAAATCAGAGCCAACTACTAGCAGTTTGATGTATATCCTTTAGAGCTTTTATTTTATATGAATCTAGAATCTTCTTTGCACTTACTCTTCTCATCCTATCAGCCATTGAATCCAGTGGATGCACCTTTCAAACCACGTCTTTAATTTCCCATGTATTTTTGTTTCAAAGCCACTTTTATGGTCCAAGTTATCATTGTCTCTTACAATAGCCTAAAAGTGGCTCCCAACTTCAATTCTGTCTTCTTAACAATGCATTATCTTCACAGTGGTCCACAATGATCATTTAAAAAAGCACTCTCCTTTCAAGCCATGGAGTAGTTTTCCATTACAATTAGATTAAAACACACATGCTTAACCAGTTTATAAGATCCCGCAGGGAGTGGCTCCTGCCTATTCCTCCAGTTTCCTACATTACCTCTTTTCTGCTTACCAACACTATTTTTATTTTTTATTTCCTTGAAGCTTTTTCCCTACTTGAGCCACATATGGTTTCCTCTCCTTGGGATGCTCTTTCCTCCCTATTCTCTTTACCTAACTAACTCCTACTCATTCTTCACATTAAAGATTACTTCTTCAGGTTTGTATTTTCTCAGGTTCACCAATCTAAATTACATTTCTCTTTTCATACTTTGAGTTTTCCATTGCAATAGTAATATCAATTATTAATAACCAATCATTTGTGTAATTGTTTACTTAAGTAAACAATTTGTATTCCTCAGTAGACCATAAGTTCCATGAAAGCTAGGAAATGGTCTCTGTCTTATTCACTTATTTGTAGGGGTTAGGGAAGGTTACTATCCAGGATAGGGCACCAGGAAAACATCTGAAGTGCTGAAAATGTTTTAGATCTTCATTTGACTTGTAGGGACAGAAAGAGTGTGATACCTTTCCTCACCTGTCATAAGGGTCACGGCTGATACTTTTATAACAAAAGACAAGTTTACAAGAGAAAAACATCAATTTATTTAATCAAAGTTTTTTTGTGACATGGAAGCCTTCAAAAATGAAGACTCAAAGACGCGAGGGGAAACTGTTTTTGTCCTTAGATTGGGGACAGCCATGTAGAAATGTGATTGGACAAAGGGGTATCATCTAATTAATGGTGACAGACTCAGGAGAGGAACCCAGTGAGGCCTATCCATGTAAATTCTTCTTGGCTTCTCTGTGTAGCATCCTTTCCTCCTGGATATGGGGCTGGACCCCTCTGGAATGAAGGTCTTCAAAAGAGAAGGGAGAGAGTAACTTTTGTAGGTTTTAGGACTTACTGTGGAGGAGAGGGCTTCTGGTTTCTATGACTTGCCTTGGGAAGGGAAATTCTGGTTGCTTTGACTCACTTCTGGGGAGAAAGGAGTTGGAGACAGGAGGGCAAGAGAAGGTCAGAGAGAACGTGCTTTTGAGGCCCTTCCAGTGTTCTTCAGTTCAAACTACTCAGCATGTCAAAGTGCCATACTTATAGGGTATCATTTTCTGAGCCCCACAGACTGATGGTTACAGAAATGATGGCATTTATTTTTACATGTACGTGAGTATATCAATTTGTAAAAACTCTTAAGGTTTGTGAAATTTATTATATATACATATATTATTAATATTATATATATTCATCAAGTAATCAAAGACATACACATTTCAAATTTTCATAGTGAGTGTCCGATTGTGCTTCAGAAACTATAACAATTTATATTCCATCAACAAATGTGAAGATACTCTTTTCCAACGATATGACAAGCAAAAGGTAGTATCTCATTGATGCCCAAATTTGCTTCTTTGATTATTAGTAAAACTGAACTATGATCATATTTTCAATACATTTGGGACTTATTTCAGTATACAATATAAGGATTAAATTTATTTTTTTCATCCTGTTGTCCCAGAACCATTTATTGAATAATCTTTCCCTTCCTCTTTGATTTGTTATGCCATTAATCTTTATCATATTTTATGATGTCAATGGCCTTGATAATATAATACATTCTTGTATATTGTAGGATCTATTTCTAAGATATCTATTCTCATCTATTCATTTGTCTCTTCATTATTGTACTAGTGCCATGCTGATTAAATTAATAGAATGTTAAAAAAGTCATCCTCATTAATCTTCTTTTTCAAATGTAAAGAGAATCCTGATGCTTTAAATGATGTCTAAAGTGGTTTTGTTAAGTTAAAAAGTACCCACTGAGATTTTAATTTGCAATTCATCTTAGGTTGGTTCCTCCTCAGGGAAACAGATGCTGAGATGGAGATTTGCATGCGGGAAGTTTATTTGGGAATCTCATGGGAATAACACCTGTAAGAGAAGAAAGAATGCAAAGGGAGAAGTTAAACTGTGATGGAGTTGCAACAGAGGCTTCAGTTGATTCCATAGGGAGCTCTGAGGCTAGGATTGTTCTTCTGAATTGACTGGAATTAAACAAAAGAGCTACAGCAACCTGTTAATGGACACAAGCTATCTCCAAGAAGGTGTAGTGGGCAAGGCCAAAGGCAGTTTCCGGAGAAGGACTCAACTACAAGCTGTCAGTAGCCAATACTCTCAGTCTCTGGAAATGAGTGCCTTGATCTTGAATAGGGATATGGGCAGTGCACCACAGCACCCATGTCACCATTTTTACAATCTTGCTTGCTTTTCCAGGAAAATGATTAGCTTTCCCTTCTATTCAGTATGTTTTAAATAACTTCCTTAGGCTAAAAATACAAAAGAAAACAATCAGAAAAATTGATTAAATTTTCTGTGCAATGAGTAATAGATAAACAGAAGCTCAGTAGATGGGAATCATGCATTCAAATCAACAAGACACCGTGGCAGAAACAAATAACAATCCTTTACTCATTATTAGTGAAAGTATAATGTAGTTCTTAGAAAGATACATCATCTATTCCTTTGTTTCCCTTTGGTTTTTCCAAACCCTTTCATCCTCCTTGAGCTATGAGTGAACTTCTAGAGCTTCCTCTCATTCTTCTTCCTCCTTAAACTCTGCATCTTTTGACATAGCTGATCATCAAACCCAACATTTGTATGTGCAGATGTCTCCTGAGCATCCCTTTCATCTTGATAGACTCATTATTTCCCCCCCTCAAACATGCTTGTTCCATATGTTCTCTTCAGGGCCATCTCCAACTCTTTGTCATAGCCTACTTTTAGTTTGTGGTCAGGGCTTGCCACACCTACCTATGGGATGGGTTTGAAACTCCTTCTCATTTTTATTCTTGATGCTATAAGCAAAAGTAACATCAATATTATTTCTTATATGGGGTAATGCTGATTTCCATGTCTCTAATTGTTTCCATCTGTAACCGGTTATGTCACTGACAATACCATCATCAACACCCAAGTTCAAATATTTTGATGACTACTTTCCATAGAAAAAAATTCTAAGTGTGCTCACATGGAATTCAAAGCTCTGCATATTCTGGACCTCACCTAGAGTCTTGGTCTGTAGCCAAGATTTACCATATTGCTTGCCTTCTCATATCTCTTGTTTATATTGCTTCCATGTGTCTCTTTTCTTTGTTATAAATGTAATTTTCCCTTTGTCCCTCCCCAAAGACATTCTATTCATTTTCAAGACCAATCTCAAATGCTACCTCAGTGAAGAATTCTTGGATTCCCACAGTAGAAATCAATTGTGCATCCTCTTATTTCCAAATGTGCTTTGTTTATGCCACTCTTGCAATGTGTATCCTGTGTATGTATATACTTATATGTATGCCTCCCTGAATACATTGAGTTTTGGAAGGCAGGAGCTTTTTATTTTTTTCATCTTTGTATTCTTCACAGAGTCTGGCCTAGCCTAATTCTTTATTGTGCAAAATATATGGTTGTGGAATATAATTCTGATGTCTAAGGCAAGGATGTAATTGTTTCATTCATTCTATACTCACTGAAATGCACCTAGAGCCATGCAGTCCAATATGGTAGCCATTAGCCACATGTGGTCATTTAAATTTAAATTAATTGAAAGGAAAGGAAAGATTCAGTTCCTCAGTCATACTAGCCACATTTCATGTGTTCTAGCAGCCACACGGGGCTCATGGCTACCTCCCATGACGACCACTACAGATATGGAACATTTCCATTGTCACAGAAAGTTCTACTGAACAGTGCTGCTCTATCGGATTTGCATTAGAATGCTTTCAACTGCAAGTAACAGAATTCTCAACTCATATTGAGTTGGGCTCCTCAAAAGCAGACCCTGAGACAAGGTTTTGGGCTTATGTAATTTATTTAGGAGGTGATCCCAAGATCAAGTAGAGCACATTTTTAGGAAAAATAAAAGTAAGAAAAGGAAGGTAAAAGAGCCAGTAGATGGCATAGTAATATGAAGTTTCTACTGTAGGCAACTGGGACTCCTTTGGAATCCTCTGAGAAAACTCACTTCAGAAATGTCCCACCAGGTGTGGGAAGGCTGAACCCTCCAACTCTACCAAATCTCCTTCTTTATTGATTGGGGATAAGGGGGAAGAGGCTTAAACTCCTCCTCCCCTTTGGCATTGCAACCTCAGGAAGAGAAGAAGAGGTGCAGGTGCTTGAGGTGGAAAACTGTCAGAGTGCTAGAAACTATTGCAGCAGCAGATCATCTCAGGGCGGCAAAAAGCATGTGTCGGTGCATCAACAGACTCTTCTACACATCAAAATGGGGATAAAACAATAACTAAAATCTATTGTCTCACATAAAAATATCTGGAAAAAGGAAAAGTTAACATTTTGTTAATTCAGTGGCTTATTGATGAAGGGGCTCTGGATTGGCAGTTCTGCAATAATCTTGAGTTTCTTCCTAACATCATCTCAAGTTGTCTGCAGCCCTTCCAAACGTTACGATTTCGGAAGTAAGTATACCAGTGGCAGGAATGAGTGAATCCACGTTTGGAGTCTTATAAAAAGTAAGATCATTTCTACAAACCCTGCCAGAAGACTTCCTTTTGTATCTCAGAGGTCAAGGCTGCATCATGTGGCCATGACAATGGCAGAGTAATAGACTTGTTGTGATTGGTTTAAACTAATCAACACTCACCTCTTGGGTCCAGGGACAGGGCTGCCTTTCTTAAGCATAATACTTCCCAATATCTGAAAACAATAGACATCTGTTGGCAAAGAGAAGAGATAAATAGGGTGGTGATGCATATGTCCTGCGTAAGCAAGAGTATGTCACAGGTGCAGGCAGCAACTTTTAAGAAAAATCTAGAAAAACAAACTCGAAAGAATCTAGAGAATAAGAACGAGGATTTCCAAGGCTTAGCAACTGCATTGTATTTTGAGTAAATAAAGGAACCAGGCACAATCAGAGCTCTGATGTCATTACACCAGTACATTAACCAACCTTTGAACTTCCGTAATATACAGAGGTAAAAAGGGTATTATGGTAGCTATCATTAAATATTTAAAAAATAGCATTGGTTGGTAGGTAAATTTAATTATATGATGTACCAGAGGCTATAGCTGGGAGCAGTGTGAGAGTTAGATTTTTTTTCATATATTGAGCAGAGATTTAGACTTAACAATTAGTTTATATATCATAAATCATATACTATAAATAATATGAAAAAATAATAACATCTTCACCAATGGAAAAATTAAGAAGAGCTGAATTCCATTAATGGTTTGCATTCGAGTAGTGCTACATGTTTCAAAGTATCATTTAATTGAACTATTATTAAACCCTTATAAGGTATAGTATGTAAACACTATTGTCTCTATTTTCCTTATGGAAAGAATGAGTTCAGCGAGTTTAATGATTGCTTAAGATCATGGAGCTAGTAAATGGCAAAGATGTGACACACACTCAAATTTTCTGACCCTCAAATACTGGTATTCCTAAGTCATTGTAACTATCTGGGTATTTTAAATGTTTTAGGTAATTGAAAATAACTTTGTAATAGACCTGAATTTGACTATGCTTCTGTTGCTTTGTATCACAAGCAATCTTGTTCCCAGGAATGCTCATCATTAGCCACTTCAGCCTCCCTCCCTCCCTCCCTCTCTCCCTTCCTCCCTCCCTCCCTTCCTTCCTTGTTTCTTGAGACAGGATCTCACTTTGTCACCCATCCTGGAGTGCTCACTGCAGCCCCAAGCTCTAGGCTCAAGTGATCCTCCCACCTTAGCCTCCCGAGTGGCTGGGACTCCAGGTGTGTGCCACCATGCCCAGCTAATTTTAAAATTTTTGTGGAGTTGGGGTCTTGCCATGCTGCTCTGGCTGGTCTCAAACTCCTGGGCTCAACTGACCCTCCCCATTTGGCCTTCCAAAGTGCTAGGATTGTAGGTATGAGTCACTGTGCCTGGCATAAAGTCACATTTCTTATTGTTCTTGCTGCAGTATGTCTATGTCCTGCAGATTCTGCCTGTGTTTCCTTTAGTGGAAGATGTTGTATTTGGTATTAGTCATTATGTGTATTTTTACCCCTTTCCAGTATACATTGTATGGTATCTGGTTTGTGAATAAATGAAAACATAGAACAGGAAATAGATCTTGTTTCTTTTCTTGGACATTTTGAAATTTTTTTCTCTTTCTTGGTATCTTCTGGTTTATTTTATGATGCATTGAAACAGCAAATTCTCTCCTTCCTTTCATTTGTATTCAGTATGAAGGATTACCATTGTGTCTGTTACACGGTCTTCTGCTCTTCACTTCCGCACAGGGTGGACGTCGATGTCTTCTATATAGCCTGCACTCGGTGGAATTCTCTTCACATAAATTAGGAGATTCTAGTTTTAGATATGAAATCTCTTTATCCAGTTCTGGATGCTGCTTTATGGCTTGATTTTTTTTTTTTTTTTTAGATTAATGCAACCATACTGTTTCTCTAGTTTTTGAGATGGAATTTTTAATATCCACCAGAGCTTCAAGCTTTACATGATTTGAAGCAGCTCATTACATTCAGATAACAAATGGACTTTGCTTCTCAAATGTGTTTGATGTAGACTTTTCTTTCGACTACTCACATGGGTAACTTTTGAAGTAGTGATTGCTGATAATGTATTGGTCACTTCAAAATGTGTTGTGGCTACTCCAGGCAATACCAAAGAATTTTTACCTCCAAAATTATGCAACATACATGCCAAAAAATACAGATTTTGTAAATACTTTCCAGTTACTGCCGTGGTGCTTGTTTGCTTCTTAGCGTTTACATTGGTCTGCTATTTCCTTCTAATTGATGCTTTATTTCATAGTGACAAAAATAATAATACAGATAATAACAATATTGAACAGTTACTGAGATTTTACTGTGTATGAGGCATCATTCTAGGCATTTTACATAAATTAACATAAGAACGTTGTCAACAGAGTACTGCTGTTATCCCCATTTTACAAATTTGAAAACTGAGGCACAGAGAGGTTAAGTATTCAGTCACACAGCTATAAAATGGTGAAGTCAAGATTGCTACCTAGGCACATCACTATACTTTTAAAAAATAATATTAGTAATAACATTTTGTTATTAACATTTAACATTTTATTAACATTTATTATTGTTATTATTACAAAATGTTCTCCAGGTTGGAATCCAAGTTGGAAAGTGGGCAGTAAAGCACAAAGGAAACTTGTTTCTAAGATGTATTAATGAATTTCTTCATTCTCTTCAAACAATCTTTGAGTATTCAACTTGCATATTTAAGTACTGGTCAATGTTTAATATTTGACATCTATATACAAATATATCTAAGTATAAAAAATAAATTTAAAAAAATGGGTATTCTCACCTAAACCCTCTGTATAGACTCTAAAATCTTTGGGATTATAAATTGTAGCTTATGAACTCACCATTTTTTTGTTCTTAAATTTTCTGTCTCATTTTTTAATTGATATGTAAGGGCTGACTTGACCTGTCTTTGAAGGAAGCCTAAGCTAGGAAGTAAAAGCAAGTGAGAGGAATAAAATTAGAAAGAATAGCAGGGCTGAAAGGATTCCTGGTAGCTGTAAAAGCAGTAAGACATATGAATAAAGGAGATAAAAAGTTTAAGTCAGAAACACTAAAAGATAAAAGGAGTTTAAATAGTTTAAATATTCTTATATGAGGAGAAAAAATACGAAAGTTTGGAAACAAATGCCAATCTATAGAATCATAAATTAGGATTAATTTTTATAAATCAGAGAAAAAGAAAACTCAAATATCTCTCTATATATGTTTAGGAAAGAAAAATTGGAGTCATTGCCATTTTATCATTTTTCCTCAGAAAAATGATGGGAAAAGAGAAATAAAAAGTCAAAGAGATGAATAGGGAAAAAAGAAGCAACGCAACAAAAGGAAAACAAGAAAAAATATTGATGGGGCAATATTTATGGAGAAATTCCTATGATTTTTAATGACTAAATGCCACAGATACATAAAATGTGAGAGGAATGCAGAGTTGAGTCATTCCCACAGCTGGCTGTTGAAGAAAAGGCTGTGATGTTTCTTTATTATGACAATTGACCGGCCAGATAATTTATGATTCAGTAAGTTACGGGTGTGGGAAATGGAGTGGAAACATACAAGGGACTCAGCAAACTGTAAAACTGCATTGGCTTTATCAGTGGACTCATGTTGAGTCCATCTAGTTGATGAACATCCTTATCAGCCAGCAAATATAAATGACTTATGGGAATAATATTTCAAAGCATAATGACACAGCTATATCTAGTATTCTTCTAAGATCTGGGTTATTAAATATTAAATATCAAAGCTGTAAATTATAGTAGCAGTTTTATATAACTAAATTAAATTCAAACAAAACCTAATTTCCTTAATCATTGGCTGTAATCCTCCAGGAACATATGCTATTAACTCAACTACAAATGGCACAGAAATTGTATGACTTCAGTTAAGTTATTTGATATCAAATTCTAATTCAGGGCAGACTTCTCTGTAAATCTCCTACAGGGATTTTAATACCTCTACAATCATATTGGCTTTTTACAGAGTAACTAATCTTTTCATACTCCGATTTCTTGCTCCTTTATTCAATTTCTTTTTTTCTCTCTCTTTTTTCTCTCAGAGCATATTCTAGGTCAATTTTTAAAACAAACTTCCTATGGAATTTTAAAATTTTGTCCAGAGTTATCACCACAGTTATTATTACCTGGGATTTTGTACAGAAAACTAATTAAACTTAGCTGGAAGTATTTATAGCTCCAATTAACTGTTTATGGCCATGTATATCAGTGCAAACCCAAAATAGTAAAAAATTGATCAGTCTAATCTGGCTGTTTGTCCCGGTGGCCAAATGTCTATCATGGAGCTTGTTCGGTGATGAAGTGCATTGTGGCTGCTGTAATTGTGAATAAATGGCTGAAGTGAATTAATTTTGTTCTCTTCTTGGCTAACTGTTAACCATTTTTTGAGAAGTTCGTTGTGGTCATAAAGTAAGTAATTTATCATTTAGAATCTAAAATTGCTTGAAACTAAAAGTTTGAAAGGGAGAGAAGTATCAAATCAGATGATAGGGATATACACAACAGTAAGAAAATGAGAGTCCCGAAGAAAATGGATGCCTGAGAGGTTTGGGCATCTGTTATTAACCAAGGTAAACAGCGATGTGAGGCATGGGGAGATTAGTCTTGCTAGACTCTTAAAGGAAGGAGAGTAACTATTTCAGGTTTTAGTACTGAATGTCAGGCTTCCTGAATACGAGGATGAAGTAGTCCAGGCCTTCCTTGAATCTAGTAAGATTCCCATCTTACCATTCAACAAGGTAGCCTGGTCAACAGAGGAGACAGTTGCTTGCCTGGAGAGCAAAAGGTGATAACTATTTCCTTTTGCACCTATATGGTAAAAAGTCTTCTTTTTTTGTTTTTGTTTGTTTTTTGTTTTGTTTTGTTTTTTGTTTTTGTTTTTGTTTTAGAGACAGGTTCTTGGTCTGTCACCCAGGTTGGAGTGCAGTGGCATGATCACAGCTCACTGCAACCTCGAACTCCGGGGCTCAGGTGATCTTCCCACCTCAGCCTCCCTTGTAGCTGGGACTACAGGTACACACCTCCACTCCAACTTTATTTGCTGAAGACTCTTACCTTTTCTGTATCCCAGACTTCCCCAGCCTTAGGGTCCCTCCCAACTCATTTCTGCTTGCCTATGTATATCTTCACTTGGATGTCTAATAGTCAGAGCAACATGAACTTGGCTCTTGTTATAATCAGGGTCTCAGCATGGGACAGCTGGCATACTCAAAAGGTTTAACTGAAAGTTTAATGAGAGCCAGGAGTGGTGGCTCACGCCTATAATCCCAGCATTTTGAGAGACTGAGGCAGGCAGATCACTTGAAGTCAGGAGTTCGAGACCAGCCTGGCCAACGTGTCAAAAACCCTTCTGTACTAAAAATACAAAAATTAACCGGGCATGGTGGCACGTGCCTGTAATCTCAGGTACTGGGGAGGCTGAGGCAGGAGAATTGCTTGAACCTGGGAGATGGAGGTTGCAGTGAGTCGAGATCATGCCACTGTACTCCAGCCTGGGCAATGAAAAAAAAGAAAGTTCAATGAGGTAGAGTTTACCCAGGTGTGGGCAGAACTATAGAAGCTAATACAAGGTGTTAAGGCATCCCGGGATTAGCAACAATGGGAAGCTGTTATCTTCTTTAATCCTGTAGGGACAAGCAAAAGGAACCCAGAGAAAGCCTGGAGTCATAGAACAAGGTCCATCCAATTGAAGTAGTAATCCCAGAATGCAGTGACTGGCAGAACTGGAGTGAGACAGGGAGGGGTCTAAAGAAATAAATTATCCTACTTGTTTCTTATTCAGCCTCTTGCTAGTACCTCATATTGCCTTATGCCATTCGAAATCAGATGAAAAGAGCACACCCCGGCCATAAAGCAGAGCAGAGAAGTGTGGGAAATAGGTGTGTGCATGCACATTGTTTATTTGTGGAGGTGGGGGATTGGCACAACTTGTACTATTACCAATCCTCATTCTCCAAATAAACACACACATCTCATTCTTTCTTCATCCTCCATCTCATGAAAAGGCACCAGTATACACTCAACTGCTCGTGTGAAAAAATTATCAAGGACCATTTTTATGCTTTTCTTTTTTTTCTTTCATTTCCCACATTCAAACCATTACCAAGCCCTGCTGGTTCTCTCCATTTGGGCTGCCAGACCCTTATGCAAACCACCATTTTTTCTCCCTTGGGCCATATTAGGAACACCCTAACTCTTCTTCTTCTTTTTTTTCGTCCCTACCTCTCTCCAGCCTACCTCCCTATCTTTGTTATGAGAGACTTCGTAACCTGGTGGTGACAAGGAGTTTTCACAGTCCAAACAACTGTCAATAAAGCAATATCTCACTTCACAATTTTATTTCATATGCCTCTCCTGGGAACAGACCACTGTAATAACTGTTCGTTCACAATTCCAAGCCCTGCAGATCCATCTGTGAACAAAACAAAGTCTCTAATCTGCAGGAGTTTACATTCTTGTAGGAGGAGAAAGACAATAAACAAATAAGCATAAACTGTGCCAGGTATTGAAAATTATATTATGAAGAAAAATAAATCAGGGTAAGCAGATAGTGACTGAAGTGCTATTTTAGTCACGGAAGTCCTCACTAATGAGGTGTTTGAGCAGAGCCTTGAACGAAGTCACGGGGAGTTGTGAGCCAAGAGTTCCAAGCAGAGGAAGAGGAAGTGCTAAGGCCTTGATCCAGGATCATGCTTGGATTTTATGAGGAAGTGTGAGAAGACTTCTGGCCATGCAGAATGAGCAAGACAGAAAGTGAGAGGAGGCCAGGTCAGAGAGGAGGTGAGGGGCTATGCAAGGCAGGAGAGAGGAGGTGAGGGGCTGGATCATGATCAAGCGGAAGCTTTCAGGCCATGAAAGGGATTTGGATTTAAACTGGGTGTGATTGTGAGCCAACAGAGGGTTTGAAGGATCAGTGGCAGGAGCTGAGTCACAATTTTAAATCATCACTCTAGTTGCCGTATGGGTAACTGAGGTATGACTGAAGGTCAAAGTAGGGATAAACTCATAAGTAGAGACAAGTTAGGAGGCTGCGTTATAGACTAGCTGAGGCCTAAATTAGAGGGATAACAGTGGGGTAATGAGAATCCTTAGAATTGAAGATATATTTTGAAAGTAGAATTTGCTAATGGCATGGATGTGGGGGCTATAAGTAAAAACAAGTTTAGTCAGCTCTGAAATACAGTCTAACTATTAGCAGTTTCACAAATCATCTCTGTCATTTGAGTCATTTGCTATTGTTTATCCAAGAGAAGCACTTTTTTTGGTCAAGACTTTATAATATTTAGTATCTACTTAATAGTCTTAAATATTTTAACGTATCTTTTCTCTTGGACTCATTGCAAATGAAAGAATTATACTTGGATGAAGAGAAAAACATTTAGACTATACTTTAATGAAGAGACTAAAATTCAGTAAGTTGTAGAGGTTCAAAAGTTGCCTGCTGCTCAACTCTTGTGTCTTAGTCAGAGCCCTGAATGATAAATCACATTGACCCCAAAGCCCAGGACTCCTCAGGACCCTTGTTTTTTTAGTTAATCTTGTTGTTGAAGAACAACTTCTCTTCCACCCTGCTTTCTTTTCTAAACTCAAAGCCTACTCCAGAGTGGGGAGTTTTTCCACATCCGAATTATGCAAAATGTTGATATTGGGTAGAGGAAAAACATAGAATTAAAATAGTTTTACCTAGGGGTTTGGGAATTGTGAGTGACCAGAAATTTCTGGAATTTTGCAATGCATTGATGGTGCCAGGAGCCTAGAAAAAGACTGACTCTGATTGGTTATTATGGGATCTATGTTGTGCAGGTACATAGTAGAAACTCAGTAAATGTGTGTTATTAAATTAAGAAACACAGTACATTAGGAGGGAACTGAAGAAGATATCATTTGGAAAAATGCAATCTATATAATCTTTAGGGGAAAAGTTCATTCCCTTGTGTGGTATGGATATCATGAAGTTGAGACAACCTAGGACTTAAAGGGTCATTGCTGCAAAAAGTGGGAAAGGATTCCATAGTTTGCTCTCTGTAGCTAGGACACAAAAATAGCCATTCACTCCAGGTTTACACAGGTAGTTTGATATATTTTGATAATGTTGATATCGGGTAAGTTGAATTTTTAAGAGTTAAATTTTATATTTTCTATAGGGGAATATAAATATAAAAATGTTCAATTAATTACAAAAGGAAAAGTGAAATTAAACTATCCTGAGATAGCATTTCTCATCATCAGGTTGGCAAAATGCCAATATCAGTGCATACTCTGTGGATGACACTAGTGATGGGGTGGGAAACAGCCATTCTTACATATTGCTGGTAGAAATGCAAAATAAATAGTACAACCTATAGGAAAAGGAATTTGGCAATATTTAGAAAACTCACATACTCATTTACACTATTATTGGCAATCTTACTTTAAAAAAATTATCCCAATGATTCAGTGGCAAAAGCAAGAAAATATATGTGGACAAGGCAATTCATGGTAAGGCAGTGCTTTGTAACAGCACACTACTAAAAACAACTCAAATGCCCACCAAAAGGGGACTAGCTGAATAAATTATGGTACATTCACACAATGGTATACTCTGCAGCTATTAAGAAAAACGAATAAATCTATTAGATTGGTGCAAAAGTAATTGTGCTTTTTGCCATTAAGGGTAATGGCAAAAGTAATTAAAAGTAATAGCAAAAAGCACAATTACTTTTGCACCAATCTAATATTTATACCCTTCTTTCTTAGATAACTAGAAGAGTAACATACATACTTCAGGATTTTTTTTTCATTCAATAATAAGACATTCTGAAAATAACTTTAGAATGGCCCGTGTATGTGTGGAGAGAGAGATTCCTCATTCATGTATATTCACATATTCATGTATATATGTATGTATAAGTCAACTTTGTTCGATATTTCAAACAAAAATAAGAATCAAGGTTTTAGGGTATCAGTTAATATAGACTTCTGGGCTAGTTGACCTTTGCATGAGCCAACTGGCATTGAACTCTTCCTTCTTCTAGGTGCTATCCATCGCCTGTGAGCGTCTCCAAAGGCTCAGTCCTCAGCCCTCTGGTCTTTCTCCTTAAATTCTATTCCCAAAATTCATGGGCTCTGACTTCATGGCACAAGAAATAACTCAGTGGGACAACATATGAATAGGACTGCAGAATTTAAAAAGCATTTAAAAAAATTAATATTCTTGATTAAAAAGGAATAAAGCACACAAGAAAGATAAAGGGGGCAAGTGGTCCATCAAGCTTTCAGTAAAGGACCTAAATTACATTTGTGACACGTAGCCATGGTGTGTTCTGTAACCATGAAAAATCCTTGATCATTTGTGCTTTAAGAAAAAGTAATCCAAAGGTTTGCAGGCCTCTCCAGCTCGCGGCTCCTGGATAAAGTCACCCAAAGAGTCTTTTTTCAAAGTCTATGAAGGTGATGGTTGTCCCCATATAACTAACTCTCTGTTCTGTTTTAGGGTCGCTGACCATCCTATGGATGACCATCTCCTCCATCAGTGCCCCTAACCGTGGATTCTGGCGTGATCACCTCAGAAAATGTTCTGACCACAGATCCAGAGGGACCATCTCCAGAAGTGCCCTGAAGACAGACCCAGGTGACCACCTCTGTAAATGTCCTGACCACAGATCTAACGTGACCACCTTCGGAAGTATCTGACTGCGGACTCTGGAAGTGCCCTGACAGTGGATTCTGGGGTGATCACCTCTGGAAGTGCTCAGGCTGCTAATTCCCAGTTCTTGCTCAAGCTGCTCACCTGGTGGTGTGGATCCGCCATTGATGGTTAGAGCTTCGTGGCGCCTTGCCTTGGACTGTTTGGTTTTCTTCCGTAGGACAGTAAGAAAATGCTTTTCCTTTCTGACATCTCACTATTTTTTGTTGTTGTTGTTAAAGAGAGTTTCACTCTTGTCACCCAGGCTGGAGTGCAGTGGTGCGATCTTGGCTCACTGCATCCTCCGCTCCCAGGTTCAAGTGATTCTCCTGCCTCAGCTTCTCCAGTAGCTGGGACTAAAGGCGTGCCATTGAGTCCGGCTAATTTTTGTATTTTCAGCAGAGACGGAGTTTCACCATCTTGGCCAGGCTGGTCTTGAACTCCTGACTTCAGGTAATCTGTTCACCTCGGCCTCCCAAAGTGCTGGGATTACAGGCGTGAGTCACTGTGCCCGGCCCACATCCCACCCTTAATTAAGGTCGATGTCCCATGACGCACTGGCCCGGTTTCCTAGTGATAACTAGTTTTACTATTTACTCAAAGCACGCAGGTGACTCTGGAGGGTTACAAACAGCCTCACAGAGTGCACAGGACCCCTCTTCCCTCGCCTGAGAGCCAGAATTTTCATCAGTTTTAGTAAGTGACTGATTTCTTTTGTTCAGCGTTCCTCCAGAAGGAACTTTTAACTTTGTCCCTCATTGGTCTAAATTCCTGCTGCGTGTGGAATTCAGGCTCTTTGAGGTTTACGGATCCTACAGAAACCTGGGGCATAGCTGTGTCTATTAGTTCTCAATGTGCAGGAGTGGGGTGCTTAGGGAAGAACAAATAGCCTCTTACTCTTTGAGGGCAACAGAGCAAGTTTCAATAGGTCCATTTAGGGTGGGATTGGGAGTCTGTGTGTGGGAGGCAGGAGGTAGAGGAGTTTGAAGTGTAGGGGAAGGGAGCCGTCCACCCTAGAATGTCCAAACCTCAACTCATACCTCAATGTGCCTTGGTAGGTTTGCGTGGTCTGCCATACCAAGATTTCATTTATTGTAAGAAATTTTTAGCTAGTTGCATGCAGTATATTTTTACCTGTGACTAAATTGTCAACTCAGTTTTAAAGCTTCTTGAACCTGTCTTAAAAAATAGCACTGGGACGAGCGTGGTGGCTCACACCTGTAATCCCAGCACTTTAGGAGGCTGAGACAGCAGATCGCCTGAGGTCAGGAATTTACGACCAGCCTGGCCAACATGGTGAAACCGCATCTCTACTAAAAACACAAAAAGTAGCCGAACATGGTGACACGTAGCTGTCATCCCAGCTACTCTACTAGGGAGGCTGAGGCTGTAGGATCACTTGAACCTGGGAGGTGAAGGTTGCAGTGAGCCGAGATTTGCACCACTGGGCTCCAGTCTGGGAGACAGACTGAGACTCCATCTCAAAAAAAAAAAGAAAAAAGAAGTGACACTGTCTGGTAACTCTGGTAACTCCCTCCCTACTGTTTCCATTCACGATTCCTCACTCCTTATGACTTTAGGAATCTGTTGTTGTTATTGTTGTTAGAAGGGTACCAACTTGATAGAATTTAGTAATATGGTAGAAGCCATGTTGATATATATTTTTTAACGGCTCAGTGGGAAACAAAGGCAGCATTGGTATAGTTCTTGAATTTGGGGCTTGTAAAAAAATTCATTTTTGTTTCCTACATTGGGGGCTTTGAAAAGACGAAGCAGTAAGAACAACAGTCAATTTCATGCTCAATACAAAATATTACGAGCTGAAAAGTTCTGCACCAGAGACTTCAAAGAAAATATAAAATATATATACAAAAATTTAAAGACATAAAGCTTAGCTGTTCCATTAGGTAATTTGTAGACTTCAAATAGCTTCAATCATTTCCGTGAAGTCTCCACAATTTTCTGAAGAAAGTTACTCTTCAAATCACAACTATTGTTCAATAAAAAGAAAAGATATTGTCATGATATTTGTGCAATATTTCTGCATTATCAACTTTTGATTCAGAAAAGGGGGGAAAAACTGAGTTTCCCCAAGGAAAGCCTGTAACAATCGATTAAATGAATCTAACACTGCACCTTTTGAAAAGTTTAGAAATTGTTTTACAGAAAAATTGTTTTGCTTTTATTTATAGCTTCACAGGTCATCTCCAAAGTCTGTGAATGCAGAGTAGTGAAAAATGGAAACACCTTAGTGTTGCTACAGACCACCTTTTGTTTGACTTTTCTTTTGGACTTACAGCATAAAGGTGTTATATTAACACACATGAAAATATTATATTATACTTGAAAATATTCCAAGAGTCCTCTTCAACTTTGTAAAAATAAAAATTAGTGTTACTGAAAGAATGAAAACCACCTTGTTACAAACATAGGGGCCTTGCAACAAATTAGGGTTCTGAAATTTGGTTGTGTAGTATAAATTAAAACACATACACACACACACACCAGACATTGTCTTTGTAATTCTGGTTTAGCTCTTCATTGCTTGATTGCAAATCCCCTGGACCTAAACCAAGTCTTCTACAACCCAACTGGTAGCCTGATGTTGAGATGGTAGTATAACCAGGCCATGGTATCTGCTACTCCTGCTTATAGCCAAAGGCGACAAATAAAAAAGGGAGCACCTATGCTAGTCAGGGAGGATTATCTTCCAGGTTAAGGCTATATGTGTAGCTGTGCTTTCTACTAGAATCTCCAAATGAGCTTCTAAAAGTCAATTTCTTTATTATAACAACCTTAAACGTTCAGATGAATCAATACCCAATCCCTATCTTACCACCTAGGTCCCTCACTAGAGTACTACCTAAAGGGAAGGACAGCCTATGCCTTTACCCCCATTGTATCTCCGAGGTTCAGCATATGGTAGACACTCAGTGAAAATTTGTTGATTATTTATTCTCTGTTCCAGACATCTCCCTGCTATTGACAGGTTTGTCATTCAGCTTTTAAAACAGCATGATGAAATCTTCCCCTAAGACATAAAGGAATTTATAATCCAGCCCTCAAAATACCCAAGAACATATGTCTTCTGATTTCTTCTGAAAAGGAGCCCCATTGAAGGCCTCTGTCCAGCCTGGAAAATAAACAGAAAGGTTTAGAACATGCACACAATAATTGGATTGATATATTTTAAATAAATTCCCTCTTCTGTGATAGTGAGAAATACCCCAGGTGGAGTTTTAGCCATTGTATTACACAACTTGGGCTGCCATAACAAGGTACCACAGACTGGATGGCTTAAAAAATAGACATTTATTTTCTCACAGTTCTGGAGGCTGGAAGCCTCAAGATCAAGAGCCAGCAGGGTAGGTTTCTGGTAAGGCCTCTCGTCCTTGCTTGCGGCGGGCTGCCTTCTTGCTGTGGACCTGCGTGGCCTTTCCTCTGTGTGAGCAGGGAGAGAGAGACCTCTAGTGTCTCTTTCTCTTTCTATGAAAACAGTCTGATTGGATTAGGGCTTCACCCTTGTGACCTCATTTCAAACTAATTACCCTACTGAAAGCCCTGTCTCCAAATACAGTCACGTTGTGGGATAGGGTTTGAATATATAGATGGTGGAGGGGAGACACAGTTTACTTCATAGCATTCTTCCCACATACTTACTTAAGTTATGAGACATTAAGGAGAAGAATCCATAATGCAAGGAGTTTGCATCCTCTTCTGGGGAAAGGGTTAGTGCAGTTATGCTTGTATGCAGGATAGCTGTATAATGTGGTGGAGGTATGATCTTGTTATTATCCTTATTTGGACATTACATGTGTTTTACAGAGACATGTACAGTGCCAAGTTGACAAGGGTGGGCTTATGATGGTTAATTTTGTGTCAGCTTGACTGGACCATGAGATACCCAGATATTTGGTCAAACTGGGTATTTTTGTGAAGGTGTTTTCGAATGGGATTAATAATTGAATTGGTAGATTGAGTAAAGCCGATGGCCCTCCGTAATGTGGGTGGGTTTTACTAAACCAGTTAAAGATCTATGTAGAGCAAAATGGTGACCTTCCTCCAAGTAAGAGATTTATCTTGCCTGACAGCCTTTGAACTGAAACATCAACTTTGTGTGTGTGTGTGTGTGTGTGTGTGTATTCTTTTTTCCTCTGCCTGATGGCCTTTGAACTCTGAGACCCTGGCTCTTTCTGGTACTATAGCAGCCTTATAGCCTTCAGTTTCAAGCTGGGATATAGGCTCTGCAGGTTTGTAAACTCGTATTAATTCTGTTTCTCTGGAGAACTCTGATTAATACAGACATGCATTTCAAAGGCCAGTTATCTCCCACGTGTTGTCACTTAGTCATGCGTATTGTAAATGTATTCTGGTTAGTCATGTTTCTATTTTATTGTTGCAAAATGTGGGAATCAGAAAATCTCAGCCATAGTTCCCACAGTTTTCTGACTCTTAATTTGAGTCAGAAATTTGAGTGATTACAAAATATCCAAGTGACTATGAAATATTTCCTAAATTCTCTAACATCCTAGCTGCATGACCTCGGGTGAATCACTTATTTGCTCCAAAATTCAGTTCCTCATTTGTAAAACGGGGATAAAAGTATATCCTCTTTCTATTTCAAGGAGTCATTTTAGCATCTCATGACATGGCACATGTAAAAGTTCCGGTACAGATGCAAAGCACCATCATGTGATTGAGTTTCTCACTAATACTGCATAATATACACATGCATTTGCTGCTATGTACGTTCATCTTGAATGGAAAATTCCTAAACCTTAGGAAATATCTTTTGATGACACACTCCTTTGGATAAATCAGAGATGGCAACTCAGTAGCACACATGCTGCTAGTCTTCCTTCCCACTTCCCTGACAGGCATCTGAAATCCACCAAGGATATACTTCTTTCCCACTGAGCATGTTAAGGGTTTACACCGGTACTGGTGGCTCATGCCTATGATTCCAGCAGTTTGGGAGGCTGAGCTGGGAGGATCACTTGAGGCCAGGAGTTTGAAGCTGCAGTGAGTAAAGATTGCCCCACTGCACTCCAGCCTGGGTGACAGAGACCCTGTCTCTTTTAAAAAATCTTCTAATGTCTAGTATTATATTAGCATTTTATAACCACTACCAATGGACTTGAGTAGGTCCACAAATTGATGCCTCATTGATTAGTAACAAATCTCTAAATTTGTTACTAAGTTAGCAATTCTCTGGGTAGCCTGTTCTGTCAAAGGAATGTCTGGATTACCTTTAATTTAATTGGTGTGTGGATGGTGTAGAGAACTATGTTTAATCTTAATTGTTGCAGTTAGCAATAAGAAGCAATAACTCTTCTGCATCAACTTTGCAAAACATTTCCAGTGTGTCCCTCAGCATTTGAAACCTTTATGGTCAGAAATACAGACATTTCTGCCCCTCTTTGTAAATTTTCTTACAAATTCTGCAGTTTGTGGGAATTGCCACTGCAAAAAAGAGTGACTAGAAAGGGAACAAGAAATCAGACAGTCTATGCACCAAGAGAAGAAAATGGGCCAGATTATCTACCTTCCTCACCATCCCTTTCCTGTCTTCCTCCCACCAGTATGGGCATAATTAGCCCTTCTGGGGATGGTTTTTTTCGATTCCTGCTCAAATTACATAGAAGAAACCAGAGTTCTCCGATTAAGTAAGCAGAAGGTTTTATATTTCCCTTTGTCACTGAGTCATAAAAAGAAACAAAACAAAACACATTCAGCTCAATCGAAATCTAACCAATCACATAGCTTTATTAAACATAGCATCAACAGAAAGAAAATATGTAGTCTTTGCCCAGAAAGGATGGATGCCAAGAACAGAGTAATTTTCTGGCTTTGTCTTTGATATCTGTAAATTTTATTCTTTGTGCGAGTCACTACGCTCCTGAATAGCTGTTGATATTAAACATTGGGGGAAACTTACAAATGGACAGTGAAATCCATTAGGGATTACCAGATGTTAACTAGCCACACTCCGCAAAGACCCTACTCACATCTGTTTTTGACCTCCAGCGTGCATAAAATACTTTCTTTTCTCTTCTGTTATTCTATCTCCTTATTTTTCTGGCCAAGTGTATATTGGATGCAAAACTTATTCAGACCAAAACTTGGCATGTGAACTCTTGATTTGGCTGCAGTTAGGTTACCACCAATTTGCGAAATAAAGTATGAATAATAATCCATGCTGTAAGAGTGCAAAGTAAAATAAATCTTTGCTTTACATCTTATCAGGGAATATAAATCAATCTGGCATGTAAGTCAACCTTAATTTCTGTGTAGAAGTTCCAGATGTAGTTATGATTGTATTTTATAAATATAACCAACATGTTCACTATAATGAGAACTAAAGACTTCATAGATCTCATGAATGACCCTTTCCTTATAAACACAATCCAAGCCTAGGGGCATGGAATTCAAGTGGGTTTGCTTGATAACTTTGACTGTATACAGTCTCTTCTCATCTCTTTGCTCCTGTCCCTTACTCAATTCAACTTCTTTCTACCTCCTTATTTTCTGCCAGGTATGTGTATGTGTCTCCGCCTTAGTTGTAGGAATTAGATCAGCTATCTGGGGAGTAATCAGGGCCAAAAAGGGAATTGTCTTTCGTGTCTGCAGTCGTGATTGGGGATGTTAACCTCCATCATTTTTGTCCTTCAAAGTAGGCATAAATATTAGACATCTGAATATTTCAAACTTGATACATTATGAAAGACTGTAGTCACACCTGACCCTCACTGATGCTCTGTCCACCTGGCACCAGGATGTCATTAGCCCTCTGTCCACTGTGCGCAGGCCTTGCACAGACTTGTAAGACTATCTAGAGCCTTTAGCCACAGTGAAAGCTGGGAGAAGAAAACCATTGGCTCTCATTTAATAGGTACTCATTCTCTATGGTACAGGCACATTACCTTCTTTGGTGGCACACTAGCATGTTAGGTAGTGCTGTTACAAAGGAGAAAAGGGATGCATAGAAGGTTTAGGTTCTTTCCTGTAGGGACATAGTACTGACAGCCTGATGCTAAGGCCTATGCCCTCACCTTGTGCTGCTACTCTCCCTGCCATATTAGAGAGGAGTTTTTTTAACCCTTCCCCCCATTTTGCAATTTTTGGTCACCAAACAAAATGCATTCCCATGGTATCTCCTTTCCTTGGCATGTTTTTTTTTTGTTGTTAATATTTTTATTTCAATAGCTTTGGGAGTATAAGTGGTTTTAGGTTACTTGGATAGATTGTATCCTGGTGAAATCTGAGATTTTAGTGCACCTGTCACCTGAGTAGAGTACATTATACCCAATATGTAGTTTCTTTATCCCTTGACTGCCCTCCACTCCCCTCTTTGAGTCTCCATAGACCATTATATCATTCTGTATGCCTTTGCATACCCACAGCTTAGCTCCCACTTATAACTGAGAAAATACAGTATTTGATTTTCCATTTCTGAGTTATTTCACTTAGAATAATGGCCTCCAACTCCATCCAAATTGCTGCAAAAGATATCATTTTGTTCTTTTTTATGACTGCGTAGTATTCCATGGTGTATACATACCACATTTACTTTATCCATTCATTGGTCAGTGGACACTTAGATTGGTTCCATATCTTTGCAACTGTGAATTGTTCCTTGTCATGCTTTTATCCTTTACTGCTTTGCAATTCTGCATGTCAACATCTGTACCTCCACCATCCCAGGATGTATTCTCTTGGCACCCAGTTCAGCTTCTACCATTTTGTAAGTGTCATCCTCTTTTGAAGTTGATGCTATCTTCTTTAATAGCCTATGACTCTCTTAACCTTCCAGTCATCTCCTTTTATTCACTCAGATGCTTGGCACATGAATTGAGGTCCTTTTCTACCAAATTTACTTTTAAGAGATTTTACCTTCCCTGGTCATTCTAGAGACATCCAATTTCTTGCTGCCTCTATTTTCTTCTAGTCAGTTGACTTCCTCCATTTTATTTTTTTCCTACACCTCCTAGACTTTACAGTTGATCTGAGAATAGTTGATATCAACATCCTTGGTTCCTTTAGATCTTCATACTCTGTTAACCTTGCCCAAGAAAACTGAATCCTAGATGAATGCCACAGTCCACTTTCTCTATACTTGGACATCTGAAGGTTGCTAGAGAAAATTGCATATCCCTATATGATGGTGTTAATACAAGCTTAGAATTATTCATTAGCTTTTTATTTACCTTTGCTTAGATTTACTCTTTATCTTCAAAGACAAGCTAAAATCCTCACCACTCTCCTCCAGTTCCCCACCCAATGCCCACTCTTCACTATCAGCACATGGTCTCATATTCTATTACTATGATGGCTGACATCATCAGACCTGACTTACATCGTTTTCCTGTGTCACTTTAGTCATTCCCTTATCTAAACCCTCACCCTTCCTTCCTCCCTGCAATCTCGGAGGACAAGACATCCCTTCTCTTGCCTGGAATCCCTTCCCCCTTTCCCTCCATTTGGTGAACTCTTCCCTCATTTTTTAAGGAATTGCAAGTGGTCATTCTTCTAAGAAGGGTTCTTTAAAGCCAGTCCCATAATTGGGTTAGGTGACTCCTTGGAGCTGTACACACACACACACACACACACACACACACACACACACACGCTCATATTTGAAGCTTTTCTGGCAAACACACACACACTCATTTTTTTCTAGTGTTTTGGATATAATAAAAATATCTCTTATTTCACATTCTGAAAGCTGCTAAAAATGAAATTGATTGCGACTTTGGAAAAGTCACCTACCTCTTGTGGGCCTCAGTTTGTAAAGTGGGAAGATTGGACTAGATAAGCTCTGTGGACATTTTAGCACTGAGATAATGGTTTTTATTGATGATAACAATCATAGAACAGACTATTCTCATGGAAGGTAGCAGAAAGATAATTGATCATGATACTTGAAAAGTATTCTTAAAATGTCACATAATTCCTTTATCTCACATTTCGGAAGTCTACTTTTAAATGTATAATTTGTTTTGAAATAAAATTAAATAACCAAATAAAATGTTATATTTACCTATCAACTTTTAAAAAATAAACCTTTAAATTTTATAATAGTTAGATTTGCATGGAATATTTGCAAAATTAGTACAGAGTTCCTATGTATCCTTCATTTATTTTTCTTATTAACATCTTACATTATCACATAACTTCGATCACAAATACAGAACCAACGTTGGTATATTACTACCAACTAAACCCTTGGCCTTATTTGGATTTCATTTTTTTTTGTTTCTAATGTCCTTCTGGTGTTCCAGAATCCCATCCAAAAGACCACATTACATTGAGTCATCATGTCTCCTCAGTTTTCTCTGGTCTTTGAGAGTTTCTCAGTCTTTGCTTGTTTTTCATGGCTTTGACGGTTTTGAGGAGTATTGGTAGGTTATTCTGCAAAATGTCCCTCAATTTGTCTTTGTGTAATGTTTTTCTCATGTTAAACAAGGGCTATGAGATTTTGGAAGGAATATCACAGAGGTAAAGTGCCATTTTCATAACGTCACATCAAAGGCACATGCTATCAACATGACTTATCACTGGTGATATGAACCTTGACCTCAATGTACAAAGCATTTTCATAATCATTACCTCATGTGATTATTTTAATGATCATGAAATGGACCAGACTGGTATCCTTAACTCCATTATACAAAGGGAATCTTGAGGCTGAAATGGAACTAAGGTGTTGGGACTTCCACCCTACTGGTTCCTTTGTAACACCTGACCACCTCTTCTAAATTATACATAAATGAAGCAATATTGTACAATGCTTTCCCATGTCAACTCACTCTAGAGCTGCTGTGGCTAGGAATGTTCATGATTTAGTGATTCATGTTATCTTCATACTGTAACTGTAACCTTAGGCTTATTTGAACAAATTTAGAACATCACAGAAGATGATCAAATGTTTCTACTGATCAGTGTTCTCCCTTCTTTGTGATGGAGTGAGGCATTTACTAGCCCCATCATTTATAAGCAGCTGGCCTTAGAATACGCAGGTATGGTCCCAGCTGGGGAATTATTTGGGTGTTGTTTACCCAATCCTCACTTATATGTTTATTTATTTATTCAACAAATATTTACTGAGTGCCTGCTTTATTCCAGACATTTTTCTGAGCACTTTTGAAGTATCAGTTAATTTAAACCTAATAATAGACATGAAGGCCTAACATTATTTGTTTTTATAGATGAGAACCAAAATTCAAAGAAATTAAGTAACTCTCCAACTCTCACGTAAGAAGTGGAGCCAGCTCTTGAAGAAGGTGGTCTCATCAAGGTCCTCCACCTGCAGTTTAGATTCCTATTCCTTGTTAGCTGTTGAAGTGTCTGAAAACTGATCACTACCATTGACTTTTATTAGTTTCTAAAGATGAGTAATTATGATAGTTATTACTAGCTTAATAAAGTTCTATTTTCCTTCATATTATATTATAATGTGAAATAATTACAATTCCTTTTCCTGTTTAATACACACATTTTGAATAGTAAAGCAACCTGTGAGTTTTCTGTTTCAAACTGGGAACTAGGAATTAAGATTTCATCTTTGAAATGGAAGAAAGGATTTTGCAAAACCAAAAAGATACAATAATAGCAGCATTAGAAAGCATGAGGGGTTGAACCTCCTTTTTGAGGAAATCCAGGGAGACAGAATACAGACAGGATTTGGTCAATGGAAAAACCAGTGTAGAGGAAAACAGAGCAGTGATGTTTGAGGTGTTTGTTCAACACCTATATTGAGAACAGTTGAAATGTCCAGAGATCATTTCTGCTTCTTTACTTAGAGAATATCACTAGTGATGTTTGCCCCCAAGCTAAAACCTGAGAGGTGTTCTTTAAAGAAAAGTTGTTGGGTGGACTGTGAGGCTTCTAGTAAGGGCGTGGATAGAATTGGAGCATTGTTATGGGTAGATATGGATCTTCACAGCAGCCAGAACTAGGGCATGGAGTAGAAGAGAGACATCAAGGCAGCTCTACCAAGGACTGAATAAGATGCACTAAGAACCAGCTCTCAGGGGAACCTTCCTTGCTTTGATACCCCTGCCTGCTCCTCTTCATTGCACCTGTTAGGGAAGCTGACCTGGCAAGTGTTTCTTGCCCAAGTGTCCAGGACCACAGCCAGCTCTTCCATTTAATAGATAAACAGCAACTCAGACACCTATTTCAAATATGTCCTGTAACCAGCCCAGTCCTCGGTTTGTAAAAATAAATGAACAACAAAAGATCATCAGAGTATTTGAGAACTGTCATGTTACAAAACCCTGGATGTAAAGGATGGAACTGAGCAACCAACCAAGTAACAGAAATAATTCAGGAAGACAAAAAGGTATTGCATCCACCAAAAAAGAATAAACTGCTGTAAAAATAAATCTCATTAATGAGTAAGGCTTATTACAAAATAAGTTGACCAACAACAATAAAACGACTTATAGAAGTCAACAATAAAATTAAATAATCCAAAGACTAACTTAAACATATAGAAGATAAAGGTAAGAAACTACAAGAACATGGATGAAAAGACAAAGATGAAAAATACAAGGTATTCCAGAAGGAGAAAACAGAAACAATGAAGGAGGAAAAAAAAAGATCAAAGACATAATAAAAGAAGACTTGACTCTCTACCGAAAGACACAAGACTACTGTGTTGAGCAGGGTATATGAAAGAAATGTCCAATATCTAGATGTAGTCAAATGATAAACATTCCAAGGTAAAAAAAAAATTCTAAAAATTTCTGGAGGTTAAAAAAATACTTACCTACATGAAGAAGACAATGAGACATAAAACATACTTCTTATCAGTAACATTGCATTCTAGAAAATAATGGACTCTGAAAATATGTGAAAATATATTGAGTAATAATTATATATTGTATTATATATTTTAAATATTGTTTGTTGATTTTCAATTTTTAGAATAAACCAGTTGAGAAGACACAGTATGCAGGCTTAATTATAGCTGGAGAATAGAATGTTACAGACAACAATTTTAACAAATTTGGGTAGTACAGGTGGAATGAGGAAGGAAGAAGGTATTGCAGGAGTAATGGATTCCCCAAGTTTTGAACTGGAAGATCAAGTTCTCTAAATTGATAAATCAAGAAATAGAGGAATACAAAGTGTAATTTTAAAGGTATAATTGTAACTATCAGAAAAAAAATTGAAAATGGTAATTGTGAGTGGTTCTTCTGGGGAATAGATACATCTTCCTGTAGTGTATTATTTTTTTTTTCATGCATTGTGTTACACACACACATACACACACACACACACACATTTATGTATACAAGTGATGTCTGAATAGGATTAAATGGAGCCAAGGGAGGAATGAAGATTGCCAGGAGACTGCAGCTTCTGTGAACAATCTGCAGCTTTGGTGGCCTCTGGATGCAGATGTGACTTGGTATTGCATCCCTGTTTGGAGACCATAGCTGGGTGCATAATTGCATGCACAATGTTTCAATAATATTAGGGAGGGGCATCTTTGGCGTCATAGGTGTAGGGTGTGGCATGTCATCCCACAGCTGCATGGTACTCCACGTTTCAGTGTACCTGCCATGCCTATTCCTCCCCTGCTTAAACTCTGCTGCCCAGAATCTTACACTGAAGGATGAACAAAACAACACTAAACTGGTATTTGCATAGGGCTAGTCAATGACTGGATTTCAGTCAGTAGCTTGCTCTGCGGTCCATAGTGTGACCCTGGTACTTGGAGTTGAAGGAAGTCAGTTGAATTCCTTATCTCAGCAATTTGAATTCAGTGTGGAGAAATCTGGCTAGAAGACAACAGTGTCAGAGTTACTGTGCAAAGGTCTGGAAACTGGAACCTTGAGATCCTTGCTGCCACCCAAGTCCACAGCTGTCCTTCGGCTCCCGGTTCCCAAAGCTGTGTCTTCATCTACCTCCTATTCTTCAGTCAAGAAAGTCCATCTCCATTTTTAGACCACACATTCCTTCCAATAACTGCTCCTTTTACATGAGCGAATTGAGGAAGTCTCTTCCTTGTAGCCAGAATCACCCAAATTGAAAGAAAATCCTGATAATTATGTTCAGTTTGCATTCAGAAGGGAAGTTGTTAGCTGCCTCCTGGGATAGTGGAACAAGCAGGCTACATTTTAGTGCAACCTCAGCCTCTACCACAAGACCTGGGTGCATGCAACTGAGATTGCTTTTTTTCAAGAAGAGTAAATTTTTGAAGTTGCTTATATTTTTCTTTTTGTTTAAAGATTATTGGACTATTTGCCTGACAGTTTTAAGATACTTCTGAAAGCTTCCAGTCTTTAAAATGGACTTAGGAGAAAATTAAGAAGAAATAACTTTTAATTCTCTTTAATGACAATTTTGTTTATCAGATCCAGAGACAATAGAACCTAATTTGTTTCTGAACCTTCAAAATAGGGAACAACAAATGATTGGAAGATGTCAGACTGACTGCCTTCCCTTTTTTAAAGCTCTCCTAGAGAGCCCTTCCTAGTAGGCTTGAGAAAGAGAGAAGTTGCCGGATGCGGTGGCTCACGCCTGTAATCTCAGCACTTTGGGAGGCAGAGGTGGACAGATCACTTGCGGTCAGGAGTTCAAGACCAGCCTGGTCAACATGGTGAAACCCCGTCTCTACTAAGAATATAAAAATTAGTGGGGCATGCTCCTGTAATGTCGGGAGCCTGAGGCACAAAATCGCTTGAACTTGGGAGGCGGAGGCTACAGTGAGTTGAGAGCGCGCCATTGTACTCCAGTCTGTGTGACAGAGCAGGACTCCTCCGTCTCAAAAAAAAAAAAAAAAAAAAAAAAAGGAGAAAGAGAGAAACAACTCCTGACTGCAAGCAAGTGGTCTGACACCATTAGCCAGGCATTGACATCCTCCTCTTGAACATACAAGTTTTACACAACATCAGGTAAGGCCACTCTGAGATCATGGTGGATCAAATAGGACCTCTCCATACGTCTGAGCATGAATTTTGTACAAATCACAAACATCCATTTCTATATTAGATTTATCAACATGCCCAACATAAAATTAACCCCACTTCCTAATAGCATTCCATCTAGAGTAAATCCTCACTTCCCTAAGCCCCAAAATCACATAGGTCAAGCCCAAATCATGTCTAATGTTATCTCCAATGCTTTCAAACCTTTCTAAAACTTTCATACTGAGATGCTCCACAGTGGCCCATGGAGTGTGCCCCCTCACTAAAAAAGTAATAAACTCAACTTGTTCAGTTCCAGACATGTTCATCTGGGGTTTTTTGACAGGAACGTCATGTACCTCCACTCCAATCCTGTTATTACTTGTCTCAGATCATCAAAGAGCAGCTCCCCTGGCGTAACTTTCTTGGTCCTCCCAATAATTGCTGATGTCCACCAAGCATTTACCACATGCCAGGCACTTCATATGGATTAACTCATTTGATCCCCACAATGACCCTGTGAGTAGAGAGATTTAGTACCAAATTTACAGAATGACAAAAGGCACAATACAACTAAGTGACTTAGTGAGTAGTCTAAGTCAGCTGGTTGGTGGGTACAGGGCTCTAACCGCCACAGCACACTGCTTCCTTCCATGGCATTCGTCTGCCACACTATGCTCTTCCACTTCACTGAATAGCCTGTGGTCACTGTGTCATCAGCCAACATTGAAGGACACTAGGAACTAGAATAAATAGCACCTGTAAATCATTGCTGGGTTTCCTGTAAGATGTGGGAAAATGCTGACCCACAGGAGGACGCAAAAATTCTCTCAGATCTCAGTATTGGAAATCACTTCTAAGCTTCTTGTGAGCAATCAGAGATTTCTCACCTAATGGAGACATTAGTCATATAACTCGCAGTTTTTCAACTTGATTTTAAGAAAAGTATGGCATGATTTTAACTTGACTATACCTAATCAGAAAGATATTCCCCATGCACTTTTCTTTCAATGTTACTAATGTGGTCAAGGGAGCATTCCTGCTTGGTTGGTATTATAGTAATATGACTAATTAATTCTGTATCTCCCTTTATAACAAAGAAAGAGGGAGTTTGAGGCACAAAGCTTTGGAAGGCACTAATTAATATCTAGAGAGATTTCAATAACTTAGTTTATTATATTTTAGTTATTTTTGTAATTGCCTTCCAACTATAGACAACTCTACAGGCTTTCCATTTACAAGTGATACAAGTTTCTTTTTAAAATAAATTTGAGTAAAAATTTGAGGACATTTAAAGAAAAATGTTAAGTCAATAGTAGTACAGGTGGTAGGACACCAAACAGGGAAACAAAAACGATGAAGGTGTTTTGGGAAACCCTGACTTCATTTCTTGTGTTGGATGCTGGAAGGAGGAGAGTTTAATTCATGGTCGTAGATCTCAAGAGCACAGGTCGTTGAATTTGGGAGTGCATGCATTTTACCTTCTAATCGCATTCCTGGCTTTATCATCCATCGTCTCCTCCTCCACTTTCCCCTCTGCTGTCTTATCTTGCTACCCCTATATTTTTTCAGGAAAAACAAAACAAAACAGAAAACAAAACAAAACAGGGATGTGGTGTGGTGGGGGATGGCACAATAAGGAATCTTCAAGGAGTAAAAGTGACCAGGGCTACCCACTGGCCCAGGGAGGTGTGCTAAGCTCGCAGAAAGCCCGGAGGGTCTGACTGCCTCTGATCCTAGGAAGTTTTAATTCTTCAAACTGGGCAGTAACCGGGTTTCTAAAACTGCTTGGATTCTTTGGCCCTCGTGCGTCCCGGCTTCGGGTCACCATGACAGCGTGAAACGTGGGAGCGAATTAAGTAAGGAGGAAAAGTAAGGAGGAGCTGCCAGAGATGCGCTCCTCCTCCGCCTTTCTGGCTGTGCTGCACCTTGACCTTCAGTCCTCCTCCCTTCTCTTTCCGCCCCCTCGTGATGGGGAAGTTCTTGGGGACCTCACGGAGGCCTGGGGGCGGGGATAGAGGACAGGGATGGAGACTGGCCCCGAGATTGGGAAGGGGGTGGGCAATGCTGGAGAATAACGCCCAGGAGCCAGGGCAGCGCCGCTACATACTCCCTGGAAAGCCCAGCCGTCTGGAAAAGCTGGGTTTGGATTCGCCCCTCTTTGAAGAGTTCTCAGGAAGTTTGGGGGAGGGGCGAGCTGCGCACCAGCTCTACCGGCGTCGGCGCTGAGGGTGAGAAGGGACCACAAGCAGCAGCAGGTCTCAGTGCTTGTCATATTCCTGCCCACGGGTGGGCTCCGGGCGCGCCCGGCAGGTTCCTGGGGGCGCAGGCAAGGGGCCGTAGGCAGAGTGCGCGGGCCAGCATGGAGGGACTGATCTTCCTCAACGCCCTGGCCACTCGGCTGCTGTTCGTGCTGCACTCGCTGGTAGGGGTCTGGCGAGTGACCGAGGTGAAGAAGGAGTCGTGGTACTGGCTACTCGCGCTGCTCAACCTCTTGCTCTTCCTGGAGACTGCGCTCACCCTCAGGTTCAAGCGCGGCAGAGGCTACAAATGGTGAGAGTGTCCCTGGAAAGCGAGGGCTCACGGGGCCCTAGGGTATTGTCCCCCACCGCGCTCGCGGGCAGCCCTAGAGTCCATCTTCCCGCAACCTGCAGATTCTACTAGAATTTGGACCCCATTTGTCCTCGCTGGGAGCTTGGAAGGCACGAGATGCTTGCGCATCTCTTGGGCACGCCAGGGCTACCCTAGGGTCTCAGTGCAACACTGGGAAGGGTCGATCCGTGAGCCTAGGCAAGAGTCACCCAGCCTCAGGTTTGGAAACTTGGAAGATCAGTAAAGAGAGGAAGCGCTGGTCTGTTTTGCTGAATGTGCCCCCCAAATAGGGGAGTCATGGGACAAGGAGGTTGCCATGTAGTGTGCCTTCTGAAACTGGGGTGTGTGAGTGTGCGCGGGTTACTCTGCGTGCGTGCACGTGTGGGAATGTCCTTCGCTGGGCATCAGCGACCTTCGCAAGAGCTGAGCACACGGGCCACCCTCCTAAGACGAGAAGACACTCGCTGCGCATCTGGGGTTTCATCCGCTTCCCTTCCCTCCAGCCGCAGGCGTTGCGCGCTCTCTGGCACAGCGCCAGCTTCAGGTGTCTGGGTTTGGTGGCTTTGGGGCTTGGCTAAAGGCCTGCCTATCTTGCCAGGAACGGGTTGTAACGCTGGTGAAAGGACCGGCAGGTAGTAGTTCAGTCTTAACCTCTGTGTGCGAGAACTACACGCCACGTGTGGTGCTCATTTCCTCCCCGAAAGGCTTGAATGGCAATCAAATAATTGAGAAACAGATTCTCTTGCCATTGACAAAGAGCCTCTCCTAACCCCCAGAGGAATCCATCTGGAAGTTCATCCAGAACTTCTGCAAGTTAGGCCTCTTTCTGTATTAATTCTTAAAATGGGATGTGTTTTCATATATATCAATACATTAAAAATACCTCATGCTATGAGAAAGGAGAAAATGGTATTAGGCAATTTGCAAATTACATACACAATGGCATTATAGTCATTGTATTCGAAAAATGAAACAACCCCTCTACAGATTTACATATTGAACTACAAAACGCTTTGTATTTCCTGACAGTTCATGGAAGAAAACATGTTGCCTCTGAAGATGATGTGAATCTTGCTTACATTTTCTACTGTTGAAACATTTCTAGAATTATCAATGCTCAAATTATTCAAGAACAATTCTAATTTAATACAACCAGGATGGGAATGTGACTACCCTTGCCTCCACTTCCCCACCCCCATGAAGAATTTATTAAGCATGAGACATTTGAGGTACTTTCCAGTGTGCCTTTTGGAAATCTCAAAGAAAAATGGTGTTAGCTTCCCAAATAAGCCTCAGGGTTAAAGAAACAAAAGGGGAGAAAAGTGTTTGTTCACTCAGCGGGTCATATAACATTGATTTAACTTTGACTGAGTAGGTTTAACAAAGCAGAGTGGAAATATCTTTGGTCACAGAAAGATGAAGTCTGAGGCTGAAAACTGTTCCATGGAAAATAGTCCTGCCACCAACTACCAGAGATTCTAGGAGACCTTCAACCTCAGAAGAGGGGCTTGCTCTCTCCCTCCAAGAGTAGACCAGAGGCCTTAACTTGCATTAAGTCAAACACTCCTATTGTGTATAAATACTATATAAATGGAACTTTACCTTCATGTCTACATCTTTGTTTACTGCTGATTGGGACTGACATGTAACTTACAACTGAGAGAGGAAAAATGGTTGGGATAAAAATGAGTGATGGTCAATAAGTCAAGTAATGCAGGGAACTGGGGATATACTAGGGTTTGGAATATGCAGCTCAAAATCAGACAGATAATGGGATAAAATCTGGGTTTTCCTACTTGCTGTCAGACCTTGAGCAGGCTACTTAGTGTCTCAGCCTCAGTTTCTTACCTGTGAATACTTACCTCATGGGCAATTAGAGAATTATATGAAATAATATATGTTGATTGGTGATGAATAAAAAAGCAATGATCTTTTCTAGATCCAAAGATTTTTCTTTATTTTCTTCTTATTAAAAATATTCTTGTATCAACTAGACACATTTTAGGTCTGCACATGTCAGACAAATTTACTTGAGCGACTAGCCAATAAACCATTGGTTCCAGGCAAAAATGTTGCAAAAAAAAATTCTCACCTTTATTTCAGAGGAACAGACCCATTATATATACTGTGCATTATAACACTAATTCAAGGAAAATCTTGCTGGCATAGTATCTACACTCATATTTGAAAATAAGCAAAGAAAAAAGTTGATTGATTTGACTTAGCATAAAATTTCAGCAACAAATGAGTCTTAGTAAATGGTCTAAAAAGGAATATGATTAGTAGTGCTTTATTCTGTTGATGTTACCAAATACAACTGAGTATACAAATACGTTCATTCTTGTGGTGGACAAAGCCCACACACTATTCTGTCATAAATGTGAGAGGAAAAAATCAGAACATGGGCTGCTAAAACATGTAGGAAATTATCCTTAAAACAATATGGTAACAATGAAAAAGGGCTAGATTTGGGGAACATTCCCTTTCTAGGTGAAGTATTCTGAGTAAAGCAAGGTATAATTTTTGGTTTTGAGTGTTAAGAAAAAATTTCCATTAGAAAATCAAGGCTGATGGAATTAAATAGAGATGAAGCAAACATTATAACAACATCTATACCTCTATATAGAAAAATATGAATATGCATTAATCTATATAGATATATAGATAAACCTTTGTTCCATTGCTCTTATAGTCTTATATTTTGGAATCTACCCTATAGAACCAAAGGTACCCATATGTGAAGAGATGAGCAAAAATATTAATATCCATCTTGTTTGTGGAAAGTAAAACTGAAAGCATACTGATTATCCATCAAAGGAATAGTTACAGATTGTGAAATATTCATACTATAGGCTATTTTACTGACATTAAAAATAATGAGCTAGATGTTAACCACTAAACTCGAGGAATGTCCATGATATATTATCAAGACACTAAAGTTATAGAGTTGTGTATATTATGGTTACATTTTTTAAAAATGTAAAAGAATTGCTGTTTGTATCAATTGAAAGCATTGTTTCTACAAGTTGAAGTGAGGAGTGAAGGAGAAGGAGGAGGAGAAAGAGAAGGGGAAAAGGGAAAAAATAACCTTCCAGATTGAAAATAAATAAAGAGGAATATATTAGAATAAACTGAGTGATTGAATAAACCTGAATGATGGACTAATATATATATATATATGGTGGAAAAGTTCTTTTCTTTGAAAATCAGATGCATGAACCTCCTTTGGACTACTCTGGGCTACTTTGAATATTGTCCTTTTAATTTAAATTTACTCTTGGACCCAAATGAGTCCAATCTATAGAAATCATGGAACAATAAATAGAGCTATAGAGGAAAATGTGAACTAAATATTTTGAAACATAGCAAACATATGACACTTATCCAGAGAATGTTTCTTTAGCTATCCTTTGGAAAGGAAACATGGAACTGGAATTGCTGAGTTCAGCTGTCCAGGGACAAGCAACATTACATCAACACTACTAACTCGCCAGTTGGAGAGGTTTAATTTGTTGGAATCCTATAGAATAGAGAAGGTGAGCCAACAACACGTCCCCCGTTAAGCTAAAAAAATGTGTACTCCTGGAGTTTGCTTTTTTTTTTTTACCTAATATTTATCTGTTTCACCTGCGTATTTAATTACATTTCTGTAAGATGAAAATGAATATCACTTGGCTTAAGCTTTTCTTGATTTGATTTTCTATTTTCTGGGCAACAATCCAATGGATCTGTGAATTACCATTTAGGTAAAGTCAAAGAAAAGGCAACATTTCAGCTGCTTTCCAGCCAATAAAATATTCCTCAGGGATAGAAAAAAATTACTAAGATTGTGACAAGTTTGAAGCCTGTTCACTCGAAAGCAGGCATTATCTGAGAATAAGTAGAAAGCTAAGTTGAACTTACTGGCAAAAGTATACAATTTTAAGCACTGGAGCTTTCTTCCCCAGATAAATCCAAGGAAAATATCATTTGTGAGTTAATAAATAATAACTCACCTATTTGGTCACGTTGCTTTGTTATCTCTCATTTCCTTTTACTTTATTAGGTTCAATCAGACAAGTATTTTTGAATTGCTTAATGAGCAAGCATGATATGGTACTATGCTAAACACTGCGTGACCAGACCAAAAAAAAAAAAACAGAAAACAGACACGGTTGACATTTTAAAAGGTAGCATTTTGATAAAGTGCTCAAATGTGCTGCAATCAGAATGATTATGAATATTTAGCATTTCCTATGTTCCAGAACCTTCCAAGTGTTCCACACAGATGATCCCATTTCATCCTTTCAATATCTAGTTTATTTTGTTTCTCTGTTTTCTCCCATTTTTAGATGAGGAAACTGAGGCACAGAGTTATTAAGTCATCTCTTTTGGGACCAGTTAGTTGTCAGTTGAGAGAGAAGAGTGAAAACTCCAGGTTCCCAGTCTTGTTCACTCCAGCATTTCAAAGGAGAAAGGATGTGCTGCCGAATACTGGGTCGGGAACAGGAAACTTGACAGCATTTGCGCTGTCGCAGGAAGAATGGGTGAGAGCTGCATCTGGAGAGAGGTGTGCGAAGGCCACGTAGAGACAGAACCTCCTAGGTAGGCAGGTGAATTAGGCAACCTTGAGCAGGTTTCTCTAGAGAGGGCACAGAGTGTTTACACTCTTCTTTCAACAACAATGTACGGAACATCTACTATATTGTGTCAGGCATTATTCAAGTACTGACAATATGGAAGTGAATAAACAGGCAAAATTTTGCCCTCGCAAACCTCACGTTTTAGTCATGGGGCTCAGAAAATAAAGATGTAAGTAATTAATAAACAGATGAATGAATAGGTAACAGAAAATTGAACAAATGAGTGATCAGAACTCTGAAGGCCCCAGTGGTTTGGGTGACAGAGTGAGGGGGGTGTGCAGGGGAAGGTGCCACTGGATGGTCAGAGAGTCCTAACTGGGGATGTGACCTTTGAGCTTGGGCCTTCGAGAAGAGAGGGTGCCAGCCAGGCATGAGGAGGATAAGAAAAAGGGACAATCTTCATGAGCCTTCAAATATTTCTGACATACCCTCAAATAACCGATTAATACTGTTTTTCTATTCTTCCCTTTTTCTTATTATTCCAGTGTCCTTAGACTCCATGTTAAAAACTCTTCTGAATTTCTTTAACTTTACCATACCTCATGTTAAACACTGTGTATTAGAAATTGTCTAGATGGCTCACAGCTGAAAACAGAAAAGACAAGTTAGGAAACAGAAAAGATTCTATCCTAAACTGATCTCAAATTCAAACCAATTTTGTAAAAAATTCACTGAAATCTGTTTAGATCATTCAATTGCCTTTGAAAAGTTCAGCAGTGAAATTGAAAACCTAGACTCAACAGATGCATACTGTGTGAAATTTGATCTTGATTTATAAGTTTTGAGCAATGTGGAAGAACTTTGTATGATGTAATTCTGTAGTATGTGATAATATGTACTTTCCTCCATGAAAAATGTTTATGAAAATGCCAGAGAGAAGGTTTGGAAATAAAATTCTTCCTTCCCTACTCCCCACTGCAATCTTTTTGGACCCCAGAGAGGATGAGATAGAGGGATTTGAAAGGAGACCCTGTGACTTCCATATGGCCAACTTGGGCACTGGAAATTCTCCCAGAAGATAAACAATTTCTCTCCCTCTTCACACTTCATGTCCAACTTTCCTGAAATCTCTCTTTAGCTTTTTAGTGTATCTGAGGTTTTATACTACCGCCGTACCTCATTTTACTGTGCTTTGCATATAGTGCTTTTTTTTTTTTAAGGTTTGTTGTAGCCTTGATGGGAGCAAGTCTTGACACTGTTTTTCCAACATGTGTGTTCGCTCTGTGTCTCTGTGTCAGCATTTTCTTTTTAGCAATAAAACATTTTTATTTATCTATTTTTTTATTTTTTGAGATGCAGTCTCACTCTGTCGCCAGGCTGGAGTGCAGTGGCATGATCTCGGCTCACTGCAACATCCGCCTCCCAGGTTCAAGCCATTCCCCTGCCTCAGCCTCCCGAGTAGCTGGGACTACAGGTGCGCATCACCACACCTGGTTAATTTTTTGTATTTTAGTAGAGACGGGTTTCACCATGTTGGCCAGGATGGTCTCGATCTCCTGACCTCGTGATCAGCCCACCTCAGCCTCCCAGAGTGCTGGGATTACAGGCAGGAGCCACTGCACCGGGCTGGTATGTACATTTTTTAAGACATGATACTGTTGCACACTTAATAGACTAGAGTATAGTGTAAATATAATTTTTATATGGACTGGGAAACCAAAAATTTTATGTGATCTGCTTTATTGAGATATCTGAAGCCAAAGTATGCTTGTATTTGTTATTTTCCTGTATGTTTTTGGGAATGTGCATTTTATATCCTGAGTCTTGAACTCACTGCAGAAGGATGACTTAAATGTGCATCATTTTCGGAAGCACACACTGAATGTTATTAGCAAATGACTTCGCTTTTAGTAATCCAAGTCATGGTTTAGGAAGAAGAGTCTTCTTCAAAAATTAGTACAGTGCTTTACTCCCAAGAAGTCATATTTCCTTCTTTTGCCTCACAGAGGACTTCAGACCAATGTAATAATTATGTCTGCAAGTAGAATGGGTGCTCCAAGAAATGGAACTACTGAATGATGGCTATGCTTTCTTTATGATCATGTTCAACTGAGACACTTAGAACTGAAAATTAAGGTTACTGATATATTTTTTTCACTTCTTGTACTTGACTGGAAGAAAAACAAAGTACAAATTAGCATGGGCAGCTCCTACAAGTCAGTATAAATATATTCCTACTTTTAAATTTCATGCATTTCTTCTCATGGCAGTGGCATTATGCATACAGCATCAGGACAAATCTGAATAGCTTAACTTTTTTCCAACAGTGGAAAATTCACATTTATGTCAAGGTTTATTCTCCCTTTGTGTATATTCCCCACTACTCTGGAAGTTCCTATAAAGTCTTGGTACTAGGACAATTAGGCCTTCAGTATATAAAATATTTTGCTAAAAATAACAGTTTCTTTCCCTTTTCTAAAAAAATAAATTTTTAATGTAGGCACTTAATGAAATGTACTTTTTTGGAAAGTCATATTGAAATCATATTAACAATATAAGGCTTGTTAATGTAACATGCCAGGGTGAACGCTAATTTTGTTACTTTTCTCTGAATATAAACCTATTACCTATAGTTATTTAAGGAGATGAGTTACATTTTATCTTTGTTTTGTCTGACTTACCTCAAAGAGGTAGATAATGTACAACTGACTTAATATTATCCACTTATTAGCATAAAAATCAATCATCCTTAAGCACATAAAGAGGTCCTCTAACATCAGTGCTGCTGTAGCCCTGGATGAGGGAGTGGAGCTGTTCCTATAGTGTTCCTTTGCTTTCTTATTTCCCAGATTGAGCTTCCTGTCCCATACATATTTTAATCTACCTGAAATAGCCTCAAAATAAATTAGCTGGTGCCATTCTCAAACAGTCTTCTAATACTAGTGGTGATGATGGTGATGATGGTGATGATGGTGATGATGATAATGGAGGTAGTACCACTTTTCAATTATTGGGTACTGACAATGCTACAGCCTGCTTTCTTTCCCTTGTCTCATGTAATCCTTACAATGACTCTATAAATTAGTTGCCATCTTAATTACCATTTTAGGGTGAGTACACTAATGCACACCAACACTAAATCATTTATCCAAGGTCACAGCTGATAATAATAGATAATGAAAACAATTCCTAGCATCTGGTGAGCACTCACATTTATTGAGCCAGGCATTGGCATTGCATGCATCAACTCATTCAGTCCTCACAATAGCCCTGGTAGTGTCTTTATGCCTCTGTTTGCAAATGGGGAAGCTACAGCTTAGAGGTCTGGAGAAGGATTCTTCTTCTCAGGATTGAAAGCCTGGTAATCCTGTGTTAAGTCTTCCCCTTACTCCATCAACCTATTTGTTATTTTTTGTATTCAGTAACTACATTACTACATAATTTTTAGAGTCAAGGATTGTCTGTAGTGGAGAAAGGGTCAAAGTTTTGTTGGTGGTGTTTTTTTTTCTTTCTGTTTTTGTTTTGTTTTGTTTTGTTTTAATTATGTAGGTAAAACTCAAGTGACCAGCTAAAGGAAGACTGTGATGATTTTGCTTAGAACACAATGTAGGGAAGTCCATACTACATACAAGAGTGTCTGGCTCAGATGCACTCTTGCACAAGCAAATATTCTTGTAAAACCAAAACAGGATGTAAAAGGAAGAAAAGGGGGAAAATTCTAGACTATTTTAACTTTTGTCCTAAAAAGCCAATCTCTTCTACAGAACAGAAATAAGTACTACTGTCTTTACTTAGAATGAAATAAACTAAAGCCTTACACAAATAATAATTATAATGCATTTTATTTTCTCAGAGAGCATTAAAGTTCCTGTAGTTGGCAGCAATGTAAGTTCATTTGTTCATTAAATAAGCATTTATTGTACCAGATGCTGTGATGGTGGTCATATAAAAAATAGAAAATATATATAGTTATATGAAAACAATATAAAATGACATTTAGAGAACCAAATAATTTTTCACAAATTAAGTCCGAAAGTGTGGAAAGCCTGCAGAATCAGGATACAATCAGTAAGGTAGGCTTGTTGACAAGGAACATTTCAGAGGTAAATGATTTCTGAGGTACTAGTGGTTATGAGTGCAGAAAAGAAAGATGTGCTTTTCAGGTTGAAAGAATATCATGATGGTGATAGTTAGGATTTCAATTGGAACAATTCATTTAGGAGGATGCCATGATTTTCTTTTTTTCTAAACTATTTTATGAGAAAGATAGTATGTAGATCCTCAAATGAATTCATATTTTGTCACTATAACTAGTTTAGTAATAGTGAAGCATATTGCTGGAGTTTGTGAACAACTTCAGTTGTAATAAAGCTTGTGCTTGCTTTAGGCCTACTCTTCGAAAATTTTAGATTGAGTGAGGTATATGGGGTACTAATTTTGCTATCAGTTTATATCATTATTTGGGAATATGACTTTATTTTTTTAAATTGCAGCAACAAACAATGAAAATTATAATTAAGAGTCACATTCAGCAGTATCTTCTCTTTACAAAACCTAAATGTAGACAATCTTCAAGGGCTTTGGAAATACAAAGAAAGATTTCATTGCAATGGATTTTCTCAACCCATTTGAAATTCCTCCTTGTCTCTTCTGTCATTATTTGTCTTGTGTCCTTAAGATCACTGAATAAACAAACCTATCAACTGATCTTGGCACTTTTTTCTTCTTTTTTTGAGACAGAGTCTTGCTCTGTCTCCCAGGCTGGAGTGCAGTAGCATGATCTCGGCTCACTGCAAGTTCTGCCTCCCAGGTTCACGCCATTCTCTTGCCTCAGCCTCCCGAGTAGCTGGGACTACAGTTGCCTGCCACCACGCCCGGCTAATTTTCTTTTTGTTGTTGTATTTTTAGTAGAGATGGTGTTTCACCGTGTTAGCCAGGATGTTCTCGATCTCCTGACCCTGTGATCCACCCGCCTCGGCCTCCCAAAGTGCTATGATTACAGGCGTGACACACTGTGCCCGGCCTGATCTTGGCACCTTTTAAAACTTTCTCATTTATATTCAGTTTTCCATTTTGGGGGGAATTCTCATTAGCTCTTGGCCATTTAGTTGTGGCTTACTTGCCAGGGACAGGCACTTGCAAAGGGCTTTGGGAAGGCTGGTGGTGATGAGGGACATGGTAGTCAAGAAGATTAATGGGCGGTGGCTGGGGTCACACTGGTGACTTCCCAGGCATTCAGAGGCTTTGTGTTCTGCAAAAGCACTGGGTTCACTTTGAGGAATTGAAGAGAGGTAGAGGAAATACTGAGGTTGTTATATTGGTCATCATATTCCCCTTACACACTAACAGAAAGCCCTTGCCAAGCAGCCTTGATGGAAATCATACATGTTAAGGCCCACTTAAATTAGTCTACATACAAGAAGGACAGACAACCTTTGCATTGTTAGACAGGTTTAGGAACTTACAAAAGAATATCATGACCTAGTTTTTTTATTTCCATAAAAATAAATTTTTATAAATTGCTCCAGAAATTTTACTGAGAACATGTAAAATCTCACTCAACATGAGATTTTGAAACTTGGGTCTAGTATTCCTACAATTTCACTCTGTTTTTATAGAGGAGAAAATATTGAGAAATGAAATACAAATAAAATCTGGGTTCAATTAAAGTACATTTTGAATATTATTTTTGCTTCACTTAAATATTATCCATTTTCAGATATATACATATGATCAGAAGACAGAAAAACTAAACAGGGTAGTGATATGGCTGATTTTTCTTCTATAGGCTTATCTATGTTGTTGTTTGTTTATAAAAATCAGTGGATGTTATTTTTTCAATAAGAAAACATTAATAATTGTCATTTTTAGAAAGAGGAAAATGGAATCCTAATTCTAGACTAACGGTGAGTCAAAGTAAATAAAATTTACTGCAGGGCTAAATTGCTAAATGTCATGACATATCATTTTGTAGAAAATATTATAATTTGTTGAAATGACAACTTTGTATGGTAAATAATATTTTACTTTTGGATGAAATGAACTGACAAAAGCAATGAGTAAAGCTTTTCAACAGCTTGGAGCAGTGTCTAATACGTAGCAAGACCTATATATATACACATATACACATATATTTCATAAACAAATAAAATAAAACAAATGCATTTTTAAATAAACAAGTAAATATATAAAGAAAAATTCCTTTGAGATGGTGCTCCTGTTTGTGTACTTGGTAGAGAATTGGTAGGTAGGCTAAGAGCTATGGAATTAAAACAAAAAAACACAACTTCATGGAAAAGAAAGATTTTAAGGGGGTTTTATATGAAAAAATAGTTGAGCAACATAATTTGGCATTAAAGAATTCGTGTTGGACAACTTTGGTATTCTGACAGGTAATTGGGATTGTAATAAGTCTGAGTTTCTAAGGGCAGATAGCTCACTGGTAATAGGGTATTGCCCATTTGTAAAAATTTTTCATTTGGACATGTCTTAGTCATTGAATCATATACTTATCAGCTTTTTATCAGTCCAATATATTGTATGTTTATAAACAGTTATCCAGAAACCTGGTAGAAATGATTTGTGAGTTGGCCAGACCTTTCCATGGTATTAGTCGTCATACAAGGTACTTCGTATCTCTTTACTCTTAATGCCATCAAGACAAAGACTAAAATAAAATCTGGTTTATTAAGTTTTAAACCTCACACTCTTCTTCGTTGTAAAAATGAATTGCACTGACAACACATGATCAAGAATACTGCAAACCCTCAAAATAATAATTAGTGGCAATGATATCATGCTAAAATATTACATTTTTCATAGGAGCAGAACATATAAAATTAGTTTTCTTCTGTAAAACTTCCAATAAAAATCAGTTTATGGTGATATTTCAAGAAGAAATTTTTAGTCAAACTAGCAACAGAGTGTCAAAAAAGTAGAAACTGTGAATCAACCAGAGCCTTATCAAATCGCTAAATGTTTGTGGCAAGCTCATCATATGCCAGATACTCTGGAAGGAGCAGGGAGTATACGGTCAGCCCTTCATATATGCAGGCTCCACATCTGCATATTCAACCAACTGCAGATCAAAAATATTTGGGGGAAAAAAATACAACAATGTGACACTAAAACATAATACAAATAAAAAACAATACACTACAGCAATTATCTACATACCATTTGCACCTATATCAGGTATTATAAGTAATGTAGAGATGATTTAAAGTATAGGAAGGATGTGCATAGGTTATACGCAAATACTACACTATCTTATATAAAGAAGTTAGGCATTCATAGTGTTTGCTACCTGCGGGGTTTCTAGAACCAATCCCTCCCAGATACTAAGGGATGACTGCAATTTTGAGCAGACAGACCCAGTTCTGGTGCTTGCATTATTTAGAATTGCTTGGAATCAACACTTAAATGATATAAAATACACACACATATACATATGCACATATGTAATTATAAATATTGAAAATTTATGGCCTAGAAGTGACCAGAGAGGGCTAATTTAGACTTAAGGAATAAGGAAAGTTTTCTGAAGTCCCATATAACTGATATGCGGTAGGGTTTGAGGGATAAAAGACTACAAATAGGGTGCAGTGTATATTGCTCGGGTGATGCGTGCACCAAAATCTCACAAATCACCACTAAATAACTTACTCCACTAAATAACTTATTCCTGTAACCAAACACCACCTGTACACCAAAAACCTATGGAAAATAAAAAATAATTTAAAAATAAAAATTAAGAAGAAATTTTTTTAAAAAGTAGGAGGGGGGTATTTCTAAAGAGAGAAATACATGTGTGAGGGCTTCAGTTAGGATAGCACTTTGGATTTTTTTTGAGAACTGGAAGAAGAACACTGTTATATGAACACAGTTGGAAGAATGGCAAGCAACAGAGCCCAGGAGGTGGGCAGGGCCCTGAGTGGGCAGCATCTTGTAGGTCCTGATGGACAGATACTCCATGCAAACCATGGCAGTGTGACAATAATTGCCTCAACATTGATTGTGAAGTTAGGCATAATGATGTTTGTATTCAACAGTACAAAAAAAAGGAACTTTGCTTCAAGGAGTTTTATATAGGTTTAGTTTTTATTGTTGTTGTTGGTTTTCTTTTTCTTTTTTTTACTTTTTTTTGAGACACAGTCTCGCTCAACTGCCCAGGTTGGAGTGTGGTGGTGTGATCTTAGCTCACTGCAACCTTCACCTCCTGGGTTCAAGCAATTCTCCTGCCTCGGCCTACAGAGTACCTGGGATTACATGTGCAAGTCATCATGCCCGACTAATTTTTGTATTTTTAGTAGAGATGGGGGTTCACCATGTTGGTCAGGCTTGTCTCGAACTCCTGACCTCAAGTGATTCACGCCCCTTGGCCTCCCAAAGTTCTGGGATTACAGGCATGAGCCAGTGTGCACGACCTTATGCAGGTTTAGTTTTGAGAATCATGGTTTAAAAATATAAGTCATTATAAATTATATGAAGAAACAGTGTCCTAATTCGGTGTCCTCTAAGAGTCCTTCATAAGCATAAGTAACAAATATGTAGCCATGAGTACATTTTCAGAGCTGAGTCTAGGGAAAGCAGCAAGTACATTTGTTGAGCACCTAAGGTGTCAATCTCATGGCACACATTGTCTTATTTAATCCTCATAATGCACTATGAGATGGGTATTATTTTCTCCGTCTTACAGATGAGGACATTCAGTTTCAGGGAAGGTTGTGAATTTCCAAAGATGAGTGCATGGAAAAGGCAGGATTCAAATTTGGGTCTTCTAAGTTTCTGAAATTTATACTGGGTCTTACTAACATATAATATTTCAAGGGTCATAGCTAGAAGAGGTTACTTGATACCAGACCTCTCGAAATGAAAGTTCCTTGTAGATATCAGTAGTCTTTATTCACTTTATTTGCTCAGTCCTTCCTTCCTTTATAAATTCAGGCATTCAAATATTTAGGCATTTGCTTAATAAGTATTAATCTGAGACTTAGTAAGACACTATGATTCCACTGGGGAGAAGAGAAAATGAAGGAGTGGGAAGAGAAAAGAGATATAAAGATATATAAGACTAAGGACCTTTCTTCATGGAACTTATATTACGAAAGCAAAGTCTAATATACATGTAACTATAAAACAGTACAGCATGTGTTGGGCCACAAGAGAAATACAGGTTAAGATTAATTCCTACTATGCCTCTAAAATATAAGTAGAATGTTGGTGGATAGATGTGCAAGAGAAAGACATTCCAAAATAAGCTTTCATAATTTTGGGAGATATTTGCTGTAAAACCATTGTAGAACCTCTCTCCTTAGATTAACCAAACTAAAAGAGCAGAGAGCACTTTGTTCTTACCAGAGACACATGGTTAGTTAAACAAGGCTGAGAATTGAGTTGAATATAATTAATTCTTGGGCCCTCAATATGATTCCTTTTTCCTAACCCCTTTCTTCATTAGGTCAAATAATCTAATAAAGAGGATTGAAGTGAGAGGAACTTTCCAAAGCATTTTGTTTGTTAAATTTAACATACACAGTCGGTTGTAACTATTGAGTTGCTCAAATTGATAGGATGTGATAAGGGAAGAGGAAGGAAAAGTGGAGATAAGACCAGATAATGAAGTCTTCGAATATCAGATTATGGAGTTTAGATTTTCTATTAGGCAACACAAAACATCTTGAATCTTGAAGTTTATTTGTTTGTATAACCAGTTTCTCAGTTAGACGAAATACATTGAAACAGGATAGTACTTTTTTCCAATTATAGAAATAAATCTTATGCATAGAAGATGTTAAGGGTGTTGTTTGTTTTATTTTTAACCTTTTTCAAGAGCTATTATGTGTTCAGGCTATGGTTTCCCTAGATTATTATTGTTACATTATTGTTAGGGAGGAGTTAGTCTCAAAATTAATCCCAAGAGACTCAACAAAATTGCAATCCAGCCAACATTTGATGTCTCCAAACAAAAATATGCATATTCCTACTGTCCCTCTGACCTAGAATTCACTTTCTTTCCCAGTTTCACAAGGGAAATACTCCCTCCTGATGTTTCCTTTGATATGTGAGGTCAAAAAGTTAATTGTTCTTTTCTTTTTAAGAGCATGCTAAACATGGGCTTTTGATATCTCTCTACAGCTTCACCACCCTCCAACACAGATTTTAATAATGTCATGACTCATAACCTTTTGTTTCGAAATTGGTTTTCACAGGAAATCAAAGGTGGGGGAGTATCTATATTAAATATTGATTTTTAAAGAGATCTCTCCTTCTCTTGCCCTTTCTCCCTTCCTCTCTCTAGAAATTGAAAAAATTTATTAGTGAAAGAATTAATAGCCTTTAAAAATATCATTCTAAATTTTCTCTTTTCATTTCACTTTTCTCTCCTGAATTATAATAACATAGTTTGGGTAACATTTCATCTCAAATAATTCTACTTGTTGAGCAATTAACATTTCTATTTTCTAGGTCATTTCAAACTATTGCTGTGTATTAAAAGCATTTTAATACAATTATGGTGACATAATTTTGACTTTGAGATGTTCTGTAATGCAAGAGTCCTCTGAAATAAAGTTCAGTTTGTTTTGTTTGCTTGTTTGTTTGTTTGTTTTTTCTTGAGACGGAATCTTGCTCTGTTGCCTAGGCTGGAGTGCAGTAGCCGATCTCAGCCCACTGCAACCTCTGCCTTCTGGGTTTGAGCAATTCTCCTGCCTCAGCCACCCGAATAGGTGGGATTACAGGCCCACACTACCATGCCTGGTTATTTTTTTGTATTTTTAGTAGAGACGGGGTTTCACCATGTTGGTCAGGCTGGTCTCAGACTCCTGACCTCAAGTGATCCACTTGCCTCGGCCTCCCAAAGTGCTGGGATTACAGGCATGAACCACTGTGCCTGGACCAGTTTGAAGAAATAAATTTGGAAAGTATGTCATTTTTCTTATTTCAGCATTTTAAGGAAACATTTATGTTGTACCATGTCTGATAATAATACGAGTAATATCTACCTATTATTGAATTCCCACCACTGCCAGGCACTGCTTTACAGGAAGTAAAATAATAAACTCTGTGAGATGAATGTAACTGCTGAATTGTGTCCCCTTCCAGATTTCTAGATGTAAGTCCTAATCCCAAATGTGACAATATTTAGAGATTAATTTGGTCATTAAGGTTAAATAAGGTCATAAAGATAGGGTCCTAATCCAATAAAACTGAAGGCTTTATAAGAAGAGGAAGAGACAGATGTCTGAGGACACATGGAGAAGGCACTGTCTACGTGTCAGGAAGGGAGCCCTCACCAGAATCCCACTCTTCTGGCCCCTTAACCTCAGACTTCCAGCCTCCAGAGCTACCGAGAAAATTAATGTCTGTAGTTTAAGTCACGCAGTCTACGGTATTTTTGTACAGCAGCCTGAGTTGGCTGATACAGTGACATTTTTGTGGATTAGGAAACAAACTGAGAGGTCAGTGCCAAAACTGGCATTTGAACCTGAGTGTGCTGGATCACAAAAGTCCACTCTTCAGATTCCTCTCTGAATTTTGAATGAGCAACAGTGAATATAGATAACTTAAAAAAATACCAAAGGCTTACACTGTTGGTTGATTGTGTTTTTATTTTATAGGTTTGGCAAATCACACACAAAGCCAATGGGTTACTCTCATTCTTAGTCCTTATTATCTGATTTTTGTGTTCTAGCACCATGTTATTGTTTGAGCTCTCAGAATTCCAGGTTAATGCTGCAAAATGTAGCCAAATCTTGAAATTGTAATGTCTAATAAATCCAGGATTTACTGCTGCTGTGTTTGCTTTCTGTAAAACATATTAAATACAAAATATCCAGTGTTGTGCCTGAAACTAATTGGCAGTGTCCCATTAAACCATATCAAAATTAATGTCTATTAATTGGATTAGAAATTCAGTGAGAATGACAGCTGCTAGTGCCTTTTACAGTTACTTTGTTTCTTTGTAATCCATATGGCAGAAATCACATAATGCTTTTTCCTTCATTGAAATAAACACTTGAGATAAAAAGGTTCGACTCAATGTGGTCAGAGTATGTGCATTTGTTTTTCATTCTTCCTCTTATTTTTTTTTGAAAAATTAGCTTAAATTAGCTAAACTATTTTTTCTTCTCTCTTTCACAGGTTTTCACCAGCCATATTTTTATATCTGATTAGCATCGTTCCATCATTATGGCTTCTTGAATTGCACCATGAGACCCAGGTACTTCTTTTTGGAAAGTAGGAATTGACATATTCAGCAATGAGCTACTTTCACAGTATGATCCAATTTATTTCAGGAATGCACTTTTCTAAGTAACTGGAGTTATCAAGAATTGAATAAATAAGAGGCTATCAGCAAAAGGAAGTGAATCCATGATTTACCAATAAAAGCCCCAATAAAATATTACATTTTTGTAAGATTTAGGAGTATATAGTGAATTAACATTTTGTGTTAGAGATCTTACTACTGAGACTTCCCCTGGCCCCCACCCTATAGGTGGAGGCCTACAGGTAGAGTTTACATGGGGGTGTGGAAATTTGATTTCAACCCTTCCAGCTTCAGTGAGTTTCTATGTTGTGCTATGAATGGGCACACCTCAATGATCTGGCATTCTGTAAAGTGACACTTTTAGGAATTTCAAAAACAGGAACAGAACCCTTATCTGTACTCAGCTATATAAATACAATTAAACTTATAGGAGCCATTTAAAGTAGTCTGTTTTAAAATGAAGGTTATACAGATTACAGGAGATTAATTTTTGGGAGTCCCACGGGCTGCCTTAGTAAAATACAAATTCTTTCCTAGAGCCCTGAAACTAAGATTAAAGGAGAGGAGTCGTAGGACCCACCATGTGGAAGGTGGGCTTATATGTGTTAGAAGATCACATTGTCCTAAAAATAAAATAGTAGCTTCCGGCCGGGTGCAGTGGCTCATGCCTATAATCCCAGCACTTTGGGAGGCCGAGGTGGGCGGATCACGAGGTCAAGAGACGGAGACCATCCTGGCCAACATGGTGAAACCCCGTATCTACTAAAAATACAAGAATTATCTGGGCCTGGTGGCGCACGCGTGTCGCTTCAGCTACTCGGGAGGCTGAGGCAGGAGAATCGCTTGAACCTGGGAGGTGGAGGTTGCAGTGAGCGGAGATTGCATCACTGCACTCCAGCCGGGCAACAGAGTGAAACTCCGTCTCAAAAAAAAAAAAAAAAAGGAGCTTCCAATAAGAGTCCCTAATTTATTATAGAGGTTTTTTAATACAGCTATTTTCTACACTGACAGCTCTAATAAGCAGTCTCTAGGTTGGGTGCAGGCATATACTGCTGTTGATGTTTCTGTTCAACGCTGGGGAGGCCGAGTTACTAAAGTCCATCAGATTCCAGCTTTGACTTCATAGTTCAGGTTACAGGACTATGTTACAGAGAAATGTAGTTATGACCTAATAATATTTCGGGACCTTCACTGATAAAATACCTTAAAAAAGATCTGCGAGAATTTGGACTTACATAGATTTCTTTGTTATAGTTGGTCATTTTACAGCAAGGTTAAGCCTCCAATATGTAGCCCTATCTGCCTCCAATGTATAACCTTATCTGCAAAAGCCTTGCTCCAAATTATAGGCACACAAAGGGGAATTTAGTTCTGTGGACCACTTTTGAAGAATTCCACAAGCAAGTACCAAGAATGTAGGGATGAAGAAAACATTTTTCTCCCTTCAATCTCCTGCTAAAAATCACTAAAGTCATATAGACTATTCCTATGTCTGTAGCAAAAGCGTTTTTGTAACTGTATATTTTTGGTTCAAGTTATCATAGCTTTTTAAATCTATACTGTAAGGAGTTAGGGGACTATTTCAATCTCTTTACTACTTACTGCTTTCAAGAGTATGAAAATAAGCGCTAGTGATTTGAATCAATTGTTTCTTTCACATCCAATTCTATGACATGGCTATCATACACAATAATCATTCATTTCCCTAAATGCTTTTATAATACAAATTTGTTGCATAATTAATTGATATACAGGTCAAATCCCATTACAACAAATAACGTGCAACCAAAAACTCCCTTTTTAATAAAAAAAAAGATTTTTGAGCCCCAAGCAGTAGCTCTCTAATTTTCATACTACAAAAGAAATTGAACCTTTAGTAGTAATGGATTTGACTCATTTTGACACAGAATTAAAATGAATGCCCAGAGATTGAACTGGGCAGACTGAGCAGAAATGAAAGTAGAAAAATAGTAAGAGAGAAAAAAAGCATTGGAATTGCAGTTAAAGAAAGAAGAAATGGCAGAATAAAGGGAGTTACAGTAATTCTTCTAGTGTACTCATTTGGAACATTTTGGGAGTGATAATAATCACTTTTCTTCAGGTATCCTCCTGTACTTTCGCAAATGTTTTCACAGATATGGACCCAACAACTACAGAAGTTAGGCATGATACGTACATTTCTATTTTAAAGATGAGGATCCTGAGGCTCAGAAAGGTTAAGTAATTTTCCTAAGTTGATACAGTAAATACACAGTCATGCTGGGGCCTAGAACCTAACGGATATCTAGTCCATTAAACCATATTGCCCTTCTCAGCTATCTGTTCTGTGTTTTAGAGGCATTTGCATCAGAATTATCTGAGTTGTTCATTGTAGAAAAGAGTAGTTTAATTTTCTTTCACATTTTCCATTTACTATATATACTATATGTTCTAACCCATGACTTGGCATTAGGAAAACATCCTGACCTATTTCATGAGACATTTCTCCTAGATTACTCATTTCTTACCTTCATTCTTGAATCTGGTTGGGTCTACATGTATGGGAACAAAACATTCATGACAATGATTGTGACCTCAGCTCTCATGTCCATTTAAGAAGTGACAAGATTAAAGTAATGGAAACATTCTGGTCTTCTTGTTGTCACAGTTTCTTGGACACAAAGCAATATTTTTGAAGCTAATAAGAATTTAATAGACACAGCCTATTAAAAAAAAAGGCATATTGATACCCAGATAACCTATGTGAACTCACCTATACAAGGCAGAATGTAAACAATATAATCCCAAAACAATACAAGTCAGGCTAGGTTTTAAGAGTGAAGTCACTTGTTCACTGCAGTCCCAATGTAGAGGCCACTTGGAGGAAAATCTCATCAATCTATAACAACTAGAGTAACAGGAGTGGAGAGCAACTCAGATAAGTCTTAATACCATAATATGGACTATATGGACTATGAAGCTATTTGCTTCCACGTTATCTTCTACTGCACTAAAACATGGCCTTTTTTCTTAAATAAAAAGATGTTATGTATTTTTAATTATAAGAATGTCAAAAACATATTAAGTCACCACTTTTAATACATAGTCTGTTTTCATGCCTACAGAGTTGTTAAAACGTTTTTCCTATTGAAATAAATAAAGTCACCAACATGCTTTGCAATGAAAATTTGTTGCTTGGTTAAAGATTTAATTTTTATCTTCATTATCTGTTTTTGGAGCCTTAGCTGCACACATATACACACACACAAAGTGTGCAAACAACTGTATTTTTGCTCCTACAGATATGGCATATGGCCATTTTTCTTAATTATTCTTGTCATTTCAACCATAATACTAGTTGTTTGGATAGAGGGTAGAAAAAAACAGCTTCTTGCAGACTTTCTTTTCTGCTTTTTCAAGTAGCTTATAGAATAGTCGATGATGTATCCAGAATGATTAAGAAAAATACACTTTCTACAGCTTTAATTTTTGAAAAAAATAAGTCCTCTCTAAATACAAATGTGTGATCATGGATGTGTGGTGGTTGTAGTGGTGGTCGTGGTGAATGTGTGTGTGTGTTTCAAAATATGTTAGCACTGCAGATGTTTGAAAAACCTTCAACTTTTTTTTAAGCCAGTTTGTAAAATATGCATTGGGTACAGCTACATTTTCAAGTGTCATCCCTTTCTTCTCTTATATAATTTTTCCTTCTCTTACTTTACCTCGGATTTCCAGCATACAGTGGGTAAATATCATGCACAATTCACCTGCAGAAATTCTCATACAAAATGAAGAAACAAAAAAGGAAAAATGGCACTTTTTATGTCTATTGTTGAATTTTCCATAAACCTAAATTGGCTTTTACACTGTCACTAAAATGTATGTTTTGGGGGGTGAACATGCTAATTTTTTAGGTTGTTTCAGTGCTTGACAGGATTAAAAATGATTGTATTATTTACTTAAGCAATATGATATTTTAGATAAAGAGGCTTCTGGATAAGAAACAAAATCTTAAAATACTATATACACACACATATACACACACAGACACACACTGTGGAATACCACACAGCTATAAAAATAGCAAAATCATGTCCTTTGCAGTAACATGAATGAAGCTGGAGGCTAGTATTCTAAGCAAACTAACACAGGAAGAGAAAACCAGATACCACATGTTCTCACTTATAAGTGGGAGCTAAAAACTGAATACACATGGACACAAAGATGGGAACAACAGACACTGGAGACTACTTGAGAGGGGAGGGATGGAGGGAAGTGTGAATTGGAAGGCTGCTTATCAGGTACTATACTCACTACCTGGGTGATGGAATTCTTTATACACCAAGCCTCAACAACATGCAATTTACCCATGCACATGAACCCCCAAAACCTAAAATAAAAGTATAAAAAGAAAAAAAAAACACCATAATTTCCTTGACCAGGATCATATATGTTTTATTGTTGTCAGTGGTTATTTGTTTGGTTTTAAATTCTTTCAGGGTTTAAGAAAGGAATCTCAGTTACCAATCTATAAATTCTACAGCTCTCTGCAATGACTCAGTATTTGCATCCTCATCGACCTAAGGAAAAATAAGATTTTGTATAGTTGACACTCTTTTCATATAGATTAAAAAGTAGATTCCCATCTCAGGCCTATATTCTGATTTTTGGAAATGTTTATGCATATGCTGTATAAACGTTGCATATCTGCTCATAATCTCTTGAACACACTGAACTCTATATACTATATGTTATGAGACATACTGTATGTTTTGAGCTCTACCATATTGTGCTAATTTTTTGCCACAATTGCCTTCCCTGACCCCATTCTTAGTATTGCAGTATCCAGGCTGAAGGAACATCACAGAATATCAGCAGAAAAGAAGTCTTCAATCAAACATGGACATCCAATGAACAAACCAGTAGAGCTGATGATCTCATTGAGACGGTGAGAGCTTTTCCACTGTATATTAAAGGACCTAGCAAATGGTGGACTTGGTATAATCCTCAATTACCTGCTATAGACCTCTCCCAGCTAATTCTTTTCAGAAGAAAGTTATCCATTATTTGGCTCAGGAATTCACAAAATAATTATATTTTTAAATTATTAAACATATTTAATATGCATAAATATATACATTGATACATTATGTATAAATATATATATTTAACCTGCATCATTAAGGAACACTTAAAGAGGATAATGTTTGCACAATGAGAGACATATACATTTATGAAGCAATGATATAATTAAAAAATTGGGATATGATAATTTTAAGACTTTCTTTTTTAGAGGAATATTAGATTCACAGCAAAAATTGAGAAGAAGGTACAGAGATTTCCCATATACTCTGTATTCATGTACAGCCTCCTCATCCATCAATACCCTGCACCACAGTGGTGTGTTTGTTAAAACTGATAAACCTACATGACACTGTTGTGGATGCCAATAAAAATGGCATTTTGTTTTTAATTTCAAATTTCACTTATTCTTTGCTGGTATATAGGAAAGAGATTGACTTTTGTATATCAACCTTTTATCCCACAACCTTGCTATAAACATTTACTAGTTCCAGGAGGTTATTTTTTTTGCCAGTTCTTTGGGATTTTCTACCTAGACAATTATGTCAACTGTGAACAGAGACAGTTTTATTTCTTCTGTCCCAATCCCTATACGTTTTATTTTATTTTCTTGTCTTATTGAATTAGCTAGGGACTCCACCATATGTATTTTGTAGATGTTTATTAATAAAATAGAGAAGATTTCTGGCTGAAACAGAATCCCTTTCTTTTTCTTCATAAGGCTGTTATTTGGCAAACTGACCATGACCTGTTTAAAAAGGAAAAGGCCCCTATCACTGAAACGTATTTTCAATAATGAGATGTACTATTAGTACTATTAGTTTAATAGAATGAACCTTGGGTTCTAATTCAAGCTCCAATCACAATTTATTTACATCAGTCTGGACAAATCACTTAGTTTCTCTCTCAGTTTTTCATCTGACAATCAAAATTAGTAATATTTACTAGTGTGCTTCCTGTATAAATTAAATATGATGTATGTAAAGTTTCATAGTAGTGATATAAGAAAGAGTACAAATGGAAGATTCTTCATTTTCATGTCTGGCTTCAGTCAGGATAGCATCATGCCTCATCTTTTATCCTCCCTTGTGCATTTGATATCAGCAAGTGATGGAGAGGAATAAATGAATTTTGCACAAACAGTTAAGTCACTTGCATAAGTAAGTTGGAATCATTATCCACTGGAGACCTAAGTCCTTGTAGGGTCAATAGTACACTTTGAGACTTATTTAGAAGGTAATTGGGCAAGAGTTGTCATCCAGAATACATTGGTGGGATGTAAGTTTTTCTAGGTCTAAGAATAATGGCAGAGTAAAATTTGCTTTCTGGCTTATGGATTATTGAATAATATGTTATGTGCTCAGAATAAAAAGTAATTTTATAGTTATTCTCTTTCTTTACATTTAGGTAATCGATAAACATTATTACATTTTTATGTTTAGCTATAATAGAGTTTTAAAGCAAAAAAAGGGAAGATTTGTACAATGTTAAAAATATTTCAAGAGTAGTAAATTCAGATTTTAAAATCTATTAAAAATATAGGAGGTTTTTGTGCTATTAATATGGATTTTGTAAAACTTTGCTATGTGTTGTTTTTGTTACACAGTGTCATAAAATGAGACATGATCTTTAAAACATTGTAAAATTGGTTCTTTAAATACCATATGGTACAATCCCACTCTTAAGTTTAAGGCTTAAATTACTTGCTAGTTATAGGCACCCCCATCTTAAGGACCACATTAGCTTTTTATTTTTTCCAGAGTGTTCAGCTGAAGGGCATTTTACTTTCTTTAGCAAGTAAAGAATAACACCTGAAAATGACTGTCTAGAAAAGCAAACTCTTGATTGAAATCATGGTGAAGAAAATATTTCTCTCTCAGGTGGGGGCTCATAATCCTTCTGTCTGTATGGTATTTCTGTTAAACAGGCCAAAGTTTTTGTGAACAACTTATCTACAGTATGTGAGAAAGTTTGGACATTGGGACTCCATCAGACATTCCTATTAATGCTAATAATTGGAAGATGGCTTTTACCCATTGGAGTCGGGATCACTCGAGATCAACTCTCTCAACTTCTTCTTATGTTTGTGGGGACAGCGGCTGACATACTGGAATTCACAAGTGAGACCCTAGAAGAACAAAATGTGAGGTGAGCATTCCTTGCAACAAAAACACCTTGTTTTCAGGGTCAAGACCATGCACCTGTCTCTTGGTTCTGTGACTTGTATATCACATGAATTCGAATTTTTAGTATATTTTATATGCAATGTTAGGATCAGAGAATTTGCTGCTATTTGCATATTAGAAACCAACACAGTCTTTATGCTTTTTGACAAATACATAAAGGAGATTTCTGCTAGAGAAAGAGACACATAATATTCTCTGTGGGTGAGAACAGAACGGCTCTGCATGTTTTCATGACTACAGGTTAGATAGAGTCATGGTTCTCTGAAAACCTGAAGTGGTATGACCATCCCTAGCCTCTCTTTTCCATTCCTAAGTGTGAGAAGCATAGCCAATCACAAAATCCTCTCCTAGAACACAGCACAGCTACAGTTTAAGAGAGCACTGAGAGAAGACATGGAGAAGTCTCTTCCTATCCATTTGGGGATTTGCATTCCCTGGTGTAAATGGAAAATGGAGCAGAGGTTTTATTTTACTAAATTTTATTTTTAGTCAGTTTTGTTCGAAGTGCCCAAAGGCTTTCTGGTGTAGAGGCCTATAAATTAAAACTTATTGAGTTGGTACTTTTATTTTTGCCACAAGCAAATAAACTCAGAATCCATGATCACATCTGTTTACGGAACGACTTCCTTACCATTAGGGATTTAAGTCTCAATGCCTGAATATACTTTAAGCTTGGGTTGTTTTGCACTATGCCATAAAAATAAATTGGAATGAGGCTGGCTTTTAATGCTACAGTTTACTTTATGCTGTGCTTCTCAAACAACAAAACATAAAGCTCAACAAAATACACTAACTTACCAAGTAAATTTAATATCCCAATTATAGCACAAATTATATTTACAACCATGAGCTACCTTTACAAGATAATTTCCTGTTTCATTTATATTAATTTTTTTCATAGCTTATTAAGTTGACATATTTTTTTTAAAAAATCCAATCTAAATTGAGTCATTATCGTCAAAGTGTTGATTTTAGTCCTGTACGTTTTAATGTCTTAAGTATGGTCAATGCTTTACATTGTAAAATGTATTTTTAAATAAAATACAATGTTGTTACAAGAAAAACTTCAAGAAATCATGACAGAGCATATAAAAGTGACAGGGACATCACAAAAGAAACATAATTAACTCCACCTATGTAGAAATAAACATGTACATGCAAAACATTTAGGGAGATGGGAGAAAACATAGGGTAGTAAAAGAGATAGTAAGGAGGGATATGTTTTGTGGGGCCAGTCATAAAATTGTAAGAAATGCCTAACTCGGTTATCTTAATGGACTATTAGTAGTCCCATCCAGAAGTGACACCAAGGAGCAATTTATAGATCTGTGTTTTCCAATAAAGGTTGAATATTAAATAATTTCATGAATAAAAGTAGATTTGCCCAGCAAAACAAAAAACCCAAATAAACAAAAAATCCCAAATCTTGAAAACCATAAGGCATTTTTTCACTCACCCAGTACTGATTTGTTATCTAATATGTGTCAAGCACTGAGCTAGGCAGAGATTGGGGAACAAATTGTGAGCAAGTATTAGTAAAAGGACACACAGTCCTATCTCAATTAAGACTGTTTCAATTCAGCAAGAATTTAGGAGCACTTGATGTTTCAAGACACCATAAATACCCCCAATTTCTTCTATCACCTACAAATTAATCTGAATGCTTCATTAATATATATTTTTATCATTTTAAACTTGTGTCATATCCTAGGAAAGCTGATGTTTAATAGAGCCCAATAAATTATGTCATAGTTTTTAATGGTTACTGTTTTTAAAATTTGTTTTCAATTTTCATTGTCTCAGGTTGAAGTCATTTTCATTTTTAATATTACCACATTGTGACAGTAGCCTTCTGTAACTCCCATTCAAGTCCTATGTGCCTCTATTACTCAAATATTCACTCTCCCAAAAACCCTCCCAAAGTGAAAGCCCAGGAAGAATATAAAATTTTTCTCCCTCCTAGAAATTAGCTTCCATGTTCTGATTTCCTGTTTTGGTTCTCACCTATACTGCAAGAATTGACACTGCAAATATCTATCTTTTCAAGGAAGGAGACCCTTAATCCTTTCCCACTGGGACATAAGCCTTCCCTTTTAGGCTCAAGAGGATAATCATGAAGAATAATCTTAATACAAAAGTAAATGATATTTATATCTAATAGAAGAAGGATCACTTCATTGTAGTCTACTCAGCATTGCCTATTATTATGACATTTTACTTTTTCTAATGTTTTATTCCATAGTTTGGGCTGATAGATTTAGGAGAAAGCCTACAATGATATCTATATCACAAAAATGTCTAAATCTCTTCCCCATTTTCTAGCTAATATGTCAAATTCTATTTTTTATTAAATAAATTTCCTTCCTTTGGCTCACATTAAAGTTCATCTACCTAAGTTTTATGCATTTACATAAATTTGTAAAGCTTCTGATTCTGCATTTTTTTCTTAAAATGCATAAAATTTATGCATTTATGAAGTTATGGTTTAAATAACATAAATTGCAACTCTAATTCTACAGTTTAATGATATTTACTAATTATGGATTTGTTTATCCATAACCACAATCCAGGTTTAGAACATTCCCATCACTCCCAAAAGATTCCTGTGGCTGTCTGCAGTCAATCTTCACTCTTAACAGGCAACCACTGATACACTTTATGTCTCTGTGGATTCCTCTTTCTTAGAAATTTCATGGAAATTGAATTATAAAATGTGTATTCTTTTATGTATGGCTTTTTAATGTAACATAATGTTTCTGGGATTCATCCATGTTGTTTCATGTTTAGCTCCTCTTTAGTTGCTAGTGTTCCATTAAACGCATATACCACATTTTGTTTATTCATTCAGTAGTAGATGTACATGTGGATAACTTCCAGCTTTTTGATACTAAGAATGATGTTGCTAAGAGGATTCACTGACAGACTTTTGCCTGGCTATGTTTTCATTTCTCTTTAGTAGACACCTAAGAGTGGAATGGCTGGTTATATGTTAAGTATAGCTTTAATTTTTTAACAATCTGCTTAGATGTTTCTAAAGAAGCTGTATTAATTTTTTTGCCCACCAACAATGTATGAGGATTCCATTTTCTCTACATCCTTATCAACAATCATTTTCCCCCCAGTCTTTTTTATTATACCCTTCTGATGGATGTAGAGTGGTATCTCACCAGGACATTAATTTGCAGTTCTTTAATGACTAATGTTGCTGAGCATCTTTTCATGGGAATATTAGCTATTCATATCTCTTCTTCGGTGATGTGTCTGTACATTTTTCTTCATTTTTTATTGGATTGTCTTTCTATTATTGAGTTGTATGAATTCTTTATATATCCTTGATACAAGTCCTTTATTATCTAAATATAAATATTTCCTCCCTGTGTTCAGCTTGTTTTTTAATTTTTTAATGTTATCTTTTGAAAAACACATTTTAAAAATTTTGAAGTTCAAATCTATCAATATTTTCTTTCACATTTTTGGTGTCATATGTAGGAACTGTTTTCCTAACCCTAAATGAGAAATATAATTTCTTTTGTTTTCTTATTGATATGGTTTGGCTGTGTCGCCACCCAAATCTCATCTTGAATTATATCTCCCACAATTCCCAGGTGTCATGGGAGGAACCCGGTGGGAGGTGATTGAATTATAGGAACAGGTCTTTCCTGCACTGTTCTTGTGATAGTGAATGAGTCTCACAAGATCTGATGGTTTAAAAGTGGGAGTTTCCCTGCACAAGCTCTCTTTGTCTGCTGTCAGCCATTAAGATGTGACTTGCTCCTTCTTGCCTTCCCCCATGGCTGTGAGGGCTCCCCAGCCATTTGGAACTGTGTGTCCATTAAACTCTTTTTCCTGTACAAATTACCCAGTGCTGGGTATGTCTTTATCAGCAGCATGAAAATGGACTCGTACATTTATGGAATGTTTTAATTCTTACATTTGTTTCTATTATCTGTTTTTACATAATTTTTGTGTACAGTGGGAGGTAAGGTTCCAAGTTTATTTTTTATTTTTGGCACTGCCCCATTCCAGCTGGGACTAATTTTCCCAGTACCATTTGTTGAAAGGATTCTTTCTTTATTATATTGCCTTAGCAACGTTGTCAAAAAATCAATGGATCACAGATGTAAAGCTTTTTCTCTGGACTTTCTGTTGTGTTCCATTGTTTTATATATTTGTCATTATACCAATACCACACTATCATGATTATGTAGCTATAGTGAGTTTTGAAATTGAATATTGTAAGTCTTCCAGAATTGTTCTTTTAAAATTTGTTTTAGCTATTGTAGGTGCTTTGCATTTTTATATAATTGTTATAATTCTCCTTTCAAGTTGTAAAAAGGATAAAAGAATTTTAAAAAAACTTACTATACTCTTGGTAGAGAATGAATTGAATCTAAAGATCAATTTGGGAAGAATTGTCATCTTAACAATATTAAATTTTCCAATCTGTGAACACAAAATATCTCATCCTTTGTTTAGATGTTTCTTAATTTCTCTCAGCAATGTTTTGTAATTTTCGGTGTGCAAGTCAAGCTTTTCTTAACTATTTACTAAGTTTTTATTCTTTTTGATGCTCTTACTAGTGGAATTATTTTTTAAATTTTATTTTCACATTTTTCATTGCTATAAATAGAAACACAGTTTACTTTATATGATGATCTACTACCACAGCCATGCTCAACTTGCTAATTAGTTTTATCCCTTAAATTTTCTCCTTACAGGATCATGCTGCTTGTGAACAGACTGTTTTGATTCTTTCTAATCCGTATGCCTTTAATTTATTTTTCTTGCCTTATTGCACTGACAAAAACTTCTTTCAATGTCAAATAGAAGTAGTAAGAGTAGACATTTCAATCTCAAAAGATAAGCATTCTGTCTTGCTGTATTAAAGATGATATTAGTTGTGGGTTTTGTATAGATGCCCTTTACCAGTTCGAAGAAATTCCCTTTTATTTCTAGATTATTGGGAATTATTTTTTAGTGTGTGTTGAATTTTGTTAAATCCTTTTCCTGCTTCTATTAAGATAATTAAGTGTTGGTTGTCTTTTATTCTATTGAAACAATATATTACACTAATTAATTTTCAGATGTTAAACCAACCTTGACTTCCTGAGATAAATTCTACTTTATTATAACATATAATCATTTTTTCTCTTTTGATACAAGGTCTTGCCCTTTAACCCAGGCCCAGGTACCACCCAGTGTGGTCACCACTGCATTGACCTCCTGGGCTCAAGTGATTTCCTAGCTCAGCTTCCCAAGTAGCTGGGACTACAGGCACATGCCACACCTGGCTAATTTATTTTATGTTTTGTAGAGATAGGATCTCCGTATGTTTCGCAGTCTGCTTTTGAACGCCTGGTCTCAGTCTCCCTGCCTAAGCCTCTCAAAGTGCTAGGATTATAGGTGTGAGCCACTGTGCCCAGTCTGTAATAATTTTTACATGTTATTGGATTCAGTTTGCTAACATTTGCTTAGGAGTCATATTGATCTACAGTATTCTTTTCTAATGATATATTTTTCTGTCTTTGGTAATGCTGACTTCATCAGATACCTCAAGAAGTATTCCTTCTTTATTTTCTGAAAGATTTTACATAGGTTTGGTCTTATTTCTTCTTTAAATATTTTATAGAATTCACCTAGGGAGCCACCTGGACCAAGGTTATTTTGTGGGAAGATTTTTTAAATTATAAATTTAATATCATTACCTTATATAGGTCTATTTAGATATTCTATTTCTTCTTAAATCAGTTTTGATTACATTTTCCTTTCTGGGAATTTTTCTATTTTGTCTAAGTTGTAGATTTTTGTCATAAAATTGTCCATAATATCTACTATACATGTGTTAATTTCTGTGGACTGAGTTGTGGTACCCTCCTTTTTCATTCTTGAGTTTAGCAATTTCTGCCTTCTCTCTTATTTTTTTAGGGGGTGAGGGGAGGGGCTGATGTTTACTTTTTTGGTTTGATCAGATTTATTGATTTTGTTGATATTTAAACATAACCAGCCTTTGGTTTTATTGATTTTCTCTATTGTTATTCTGTTTTCCACCTCATTGATTTCTGTTCTGATGTTTAATGTTTCCTTCCTTATGCTTGGATTTAATTTGCTCTTCTTTTTTTTTCTAATTTCTTCAGGTGAAAACTTTGATTACTGACCTTTCATATTTTCTACTATATTTGAGACCTTTCATCTTTTCTACTATAGACATTTAAAGTATGAATTTTCCTGTAAGCACTGCTTTGCCAGCTCCCCGTAAATTTGATATGTCTTTTTTTGTTGCTTAATGCAGTTCAAAATACTTTCCAATTTATTCTGGCATTTTTTTTATATGGGTTGTTTAGAAGTTGGCTGTTTAACTTCTAAATATATGGGAATCCCATAGACTTTTTGTTGTTGTTGTTTTCTGCTTTAATTCTACTTTCATCTGAGGATCTACTTTAAATTGTTTCAGTATTTTTAAATTTATGGAGACTTACTTTATGGTCTATTATATGGCCTATCTGGAGATCCATGTGTGCTTGAGAAGAATGTGTCTTTACTTGGTGTTGGGTGGAGTGTTCTATAAAATGTTAGTTACATCACCTTGGTTGATAGCATTGTTCAAGTCTTCTGCATCCTTACTGATTTTGTATCTAGTTGTTCTATTGATTCCTGAAAGTAGAGCACTGAAATCTTTCATTCAATTGTTGGAATGTCTATTTCTCTTTTAAATACTGTCAGTTTTTGCTCCATATATTTTGGGGTTCTGTATGTAGGTGTGCAAAATTGAATTGTTAACATCTTTCCAATGTACTAACATTTTGTCATGAATGATCACTTTTTCTTTAGTAACATTTCTTTTCTGAAAGTCAATTTTGTCTCCTACGAATATAGGCACTCCAGCTTTCTTATGTTGACATAGGGATATCTTTTCTTATTCGTTTACTTTCAAATTATATGTATATATGTGTCTACATTCTGTCCCTTATAAACAGCTTACAGCTGGATCCTGCATTTTCCTTCCCAGTTGAGTACAGTTTTTGTCTTTTGACTTAAGTGTACATTAGTTTACTAGGGCTATTATAGCAAAATACCACAAATATGGTGGCTTAAAACAACAGAAATTTCTTCTCTCACAGTTCCAGATGCTAGGAATCCAAAACCAAGGTGCTGGTTCCTATTGGAGGCTCTGAAGAATCTGCTTCATGCTTCTCTCCTAGTTTCTGGTGGCTGCTAGCAACTCTTGGTGTCCCATTGTTTGTTGACATATCACTCCAATTTCTCCCTCTTTCTTCACATGGCATTCACCCCAGTGTGTCTGTCTGTGTCTCCAATTTTCCTTTTTTTATAAAGACACTAGTCATTGGATTAGGGCCCATCCTAATCCATGTGACCTCATCTTTACTTGATTACATCTGCAAAGACCCTATTTCTAAACAAGGTCGCAGTCTGAGACTTGCGTAGACATGGAATTTTAAGGGACACTGTTCAAGCTGGTACACTGTGTTTAGACCATTAATATTTAATGTAATTATCAATATGGTTAGATTTATAGCTGTGATTTTACTATTTATTTTTTTCTATGTCTCACATCCTTTTTATTTCTGTGTTACTCTTTTACTGTTTTGTTTTTCTGGTGGAGGTGGTTATATGAGCATTTTTAAGTCAATGATGTATACATTTTTTGAATTATTTTATTAGTAGATGCTCTAGGGATTAAAATATACATTTTAAAATTTTACACTCTATTATAGGATAAAACTAACTTAATTCTGATAAAGCCTAACAATATGGCTCCATTTGGTCATAGCACTGTTGCCCCACTTGCTCCGTTACTGATAACTTTGTTTCCTCCTCTTCCTTTTTGTTATTGTTTTTATAAATATATTATATCTTTGTATGTTATAAATTGAATAATCCAGTGTTATAATTAGTGTTCTATATAATCTTTTAACGTTTTAAAAAGATATTAGAAAATGTCTATATAACTGTATATTTATATGTTCCTTTTAATTTCCCATACATTTATCATTTTCATGCACTTCATTTCTCCATGTGTATTTCAGTTACTATGTGGTGTAATTTCCTTTCAACCTGAAAGACTTTATTTAGTGTTTCTCCTAAGGCAAATCTGTAGTAAAAAATACTCCAAGTTTTTTTTTTTTTAATCTGAAAATGTTCTTATTTTGCCTTCATGTTTAACGGATAGTTTTGCTATATAAAGAATTATTGGTTGACAGGATTTTCATATATATATAATTTGAGGAAAAACATAGTTTACAGGTGTAAGAAGATCAACAAAACCATATACTAAGTAAAAACAAAGATCTACCATTTTACATATATACACATATATATAATTTCACTGTCTACTGGCCTTCATTGTTTCTGATCAGAGTTAGCCATTATAGTTGACCTTTAAACAACGTGAGTATGAACTGTGTGGGTCGATTTATATGCAGAATTTTAAAAAATAAAATTTACATTGGGTGTGCCTGCCTCTCTGACCTCTCCTTTCACCTCCTCCACCTCCTCCACCTCTTCCACCCCAGAGATAGCAAGACCAGCCAGCCTCTCTTCTTCTTCCTCCTTCTCAGCCAACTCAATGTGAAGATAGTGAGGATACAGAGCTTTATGATGATTCAGTTCTACTAACGAATAGTAAATACATTTCCTCTTCCTTATGATTTTCTAAATAACATTTTCTTTTCTGTAGCTTACTTTATTATAAAAATATAGTGTGTAATACATATAACATACAAAATATGTGTTAATTGATTGTTTATGTTATTGATATTACTTCCAGTCAGCAGTATGCTATTAATAGTTAAGTTTTGGAAAAGTCAAAATTATACACAGATTTTCAACTGTGTGGGGGGAGGTCAGTTCTCCTAACTAACCCCCACTTTGCTTGAAGGTCAACTGTACTTATTTGTTGTTACTCTGTACATCACGACTCAATTTTCTCTTGGTGTTTTGTTTTCCTCTTTCGCTTAGTAGTTTGAGATGTGTCTAAGTGTGGATCTCTGCTTTTACTAATTCTAGGGCTTTATTGATCTTCTTATACCTGTAATTATGTTTTTCTTCAAAATTTTCAGCCACTATTTCTCTAAATATTTTCTCCTCTCTTTTATATCTTTCTTCTTCTGAGTTTCCTATTAAAAATATATATGACTGACTGTATTCCACAGGTCTCTGAAGCTCTGCTGTTTTTTCTTCAATCTTTTTTTACTCTGTGTCTTTCAGATTAGATAATTTTTATTGATCTATCTTCTAGGTCACTGATTCTTTTTTTCTGCCATCTCAAATCCAGATGCAGAGTCCAATTGTAGAGTTTATTGAATTTTTCACTTCAGTTTGCATATTTTCAATTCTAGAGTTTCTATTTAATCATTTTCATAGTTTTAGTATCTTTATTCTCTCACTTGTTGAGTCATTGCCATGAGACTTTTCTTTAACCAATCATACTTAGTTTTCTTTCATTCTTTGAACATATTTATAATAGTTGCTTTGAAATATTTTTCTGCTAACTCCAATGTCTGGACCTCAGTAGAGACAGTTTCTGCTGTTGTGTTTTCCCTCTTGATTGTAAGTTAGATGTTTCTGGATTTTTTCTTTTATTTATCACATACTTCCTTTGTTGAGAACTGGGCATTTTGGATAATATATTCTAACAATATGTTATCTTCAGGCTCCCCACCACTGCCACCACCTGAGGCTTCTCATTTTGTTGCGTCTGTTTTCTTAATTGGAGGAATGTATCTCTCCTTGGATTGTAGTCACTGATGTCTCAGATTTTAAAAAAATACCTAGTTTTATTTTTAGTTCGACATCTTACTGGTCACACCTACAGCTACGTTTTTGGTCAGTCAATAACTTGGGCAGATTGGAATCAAATACTATGAGCCCTTATGACTTCCATTCTTTGATGATCCGTGCATGGAGCAGATAGCACATTTACAGTTCAAGATGTTTTCATGTCTGCCTCAGCTTTTGATTCCCACTGGGCCCTCTTTGGCCTTCCCTGAAGATGCCTGCAGTTTTTCAGTCAGCCAGGCCTACAGGAGTACTCATCTAGCCCTTCTATAGCTCTCATTTTAAGAATCTCTCTGTTAAATTTAAAGTTATTTCGTTACACTCCAACTGGGATTGCAGTCTCAAAGTAGCAAGCTACAGATTTTTAAAATATTTCCAATCAAATTTGTTACTTCTATTGACCACACCGCTGAATGTGAGATTCCATACTCCACTCCAAAGCCATCACTGGTAAAATTACCACTTTAAATGATCAATATGGTGTTACCATTCCCACAACTTGAATTAACTTAGACTTTTTTTTTCTGACTATAAGTCCCTAATTTATCTTTTTATACAGCATTAACGTTAAGAAACTTAATATCATAAATTCTGTTTCTGCCTCTTTGAAATGTAAATTTCCCAGCCTCTTGCCAGTTTGCAAACCAACAATATCTTTCTCAAGGACCTGGGAGCCATCTATTTAAAATGCAGTCTTAAAGACAGATGGAGCCCCTATCTCCCAGCCTCTGTGAGAGGGTAGGATCCTAACTTTGAAAAGTGCCAATTACCAAACACAAGTGGCCTAATCAAATTGACCAACCTCCATCCTAACATTCTCCAGTACTTTTCCAGTAGGTCACCCCAGTTCTTGAAAACTCTCCTACTTTTTTTTTTTTTTTTTTTTTGAGACGGGGTCTGGCTATCACCCAGGCTGGAGTGCAGTGGCCGGCTCTCAGCTCACTGCAAGCTCCGCCTCCCGGGTTCACGCCATTCTCCTGCCTCAGCCTCCGGAGTAGCTGGGACTACAGGCGCCCGCCACCACGCCCGGCTAGTTTTTGTATTTTTTAGTAGAGACGGGGTTTCACCGTGTTAGCCAGGATGGTCTCGATCTCCTGACCTCATGATCCACCCGTCTCAGCCTCCCAAAGTGCTGGGATTACAGGCTTGAGCCACCGTGCCCGGCCTCTCCTACTTTTTGTTTTAGCAGAGTTGAGTTTAATCTTTCTCTTGTATTTCAATAGTCTTGAATAAATTCTTCCTCATCTGTTTAACTTCATTCAGTACAGTTAAAAAAAAAAAAAAACAAAATAGCCAAGCTGGGGATAGGGGAATGAATATCTGTAGGTAAGAATCCTTCAGATTCCCACTGTTCTTACCTGAAGCTTGGCCAACTTTTCATGAATAAATGTTACTTAATTTGTTGTTTGACTTTGGTTGATTTTCAGAGCCCTGATGGTTGTTTTTTACAATTTTTGACAATTTTTTAATATTATACATGTTTGTTGGGGGAAACGATTTGCTGACCTCTTCATTTCACTACAGACACCTTCCAACATTTTCACAAGTCAGAATGTCAACATCATTGCCACGGAGAGTTCCTTGGCGATTTACACCTTTGGAGATCACTTTGTGTAGTCTTTTTTTCCCCCCAACATATTAATAAATCATGTATTAAAAAGAATTGTATTCTCACAGCATTACTAACATTTCCCTGTGAATACTTGACTATACAAAAGAGACTCTTCTTATGTTTACATTGTGTTTTACTTTTATTTTGCAGAGTTGAAGCTAATCTCTCTTTCACCTGGAAGAAATGGTGAAATATTTCTTCTAGGATAGGTTAATACTTCATTTTTTTCTTCCTTTCTATCATTTTTTCCTTTTCTGATGGTATTTGTCATTTTCTTTAAAAAAAAAAAAAACTAGATGAATTCTATCTGCTGATTGTCTCTTTTCTACATGAATATTTACACTTCCAAAAAGAAATAGCCCCTACAAAGGACATGAACTCATCCTTTTTTATGGCTGTATAGTATTCCATGGTGTATATGTGCCACATTTTCTTCATCCAGTCTGTCATTGATGGACATTTGGGTTGGTTCCAAGTCTTTGCTATTGTGAATAGTGCTGCAATAAACATACATGTGCATGTGTCTTTATAGCAGCATGATTTATAATCCTTTGGGTGTATGCCCACTAATAAGATGGCTGGGTCAAATGGTATTTCTAGTTCTAGATCCTTGAGGAATTGCCACCCTGTCTTCCAAAATGGTTGAACTAGTTTACAGTCAGCTGGAAACCATCATTCTCAGCAAACTATTGCAAGAACAGAAAACCAAACACCGCATGTTCTCACTCATAGGTGGGAATTGAACAATGAGAACACTTGGACACAGGAAGGGGAACATCACACAGCGGGGCCTGTCATGGGGTGGGGGGAGGGAGGAAGGATAGCATTAGGAGATATACCTAATGTGAATGATGAGTTAATGAGTGCAGCACACCAACGTGGCACATGTATGCATATGTAACTAACCTGCACATTGTGCACATGTACCCTAGAACTTAAAGTATAATAAAAATTTTTTTAGAAAAAGAAATAGCTAAGCAAATTGGTAAAATATGACTTTTTATTTTTATTTTTAACCACCAGATTGGGTGTGCTGATACACCAAATGCCAGTTTTTTATCCTACTAGTTTTTCAAATAGAAAAGTGATACTAATGTTAATAATTAAACTTCCCAAGTTTTTTTGTCTCTCTCTGAATCAAGTTCATTGTCTCCTTACATGCTTCTCAGTTGACATTTGTGAAGGCAGATTATACACATGGGACAGTGGTGAATAAATCCACCCAAAATTCCTTTGCAGATCTTGAGTGTTTGCCATTAATCTCCATGATTTATTTACATTCTAACATTTAACCTTCCTGAGAATTTTTACTGTCTGATCTAATAATTCATATTTGCCTGCTTTAAAAATTTTCTGACCTACTTTTCCAAAATTGTGTTTGATAATTTTACTAGTATGTTTTTCAACACCCACATTCTTCCATATTTTGTGTGTGCATAGATAATATATGCATATGCAAAAATGTGCATTCATTATTGCATGGTTAAAGTTGAATTTATGTAAGGCTAGGGTTAGTATATCATTTATCCCTATTTTGTAGGATGATGAATAATATACAAAGATTTTAAGGAGCATGTTGACATACTAGTAAAATTACTACTGCTACAATTATGTAATGTTTATTTATCACTTGTTGTGTGCTAAGAAGTCTTAAATGCTTTAATTCAGTAAGTTATTTTGCATTTACATTCACACTATGAGGTAAATATTCTTATTATCACCATTTTATAAGCAAAGACATGTCAGGCGAGGCAAATAAAGTCTCAAGATGACATGAAACCAAAAATAACTAATTTGTCGTGATCTACCATAATAGCTTGTGTCACATGCTGTTCTAAGAGCTTTATATGTTTAACATGCTTAAATAATATACTGAATAAAATTATTATATAATCCAATTCTTATTATTGTCTTCTTCATAATGTAAATGGGTAAACTAAAGCATACAGATGTTAAACTACTTACTCATATTCATATAACTAATAACTGATCAATCTGGAATTAGAGTCTCACATCGTATTTCTTTAGTGAGTGTTGGAGCTGGTGTTACAACTCTGGTCACTTGGCACCAAAGTCCCCTGCTTTGCCATTGCTTTTTACTGCCTTGCAGGGAAATTGCACATAGTTTTTGGAAGAATTATTGAAGTTTGGGATTAGATGCAGCTTCAAAATATGTTGTGAAAAATTTCTTTTGCATCTGTTGAAAAAACCTCGCCAAAATATCCTCAACAACTTTTTCTGCAGGCTCTGTTGAAAAATTACACTAATAGAAGAAATACTAACCCCAAGTGGCAACTTGTTCTATTTTGAGGTAATATTATTGGAAACTACTTTCCTGTATTGTGATGAAATTTGAATTCTCACAGGTGCAACTGAAATCCTTTGAGCCTGAATTGGCCATCTCAAGTCAAAAGAAATGTTTCATTCCTTTTCCACATTATAATCCTTAAACATAGGAAATAAAACTTCTAAGGAATTATCTCTAGTTTTCAGTTTCTTGAACTATCTCACATAGATCATGACTCTTAATTCTTTACCATTCTGGTTCTTCCCCTTTGGTACAAGAAACTTTATAAATGTTTCTTCTAATACATGAAGCACCACACATAATATTTCAGGTATGTTCTGAACACTGTAGAATAGAGCAGAGCTAAAAGTTTCCATTTCATTCATGGAAATAATATAATGTAATGATCAAAGGAGTAAATGCTGAAATCAGCTGTCTAGTTTTGATTTCTGCTGTCAATACTCATAACTTGGACACATTTCCTCAACTCTCTTTTACCTCCTTGATAAAATAACAAGATAACAATTGCGTCTACTTTGTTGAGCTGGTATGAGAATTAAGTGTGATCATAGAGTTAAGCATTTAGAAAACTGCCTGGCATGGATGTCTGAAATCAGAAACTGTCCATAACATTATTTAAAAATTCAGGCACTTATTGAAGATCCGTTGTGTATAGACATTGACCGTGTAAAGAGGGAAAAGTTATAGTCTGCATTCCCAAGGCATTTCCACTTAAAATTTTAGACTTTACATTTCTTGTGAAGCAACCTGTGATTTTATTTGATTTTGGTAAATCATAAATCATGTCATACTGTGGACTCATAATTAAATAATAGTAAGGGAGAATCTTTGAGCCCTCTTTTATGGCTACTGCTGTGAAATGCTATCTCTTCTATCCAGTTCTATTCTAATCTAGGTCATCTAGTTACCTCTTTTGGAATCCTGATTGTGTCTTCCAGGGTACTGGTTTTCTATCCACACTCCATGCCATATGTGCATATGAGAAGCCTTCCATCAATGTCAACCAAGTCATGATAAAATGTGAAGTAGAAAAGAATCAAAAGCACAGCCTTCAGCAACCCATTGGAGAGTCCCCCTGTGGGGAGCCATTTACACAGGAATCTACCTAACAGTATTCACACCTGGAATATTTGTTAATTTTGTTAATGAGAACACTATGGGAGACTTTTTCAGAAGCCTCGTTTTAATCTGAATGTCTGTCATCAATTTACATAACATTACCTGCTTGGTAATCCTAACTATATTTTTTTCAAAGGAGGAACTAAGTTTAGTTGAGTGCAATTTTTCTCAGAGAACCTGTGCTGATGCTTCGTAATAACTGTTTTCTTCTAAAAGGGCTCTCAGAAATCTTTTAAAGAATCGTTTATATAATCTAACCAGAGATTAATAGTAAATGTGCCTTTTGTACTTTTAGACATATTTCTGTTTCATTTTGAAAGTTGAGACTTTATGTTTTTATCACCAGCCTTGTCTCCACCATTAACTGCCAAGACAGATAATGATGGTTTAGAAATCTCATTTACAAATTCTCTCAGAGTTTTGAGATTTAATTTTGCATTTAATGCCTCTACACTTGAAGCATTTAAAGATATCCCTTACAATCACCTTATTTCTTTTGGTTTCAATTACTCGTCTTTGATACTTTTCAGACCTCTTCAATCTGAAAATCTCTTTTGACAGAAGATGGAAACAAAATCTATTATTATGCCACCAAGCTCAAATTGATGACTTCCTTTCTATCTTTGCTAAAAATAAATGTGACCCTTTTTAATATCCTTTGCATTTCTGTAACCTCTATTATTTCTGATTTTAGCCTTCATGACCATTTTCCGAAGTCTAAGACATTTCTATATTTGTCTGAATATGGACCCTTCTTTAGTGCATTTAACCATTCCTTCCACAAATACATGTTGTATCCATCAAGCCCTGTTCTAGGCACTAAGGATACAGTGGTGAATGAAACAGACTTATTCCTTGCCTTACGTCCTACTATCTGGTATAAATCTTTGTTTATTGGATTTATCTCTTTACCTTTTTCCTATCTAATGACAATTTTCTTTCAATGTTGAGCTTTTAGTTTTTGAGCATCATTTAGCTTTTTTGAAATGTCTTTTCAATTAGATCCCTGGTTTCTTAGAATAATTATTAATTCCCCTGCTGACATTCCTTGAAATCAGCCATTTGAATATCCATGTCAATATCTATATTTTCCTCCCTATCATTTCTCTCCCATAATATTTCCATAATTTTATAAAACTAAAGACAGCAATATGGGACCAAAGGCTTTGTCATAATTTGTGCATATTTTGGGTTTTAAGTCTCAGATTACTTATTTTTCACTTCTTCCTTATTCCATTATTATCAGGTAAGGATTTTTTTCCTTGATATATTAAATCACCAAGATATTTTGATCACAAGAGGTTTATTAGGAATATACTAAAAACATGAGCTGAGAAGATTTTTCTCTTCTGCATGTGATCATACTTTTTATTACAAATTTAAAATTTTGTCTGTATTCTAGGAATAACCCTGCACTAGTCTACGCCATTCTTGTTATATGGACTTGGAGCATGCTGCAGTTTCCACTTGACCTGGCGGGTAAGTATCCTGATGTTTGTGCAAAAAAATAGAAAATTACACCTCTTGATTATCAACTATGCTAAACCTAAGAAGGCAAGTAAAAGGATTATCATGTCTATATCCCAATGTTAGTTCTAGTTCAGCTTAGAAGGAAAGTAGATTGAAACTTAGTAAGCCAAGAAGAGTGGATCCACTGTGGTACATGGTAAGCTTAAGATAGTAGAGCAGATAATTGCACAGCATTATATTTACTTCAAATAACAGTTCCATCAGTTATGATTTATAAGACCTCCTGCAAACCAGGTGATACCTCTGTATCTCAGCTTTCCTTCATCCATGAAATAGGAATGATAAGCATAGTCACTAAGATTGAAGATTCTTGTCATGACTCAGTAATATACACTTTGCTCAGCAAGTTGCTGCCATAAATGTTTTATCTCTTAGTATTTATAAGAAGTAATTTTCATTCTTTTTCCAGACCCATGTATTAGAACTTCATAAGGCATAGGAGCAGTTAAAATTGTCCTCATTGGTGGTCCTTGGAATCCCATTGGTCTTATTTTAATAAAAACATAAATCCCTAAGATTTTGCAAGAAGTATTCTGTTTCCCAGGCATTTCATACTAGCAATAATCTAGGGCTTCATTGTCCAACAGGGGACCACCAACCACACATGACTCTTTAAACTGAAATTAATTAAAATGTAAAACATTAAAAGTCCAGTGCCTCAGTCATACTAGCCACATTTCAAGTGCGCAGTTGCCACAAATGGCTACCATATTGGACAGCAGTAATATGAAACACTTCTACCATCACGGAAAGTTCAATTGAGCATTGTCGATCTGGAGTCATCTGAAAACTTCTTGGAACCCTAGAATTTTGATTTGAGAATTCTCCTGGATGTCACTTTACTCCAAAGAAATTCTAGAAATTGATAATTACGTTTTCCTTAGCCCAACTTGTTTATTTATGACACCCTACTTGCTGGCCTCAGGATTAGAATTAATCCTTAGGACAGGGATATTTTACTTTTTTCTCCTTTTTTGGTTCACTTTTGTAGACTCAGAGGTCTGAGGCCATTTTAAACACAGCATCCACTTGTTGAAATTATTAACAATTTGAAATAGATGGGAAAACTTGCTGTAGCTTTTAAGAAATACCAAAAATGGAATCACTTATTAATAATTACAAAACAAATCTATGCTAATAACACACACACACACACACACAGATTTTTGACATAATGAGCCCTGGAAGGTATGGTCTGGACTCACTGGTCCAGCTGGTATCCACTTATAGAATATTAGGTGCCATCACATTAGATATTGAATTAATACCTTTAGAAGGTCCTTTGAGAGCCATTTCCTGGCTCTCATTTCTTAGGAAAGGCTACCATTGATATAACCTTGCTTTCTCTTTTGTCTTTCACCCTGCCAATCCTCACCCTCCCATATCTGGTGGTTTGTTGCCTTGCTAAGAAAATTTGTATTTAAGAAAGACATTTTGTAAACTTTCAGGGGTGATAATGTTATGCAGCTGTTTGAAAAACAAAGACCAAATGTTACTTCTGACTAAATCATTATTGTATTTTCCAACAAATAGTACATTATGTTTATCCATATCAAAGCAGCTTCATAATATTTGCAGGCTCCAGTAGACGATGGCATTCTTTGTTTGAAAACTCCAAATGGAAGGCTTCATTATTATAAAAGGATTATTTTCTGCCCTTGACCCTGAATTAAATTTACACTTGAGAAATTAAGACAAAAGGTTCTTCTGTTGATTGGACTTCCTTTTGTTTAACTGGAAAACCAGTAATCATATCCAGTCTTTCTTGTAAACTGTGAAACAAAGCACAAGGAATTAGGACAAAATCAAATAACAATGGCATTTATTCAGGTTTTTTCCCTCCATCATTTGAAAAATATGTTTAATATGAATTAAGTTTGAATTTGAATATAAGCACTTGAATTTTCACAGCACAGTTCGCACACATGCTTGAGTGTGTAAACCAACAAACAGGTAGATCCTAAAAAGAGTATATAGAATGATCAGAACTACGTACACTTTGCTCCGTTTCTCAAGCTTATCGATCAGGCAAATCATTCGTGATCCTAACGGGAAGATCACGTGGACAGGGAAAAAGAAAAGTGGACAGGAGGCAGGGCTGTTATTCTAATGGAAACAAAATGAGCCAATGAATAGGGACCCCTCTCCTCACTGATATGATTGTTATCCCAGTTTTCAAAGGAAGAAACTGTGGCCCAGGAAGGCTTAGTGACCCTGCCAGCAACTCACTGCTGGAAAATGAGGCAGTCATGCTTTCTGACTTGAGGCCGTGAGCATGTAACTGTGAGTCTTCCTTACACTGTGGATCCCAGTATCACAATGGCAGCTTCCTTTATTTTTTATTCCCCCCCGGTGCAGCTTCAGCCTCACAACGAGCTTGAGCTATGAGCACTTGTAACCATGCCTGGCTCCTAGAATCTATTTCATGTGGTGCTTTGCCCGGGGTGAGGACTAGATGATCTTACATTTTCTATTTGGATGCAAGTCACAGGGCAGGGTGTTTTCACTTGTTCCACTCAGAATTAAATCACGGGATCATTCCATTTCATTTCCATTCTGTAATTATTCACAGAATTATTACTAGCACAGTCCCCATTGTTAATGACTTGTCCCCATGTCATTGTCTTATATGTCTACACTTCCAAGAGAGATAGTAACTAGTCTGTCCTGTGTTTTCAGTACAGAACGTCGTTTGCCCCGTGTCTGTGACAGAGAGGGGATTCCCCAGCCTGTTCTTTTGCCAGTACAGTGCGGATCTGTGGAACATCGGAATCAGCGTCTTCATACAAGATGGCCCCTTCCTTGTCGTGCGTCTCATACTGATGACCTATTTCAAAGTGATCAATCAGATGCTGGTGTTCTTTGCAGTGAAGAACCTCCTCGTGGTGGTGTTGCAACTCTACCGCTTGGTGGTGCTGGCATTGGCAGTCCGTGCTTCATTGAGAAGTCAGTCAGAAGGCACGAAAGGGGAACATGGTTGCCGTGGACAGACCTCTGAGAGTGGGTCCTCTCCGCGGGATTGGCAGAGCAAGTCTAAGGAGGGCCTGGCTATTCCTTTGCGGGGCTCCCCAGTCACCGACGATTCCCAGCCCACCCCTTAGTTACTGATTGACAGGGGTCTGCGGCTAGAACCTGACTCCCTGATTCTTCTTATAGGGAGGATCTTTCTTCTCCCCCAGCCTTGGCATATAATAATTTTCAAAAGAACAGCATAAAAAGGTGATCTTAAACCAAAGCTGAGGAATTTTCTTTTTTCAACTGAATAGAAGGAACTTTGATTAGTGACTATTGCTACAACTTCTGTGTGATGGTATTAGATGTTATAGTTGTTCAACGACTAAGTGATTTGTTTGTCTTGAACTGTTTGAAAAGCTGTGGAAGGGGTTACGGTGACATGCCCTCGAAAGATTTAGTGCAGACGAACTGTCGCGGCTGTTACCTGAAAATAGAGAAGCTTTGAACTTTGGCTCCATTGTCAGACTATTTCGTCTGATCTTTTCTGCAATGTCCCTCTGACATCAAAAAATGTACATTCAGTGAATGCAGAACAAATGAAGGGAAAAGTGCCTTTAAAATTACCTCACTGTGGGCTGGAAGCAGCGAAAATCTCTGCCCAGCTTCCGTATCACAGAGAGCCTTATTCATCGCTGCACAGGCCTTTCCAGGAAAATCATTTTTCTGGGCTGATGTTGCATTCTGCCATGGCGCATATGCTCTTACAGAGATTTTATTGCTTTTGGCTTTGGTGCTACAAAATTCACAGCAAGTCATTTTGGTTACATATCTACTGGTTGCAAGGCAGGAAATACTGGTGAAATGCTAGCAAAGTCACAATTTCTACTCTGAACATGATTTGCACTGTTCGTCAGTATTTTTCTGAACCCTACTTTACCATTTTCTATATTGCCAAGCTGAATCACGTGGGCTGATGCAGAGAAGCTCTGAAGCGGTGAATAAAGGTGTTTCAGGCCCTGTAAGTGTTACCATGGTTTCTGGTGTCTGCCAGCAGTAGCGAACAAAGCTGCAGCTTCTCTGAACCGCCACTACTGGAGGCGGCCTTTGGTCTCAGGGAACATGGTGATGGAGGCTTGCATCAGCCCCACCCAGGGCCAACAGCGCTTGTGGAGTAACGAGAGTCGGAATGTGCTACCCCGTTGTGGGAATCAGGCAATTCGCTTTATTTTCTTGTGTTAAGACTTCATTTTCCAGTATTGAAATAGTCATACTTTTCCTTTACATACCTCTATACTTTCCAGATGGAGGTGATTCAGAACCTTTTAAAGTGATTTTTGCTTTTAAAGATACAGTGTGAAAATTTGCTTGGGTTTATAGCAGTAATTACATGATGCAAGCAGTTCCAAAACTGTTCTTTTAGGTTCAAAACCTAATTCTCCCGGATTAGTATACTCGAGAATTCAAAGGGACATTTAAGGTGGGGTATGCCCTTAATTTGGTATGACAACCAGTTGGGACAATTTTATCTGTAACTCTCTGGGTGAGATGATACCTATTAGAAACATTTTATACAAACTTTTATACACAAATTCTGTTTTTATACAGAGTCATGCATATTTTCTCGTAAATGGCTTCTTCAGCGCCATTGTTATATGTTTTTATTTCTTTCTTCCTTGTGCTTCTAATTTTAACAATATAATGACTATAAAATGACACATGGAACTAATGGAATACATTTATGATTTTCCATAATAATTTTATGAAAGTCAAGATCAAGAAATTATATGTACATGAAGTAAAGCACTTGACAACTTTTAAGGGCACGTTATTTAAAGTGCTCAGCAGTTGAAAGCAAAATAATAACTGCTATTTATAAAAATGCCTCAGCAGAATCTGTTTTTATGTTGACTGCTTTATGTTGAATATTTTCTTCCACAACATGTATGTGCTGCTTATTATTGCAGATTTGCTCATGGCATACTTTTCATGTTTTAATTTTTTTCTTCCAGCAAAACAAACACAGAGGCCCTAAAAATAGATAAAGTATAAAGTAGTACGGCTGTTGCAAGGATATTTTTAAATGCTTTCAAATCTCAGACTTGGCTTGGCTTCGTGAATGAGTTTCTAGTGTTTAAATTAAAGTATTTTGTAATTAGCAGTCCTCGTGGGCTTGAGAAATAAAAAGCCTGTCCAAAGTCTAGCTTTATTTAGAGGGTCAGGAAGTCAAAGAGCACCCAGGACCATCTTGGCAAATAATAGTGGCAAAAATAGACCCAGGTTCTGCAAGGTTTTCCAGGAAAATCTGCTTGGGGCAGCATTTGTTAACCTAGCTGCCAGTACTCCCACTCTCTTAGACTGGCTGCTTTTATAGTAGGAAAAAAAAGATCTGCATTTGCTTAGTTTATCTGAAATAAAGCTCTAAACCTAGGTTATATATTAGCCATTCCTAAGACTCATCATTAAATATTACAAATTTATTCAGTTAATTGTTGTTTTTAATGTAGACTGCTAAATACTGTAATGTTTCAAAGCATCCAGGGGTTTGTTATAAAGTGGCTAGAACATCAATTACCTCCCATGTGTGGACACCCTGGGACTTGTTTACATTTTATTTGTAATAAGATAACTGACTCACAACACCTGTATAATGTGATACAAGCCATCCTCTCTATCATAACCCCTCCCCCAGACACACAGAAGGTCAGTCCCCAACCCCTGAAGAAAGTAGCTTATTTGAGGTTGTTGGTGCTGTTATTATTATTGCCATAGTTGTTATTTAATTGCTTGATTAAAGCTCAGTCAAATGTCCTTCCTAAAAACATGTCATTCCACTTGTGAAAGAAAACACAATGTGCATGTTTCAATGATACTATGCGGAAACACACCTCATCATCATCTTACGGGTTTCCTTTGCCCTTAGTGGATGACTCTCAGAGGACATGACTTGACGTAATAATAGTAGTAAACTATCTTTATCTTTGATTATTCTTTTAATTTTTATTTGAGCTGTTTCAATAGCATAATAAAATAAAATCTTGAATTGGCCAATAATATTCTTTATAATCTTCCAGTGAAGAGTCTGATACAAATTTATTCTTGGCTGTGTTGTAGTTCCACTAACAAATAGCACTTCAGGGCTCATAGAACCATATAGATATGGCCAAGGAATATCAGGATTCACTATTATAATACTAATTGTTAACTCATTATTTAATTGAACATTTTCAAAGCTCTAGAAAGGCATGCATTTGTAGGTGCAAATGCTTTAAGATTTCTGTGCGTCTTTCAGAGTTGAATGTAATAATGTTTGGCATTTAATTCTTGATAATTCTTAACCAGCTTTTCCTGTTAAAAGAGAGAAAGAATTGCAAATGCCAGGCATCTGTCCACTTTAGCCCTCCTACAATGCCAAGAAAGAGGGATGGTGATGTATACTACAGCAACGCAAATGAAAAACCAGTCTTGAATTACAAGAAAAAAAGGGGATTGTTATTTTTTTTTTCTAATTTCAGACTTTGCTTTTTACTTACTGGACATTCTGATTTGCTCTCAGAAACATCTGATTTGAGGTTAAACTAGGCAGCTGGAGGATGTTTACAGCTTTGAGGCTTTAAATAAGTTTCCATATGCAGGGAGTAACTTTAAACAATGTTTGAATAATTAACTGCTACGGTCTTATATTTTATGTGTATCTATTTCATCCTCTGACTCTTTCTTACTAGAATACCACATAAGAATATTTTCTCTGCGGTATTCGTATTTATACTATTTTGCTATGAGTGGCCTTTGTATTTTATTATATGCATTAAATAGTGTGTGCACAACTTTATCTTAATGTGGATTTTTTTGCTGGTTTTTCATGTCTTTGTTCTCTACTGCAATTCATTTCCTTTATAGTTTTTAAGCTCTGGTTTAAAAAATAAAACTGATCTATTTAGAATATGATTAAAGTGGCATTTCAAACCAGTGAGGAAAGGCTGACCAATTTTACAAATGATGTTGGGAAATTTTGCAATCCATCCGGAAAAAATAAAGTTAGATTTTTATCTCCTGCAATATATAGAAATAAATTCCAGATGGATTAAAGATGTAAATGTAAAATGAAAACTATAAATATTAGAAGAAAATATGTAGTCTGTCTTTAGCCTGTAGGGGATGGGAACGATCTTCTGAAACAAGACATGAAACTCAGAAGCTACAGAAGAATTGACAGATTTTTCCTACATAAAATCTTAATGTTTCTCATTGGCAAAAACTATCATAAATACATAACTCTTATTTTCTTTTCTGGAGAAAGGAGTCAGAGAAATCAGACAAGAGAAATGAGAGGTATAGAAATTGGAAAGAAGGAGCCAAATTTATCATTTATTCACAGAAGACTGAGTCTCAAACATCCAAGGAAAACATATTAAACCTAAGAAAGTTAGGGAGAATCTGAAATCACACACAAAAATCAATAGCTTTTCTACATACAAAATCACGTAGAATATATACTTGAAGAAGGTATTTCCTTTGCAATATAAACTAAATCTATAAAATACATAGGAATAAACTTGGGAAATGTATAAGATCTAAGTGAGGAAAACCTAAAAATGATTGTGAGGGCCATACATGAATAATTTAACAAAAAGAAAGACATTATTTTATGGGAATTGGTAAGAAGTCTTGAGTTTTTTTTAAAGTTTCAATTTTCCCTAAATTGATCTATAAATAGATCAAGTAGCACAATCTTCATCATGCTATCAACATGATATTAATTTTTTGTGACTACCCAAGTTGATTCTAAAGATTTCATGATAAAAGAAGCATGAAAGAATAGTTAGAAAATACCAAAAGAAAGTTGAGAAATGAGAGAGATATTTCAATATATTTACATATGTTATACAACTACAATAACCAAGAGAATTTGGTTCTGGAATATGAATAAGCAGGCCAAAAAGCTGAACAGAATAAGTTTAATAAGTAGGCTGAGCTACACAAGGGATTCTGATATATGATAAATCATGGGTGGGGTAAAATATTATAAATGGTTTAGGTTTTGGAAAATATTAAATTAGATCCTTACCTCAATCCTTATGTCCAAAACATTTCCAGGTAGAGCAAATAACTAAACATTTAAAATAAAATAAGCACAGAAAACTTTGTTTGTATAATTGTGATGGTGAGAATGCTTTTTGAGCAAGATATGAAATGAGACACCACAGAAGAGTCATAAATTTAAGCTCATAAAATTAAAAATTTTAGCATTGTAAAAATGCCATAAGCAAATTCAAATGTTGAACAATGAACTGAGTTAATTTGTTTGCAAGAAATATAACAACGCATTAGTTTCCTTAATGAACAAACCATTCTTACAAATAAGAAAAAAAAATCACTGAAACAATGAGCAAAAGACATAAGTGTATGATTAACTGCAAAAGGAACAGTTGAAGAAATGCAAATCAAACCACAATGAAATGCCATCTTTCAAATGCAGACTCAACTGCAGGGTAACCATTTTTCACTTACTTGGTTGGCAAAGACCCAAAAGTTCTTTAGAATGCTGTATTAGAGGGGAACAAGGAAAGTAGGCATTCTTATTCATAGTTAGTGAGGGTGTAAATTGGTACAACTCCTTTGTAAGACAATTTGGCAACAGCAGTCAGAAAAAAACACATTTATCATCTGACCTAGCAACCCCACTTCTAAGAACGTATCCTGTAGCTATGTGTGTGCAAAAATGTGGGTATAAGACTGTTCAGTATTTTCTATAGTTGCAACATAATGTCCATCAGTAGAGTCATGGTTAAATAATGTAACCTCTATACTACATAATACCATGTTATTTTTTTAAAAGAATGAAGTAGAGCCATAGCGTTGATAGGAAACAATAGCTTAAATATTCTGTTAAGTAAAAATAAGGATACGAAACAAGTTAGCATGTTACTCTTTTTGTAAATGTTATCCATACCTTCATAAGTGGCTAATAAACATGAAATGATGCTCAAGTTACTAATGATCGTGGATATTCCCTCCTTTTTAAAACTATTCTTATATATTTGATAGCTTGAATTTTTAAAATTATGCATTATTTTGTAATGTTAAAAGTAATTATAACAAAGGAAACCTCACCTACTTGTGAACTTGACTTCCGCCTACTGTCATGTACAGATGCTTTGATACCATTTTGCAAATAAAATAAAAGCACATCATTTACTTACACCCAAGAAAATAAAGACCTTCTCATTATAACTAAGGATGATCTTGAGAAGTTTTAGATAAATCAAGGCCTTAAACCACGTCAAATTCTGCTTGCCTTATGAAGTGTCTAAAACTAGGGAAATGAAATAATGAATAGATACAGAAGAGCACAGAAAAATGAAACTGACCAAAAAGATTCACTGGGTCTTTCTTGATGAGTACTACGGAGACTACTTTGAAGCTGCCAGTCTAACACTTCCACAGGCCTGACATTTATGGAGTCACCAACACAAACCATCAAGGAATTTCACTTTGATTGACACAGTCATGCTGATTTCCCCAGAAGAGATTGAGAAGTGAAGGAACCCTGACAGAGAAAACTTCAGAAAGAATCTGCATCTGTTTCCATGTCTGTATTCACAGCCCATCTAATTTGTGTATGTAAGCTTTTATGATTTTTGCCAAGTATTTACTAAATTTATCACTGATTGTGGTAAGTGATCAAATGGATCATATGCAAATCTGATCGACTTATTGAGGAAAACAAACATTTCTAAACCAGCCATATGTCAAATATTGTATAGTCTTTGTATCCAAACTAAGAATTTTGGGCAAGGAAAATTGGATCTACAAGACAAAATATGTTTTCTCTATGGATGCTGGTGTTCAGCTTCTGCCAAATGCATAGCTGAAGAATTCAGATGGTTGTGGCTCTGGGATCTTGGGGGTTGTTTCTACCTTCTGGCAAAGAATATTTCTCTCTATTATGCAAGAGTCCCCATATGACCTAAGTGGCAGCAAACAGCTGGGTCAAATGTTATAATTATTTCATCGGATCTCGGTTGGTTTCAACTAATTCCTATAACTAGTGATTTTTTTGGTATCTCTAACCCCAAACTCTTTTCTTTCCTGGACTCTATGCCTGGATTTGCATCTCCTCTGGATATTCTGCAAGTATTACAGACTCAATTACATATATTTAATTATATGTTATATATATATATATAATTATATATATATAATTATATATTTTTTTGGTATCTCTAACCCCAAACTCTTTTCTTTCCTGGACTCTATGCCTGGATTTGCATCTCCTCTGGATATTCTGCAAGTATTACAGACT
>NW_012115444.1:5051301-5064715 GCF_000951035.1 Colobus angolensis palliatus
TATGCACTGACTGTAATATAAGAATTCACTGTTTAACACTTAACATAGATAATCTTTAATTTACACAAATATATATATATAATTATATATGTCTTACCACATTTCACCCCCGATCTACTCCTTTCCTGTGTTCCAAACAATGACTAGTAGCATCTCCAGCCACTAAGGCACCCACGCCAAAACCAGATGTTTCCTAGGTCCTTGCTTCTTTTTTCTTATACCTTCTTCCTAAGTAATCCCTAAATTCTGTCAGTTATGCGGCTTATACTTCCTCTCAATCTTTATCCTACATTCTCTATTCCAAGTGCTACTATCTTAATTTGGTATCACATCATTTCTTCCCTCAGTGATTGCAATTACTTCCCAACTGATCTTCCAACCTCCTGGTTTAATCCTCCATATAATCTTCCAAACTGCATTCAATGCTGGCTGTTCTAAAATGCACATTTGATCACATCTCTTCTATTCAAAACACTTTCACGATGTCTCACTGCCCATAAGATCAAACCTAAAGTCCCTCTAAAATAATTCAAGAACTTTCACAATTCGCCCCTGACCTAATTCTTCAACTTTGTCTCCCATTACTGCAGTCTGCCCCCCAACACACAAAACTGCCACCATAAGACCATAATAAACTACTTGTGTTCCCCTAAACATGCCATTATCCTTTACATTGCTGTGTTTACAAGCATAATTCTTTTTTCAGTGATGCCACCACTCCATTACTGATGGCCTAATTTCTCCATCCAGAGTTGATAGCTAGGGAAGAAAGAAAAATCCCAGAAGCAAAACTTGTTCTGCATCCTCTGGGAACTCCAGGTGAGTGAGTGTAGACATCCCCTGTCCTGACAGCAGAGACGTCCTTCAGTCCTGGGTCTCTAATTTGTAGGTTTCCTTTGAGGCAGCAATCCTAAGGATACCAGGTAAGGCAATGTGGATATTGAGCTATAGCACTGATCACTTACGATGAACCTTGACTAGAGTCTGCAAGAGAAGCAACAGGCCAACTGTCTCCAGAAGTTTTATCCTATCTTGAATCTGGCTGAACTATGCAATTTAATCTGTGTTTACTAATCCAACAGCTTATAAATATATTCTAAATATATTGTCATATCCCTTCCCCTTCATGAGATTCTCCTTTCTAGCAATATCTCCAACTCACTACTTACCATCCTTTTAGCAAAATCCCTCATAAAAGGTTCCGAAAGTTTATGAAAAATATTACAGATTTTTCATAAACTTCCAGAACTGAATGTCTCCCCTCTATTACTGTGCATTTATAGCACTCATACTTGTCTGGTCTCTATCCCTGTGCTTACCATAATGTATTGGAGTTATTCGCCACTATGTCCGTCTCTCCCATCAGACTGTGAGCTGTCTGAGGATGCAGGTAATGTTTTATACTCTGCTATAATAACCACAGAACTCCAGATGCATTGAAATTTTGTCTGTTCCCAGAATTCACCAACCTTCTTTCTGTCTCTGGGACTTCATATTTGTGGGTGCTTCTTCCTAAGATGTCCCTATCCCACCCCAACCCCACCCTAGAGAAGCTCCTTCTCATTTTGATTCCAGATGGAAGGCAAAGTCCTCCTAGGGGCTGACACACATAGTGGTCACCTCCACTCCTATGGTTATATGAGAACCATCATCTCCTGGATCCTCATTATTGGCTCCTTCTATCTCCATGGCTCTATTTATTCCTTTACTTTCTAAATTTACAAGCCCTATCTTGTTCATTTGCGCTCATCTGTCTCTCTGTGACTCCACTCTTATCAATGCCCTATTAAATCTGCATTTCCAACCTTGTTCTAAGCTTCTCTTCCACATTTCCATGCAGAAGCACTTCTGGCACTTCCAACTTAATGTGCGGACAATTGGATTCAAAACATCTCCTCCCTCACATCTGTTTCTCTTCCTAATCTCTCAATTTCTCTTAATGGAACCATTAGACATCCAGTCATTTGGGCTCAGACTAAGGAGTTATCTTTGACTGATTCTCAAAGTCATTTGCTGCATCCTATACTCTGTTTCATATAATGAATACAGTTTTGTTGCTTTCTCTGATTATATGAAATCATATGTGATCAATGTAATAATTTCAAACATAGAAAAGGATAAAATACATACAGAGGGTAAAACATACAGAGGGCAAAAATCACATGAACTCCCACCTTATTACAATTCATTATTAACACTTTAAAGGTTATTTTTTGTGAACCTTTAAGATAGATAGATAGATAGATAGACAGATAGATAGATAGATAGATATAAATGGAATAATACACTGGTTCATTCTTTAAAAATAAAAAAAACATCGAAAGAGCTCCCAAAACTTTGGCTTAAGTTAAGAATGTATTTTGAACAACTTAAGCTCTCAATCTTTTCCGTATCACCTCTATGAAGGCATAAATAACCTCACTTGGAGAAATGAGAGATTTTTTCAGGCCTTTTGTGAATTTGAAGCCTAGACCAAATGGTGCCCCTGTGGTAAACTCTGGAATTGAAATCTCATTTTATTATTTTTTCTGTAATCCATGGAGACTCTTAGGGTACATGAGGAATAATATTTTTGCTCTTTGAATGATCAATGACGTCAACAAATATCTTTTAATATTTATCATATACAAACCACTGCTAGCTATGTGAGGGATACACAAATGAATAAGACATTTTACTTACTTCAGAGAAAATTTTTATATCAGTGGTCTTTAAAAAATGTTGCTATAGCCTCCATAAACTTCGCTCCCTGACACCTATCTTCTTGCCTGTGAAGGGCTCATTTTGGTTCTCTATGAGTTTTGTGTGGAACCTGAAGTCCCTAGCCTTGCTCAACATGCACTTTGAAATACAAGAGGAAATGCAAAAAAGAAAGTAGATCTTAGAGGGCTGATTTAAAAGAAATGAGAGTTGTTTGTTTTCTGAAAACACACCTTTGTAGCTTGATGGCCCTTGATCACTGTGGGATGGGCACCATAGGATCCCCCAAACATGGCAAGAGCTCATCTTAGACTTACAGTGGTTTTGGCTATGATCTGCTGTCTTCTTTTCAAAGGATGCAGCTCTTCTGGAGAGGCTTCTGTCTGAACTCAGCCACATTTCTATGCTCAAAGTGGTAAAGCACCATTCATGTGAAAGCCCCACAGAAGACTTAAAAGCACTTTACAGGCCTTCAGAATAATTTAAAGTGTATCCCTGGTAGATATCCAGGGCAGAAGATGCTCATTTGTCACATGTCAAAAAGCACTGAGGTTTATTTTTACAGAATCACTGGCTAACAGGAAGAATACTTGGGGCCATTACTCTCTAGCAAATTTAATTACAGCAACACAATGTTAGAAAGAAGATGTACTTGGCCCACACTTGAGGATTATAATCTCTTTTCTTATCTCTTTCAAATCCTTTTTGAAAGATTTAAAATAATATTTAGTGATAGTGATAAATGGCATAAAAGCCATAGAGAAAATGCTAGTCTGGGGAACATGTCAGTCATTTTTAAGAACAGATGTCCACCAGCACTTCTCTCTTTTGGGAAGGAGCCCATTAAGCTTTGTGATGCTGAATCAGATATGACAAAAAAGTTCATTCAGTCTGGTTTATTTTGGCTTGGAAGTCAACATCATGAGAGGCAATGGCTGATATTTCTGGATCTGCTGTTGCTTCTACTTTAGAGACTGTTGAATCAGACTTGATTGAACTTGCAGACATCTCTGTTTCTGCTGCACACACATGCTGCTTCATGGCCTGAGAGCTGGTGATCTATATAGCATCTTGAAAATGTGTGTTTTAAAATTGCTCACCTACCTGCACAGATGTAAAATCAGCACAGACGAAAATAAGCTCACTCTTGAATTTCTGCATTCTATGTTCTTCCGTAGAAGACTAAACATCCAGGCACTGATCCATTTATTACACTATGGCATCTCTGGAGTGACACACACATTCATCAAAGTTCCAGTCCCTTGAAAGGGATAACGTTCAGGAAATATTTGAGCAGCTATCACAAAATTCACCCTCGTCTTATGGCTTTTCTAAAACTTAATAAAAATCCTCTTTTCAATTAGAATCTTCCAAAAAATATAGACCTTGTTTCTCCAACTTCTTGGAGAAGCTAAAGCAAACATTGACTATCATAACTTCTATTTTTTCAGCTTCAAGTCCCTCAAAAATGCTGTTTCACTTAGTGTCATGCTGTGGACTTCCTTTCAGGGGTTGCCTGTACAAGGATTTTACTCATAGACTCTGCCCTTTATTTGTACTTTGAGTCACATACTCCTGGAGCCTTTGGGATCTCCTTATCTCCTTGAAAGCAAAGAAATGAAAGCTGAGAGAAGGGTCAGCCTGGTTGTAGTCTAGGGATGGCATACTCAAGATCAGAATTACCTGTACATAAAAGCAAAATACAAACAAAATCTACAACAAAACAAAAAGTTAAGCATCTTTAGTTTTCTGCTAATAGCATGTAATATCTATAATATCCTTGAAACAATTTTACTTGCCCACCATTTCAAAGTTGATACACTTTCACATCTTTATCTCAATCTTGACAGCCACTCTGGAGGCAAGTCCTAAAAAGACAAATGAGGAAATGAGCACTCAGAGAGGTCAACAGACTTAGAAAAGGTCAAGTCTTTGAGTCCAAGGGATTCAAGTCCAAAGATTCAGCTCCCAAGGTAGGAATGCATTATGAAAGGACTTTGTTCCAACACGGGGCAGTAGTGACAACAAATCAACTTAAAAATCTAAGTAGATATTCTTTTCCCATTGGTCTGAAATTTTCTACACTTAGCTTTAACCAGTAAAATAGTCTCACTGTCCCTGGAAGTGGGTACAAACCCACTTCCATAAAATGACAACTCCATTTCTCAGCATAATCAGAATGGGATTGAATTACCACTCTTTCTTTGGGCCCTGAGCTGGTTTGTTGCCAACAGGGTCCATTTCCAGAAATAGTCTAACACTCATCAAAAATGAGAAATGTCATTTGACTACCTCTTCCCAAACAGAAATTTAAGTTGTGCACATTCGTTCAAAGAAAAACAATTGCCCTTGTTTCTATGGTACTAGAATTATTTATGTCAGAATGTTTTCTTTTGGTTGGCTTCTCTTCTGTATTCAGTAGAGCTGGAAAACAGAACACTCATTTTTCCTCCTTCCTGCACTGAAATCCTTACTACATTTTCAAAAACAATTAAAAGAATACAAGAAAGGCGCCATGGCAGGGAATCTGTAGGGTTGTATGACAGAAGACCCTTCAAGTTTCCATGACAGGTTTCCCCCTTCTTTTCTCTCCCTAGCTCTTCCTCTTTGCATGCAAGCACTTTAGGTCATGGGATATTAATCTGTAGCAAGTAAAAGTGAAACTAAAATGGCATCTTCCTTTCTTTTCTTTCTCTGACTTCTTCATCTGAATAAATTAAAACTTATTCTAAACTGACTTTGTCTATATTTCATGAAAATAAGTTCTTAAGTACTCATTAAATGCCCAGTGCTGGTGATGTCACCTCATCCTGTCTTCTGCTTCTTTAACTTTTTATTCCTCAACTTCTCCTAGATACCTCTTGTCAGAGTGGTATAATTCTTTTGTAAAACCTGAAATGGTAACCTTGGAAAGTCTGAATTGCATCCAAAAAGAATTCATGACTGTGTGGGGGTGACTTTGACTTTCATGAAAATGAATGCTCCAAAACCATCAACTTTAGAAAATAATTCATTACACTTTTTTTATGGTGAAGAGGGGGAATAAAAATGTCTTACATAAAAGCACTTCTTGTATGTGTATCCTGCATGACCTATCTCTTATGAAAGAAAATGTTAGGACAGTCAGCTATTTGGAAACATTTTACGTGTAAGCTTTTATGCTGACTTTCAGTGAGAACAAGATGAATCATGAATACTTAATTTTTTTTTCCCCATAGTTTTGCTTAAATCCTAGTTTAATTGTTTCAGAATATGCACCTGGGAGACTCTGTATGTAATATGGATTTGGGTGTTAGAACTTCCAAGAATTGTCTAGCTTAGGGGCCAGTGGGAATGTAGCTCCCTGGAATTTTTATCTTAGTCCTCCTTTCGTTCATCATTTGGGCAGATACTTTCATGTCTCTTTCTCTCTCAAGGTAAAAGAACACTTACAACTAGCCCCAGCATTTTGAAGGTTAACAAAATACTTTCGAAGATTTTTTTCTTAATTTTGAACAATTACAGTAAAGAACAGAGTATAAGATTCATGTATCTAGCATCCAGGTTTAACAACTCTAATATTTTGTCACATTTGCTTCAGACGTTTTAAAATATGAATACTTAAAGATAATGGAGGGCAACTGAAAATCCTCTTTGTACTTCTATTCAGTTGTATTCCTCTTTCTGTCTGCCTGGAGACACACATTTTCACAAATTTGGTATGTATTCTCACAGTCTACATTTTGATGTCTTTTATTACTTCTATTTAAACAACATATAATATTTGAGACAATAAATTCTAATGACCCACCTAGTTGTCACTAATCCCCTCTTCTCTTCTGTCCTATCAGAACTTTGGTCTGTGGTCTAGTGAGTCCTAGTCATCCCCCCTCCCAGGCTCTTCTGTCATTAGCTAAAAAGCCAAGTGGTAGGTAGAGAAGGACGTGGCCAAGTTTTGGTCAAAGAGCTATAAGTAATTTAAAAGGTAGGACTTCTAGTAAAACCATAATTTTCTTGGTAAGGTGGGGCAGATTTAGATTCAGTTTCATCTTGTGTCTCTCCCTCTTTAGATCTAAGCATGGATGCAATATTTGTCACAAGAGTTTTCGTCTTCTGATCCTGAGGATGAATGCATAGAAGAAAGTAAAATAAGCCATGATCCTTACAAAAGGGACCCTGGTGGCAGGTTTGAGCCTATATGAAAAATAATTTTTGAGTCCTTTAGCAAAAGTGGACTAATTACACATTATCATCCTTTGTTCATCTTTTGGACCACCAGACTGGGTAAATTTTATTCCCCCCCTTGCTTTGTGGGGACACAGTTGATGGCAGCTGGGAGCCAACTTCAGCTGGATCACCTTTAGCTGAAATCTTACAGGAGAAAATTACAACACCCAGTTTGGTTGAGCCACTATTGTTAAATTTCTTTAAATGCAGCCAGATACAATCCTAACTGGTATTGTATTATTTTGCTGTAACGATTTGTATAAAAATGAGGTTGCCTTAACAAGTTGTTCTGCAACTTACTTTTTCCACTCAATATTATGTTTGACCTTTATCTACTTTGATATGTATCTAATTCATTTAAAATTCACTTATTCTATTCATTTCTTCTTAAGAAATATTTAGATTGCATCTAAGTTTTTACCATTACCAATGCTATCGCTCTGTATAGCCCTGCACACTCACATGCGCAAGGGTTTCTTTAGGATGTATGCTAGATGTGAACTCGCATGAATCTTTTTAAGATTCTTAACTTGGTTCCAAGCAGTTTTAGAAATAGAATTATTTATGAATTTAGAGGCAGATGGGTAATAGTAATCTCCAGGACTCTAAACTATTCTATTCACCTATTCTTATTTTCTTACAGTATTTGTTAAGTCTCTGACAAAACTAGAAGCAAAGATGAGAAAAACAAAATCCAGAAACAGCAGTACCTGAGTAAGAAACATCTATTTCCACCAGCTTTATGGCAGTTTCTTCTGTTAGTCCCCTTCTGGAAGCGAAATTCTACACCAAGATTTCCCAACCTTTCAGGGTTTCTCAACCTTAACACTATTAACATTTTGGGCCAGATCATTCTTTGTTATAGGGGCTGCTGTGTGTACTGTAAGATGTTTTACAGCCTCTCTGACCTCCACTCACTAAGTACCAGTTTTACATCTCTCCTCAGTTGTGACATTTAACAATGACTCCAGGCACTGCCAAATACCCTTGAGGCAGAATGAGAGGGGGGCACAAAATCACCCAAGGATAAAAACTGTTGATCTACAGTAGCTAATCTTGTGGTATTTTGGGCCAAAATAAACAGAGAATCCCACGAAGGCAATGAGACACCATGCAATTTTAAAAAAATGGTCATTTTAAGCCCATTAAAGAATGCTACTATTGTACTTGGTTTGAGGAAATCTATATTTCCAACCTTTAAGATGAGGGAATTCATTTAGGATAGTTATAAAACCTTTGTAAAATAAAACTATAAAAATAATAATTGCATTTAGTCTACGTGGGAATTTTTCTTAGGATGATACATATGCTTACCTCTTTAATCTTCACAACTCACTTATGACATAGGTATTATTTTATATCCATTTTATAGATGAGAAAATCGAGCTACAAGAAGGTTAAGGCTTGATCTTCATAGAAATTCTCTTTAATTTTCATGACAAGTCTTTAAGGTATATGCTATTACCACCATTTCATAGATGAATAAATTGGAAGAGAGATTAAGAAACCTAACGAATATCCCATAGTGTTACACTGTGAGTCTGTATTCAATCTGCATTAATATGGATACATTCATGAATGTGATACAAATTAAAACTGGTACCTACTTATCAATGCTATTTTGCCTTGGAGATGTGGATCCTCAAGAGGAATTTAATTACCTTGTAGTAAGTATAGAAGAACTAGATCTTATAATTTGTCATAGAACATTATGCTTATGTCTAAGTTTACAAATTTCAACTTTCTTATTCTTTCTCCTCCCCAACCCCCACAATCTTTCAAGTAAGTATTTAAAAAATAAGGCAGCTAAACAGATGTGTAAAGCTAACAAAACATAATAAAATGTGGTGTAGGAGCATAAAGTGGATTCAGAAATGATGAGAAAAACTCTGACTATAAGAATCTATAAAAATACTGGCAAACCAAATCCAGCAGCACATCAGAAAGCTTATCCACCAAGATCAAGTTGGCTTCATACCTGAGATGCAAGGCTGGTTCAATATACACAAATCAATAAATGTAATCCATCACATAAACAGAACCAATGACAAAAACCACATGATTATCTCAATAGATGCAGAAAAGACCTTCGATAAAATTCAACACCCCTTCATGCTAAAAACTCTCAAAAAACTAGGTATTTCATAGATGAATAAATTGAAAGAGAGATTAAGAAACCTAACGAATATCCCATAGTGTTAAACTGTGATATTAATCTGCATTAATATGGATACATTCATGAATGTGATACAAATTAAAACTGGTACCTACTTATCAATGCTATTTTGCCTTGGAGATGTGGATCCCCAAGAGGAATTTAATTACCTTGTAGTAAGTATAGAAGAACTAGAATCTCCTTAAGCTTATAAGCAACTTCAGCAAAGTCTCAGGATACAAAAATCAATGTGCAAAAATCACAGGCATTCCTATACACCAATAATAGACAACCAGAAAGCCAAATCAAGGGTGAACTCTCATTCACAACTGCTACAAAGAGAAAAAAATACCTAGCAATACAACTTACAGGGAATTTGAAGGACCTCTTCAAGGAAAACAACAGACCACTGCTCAAGGAAATAAGGGAGGACACAAACAAATGAAAACACGATCCATGCTCATGAATAGGAAGAATCAATATTGTGAAAATGGCCATACTGCCCAAAGTAATTTATAGACTCAATGCTATACCCATCAAGCTACCATTGATTTCCCTCACAGAATTAGAAAAAAACTACCTTAAACTTCATTTGGCACCAAAAAAGAGACTATATAGCCAATACAATCCTAAGCAAAAAGAACAAAGCTGGAGGCATCATGCTACCTGACTTCAAACTATACTACAAGGCTACAGTAACCAAAACAGCATGGTACTGATACCAAAACAGACATATAGACCAATGGAACAAAACAGAGGCCTCAGAAATAACACCACACATCTACAACCATCTGATCTTTGACAAACCTGACAAAAACAAGCAATGGGGAAAGAATTTCCTATTTAATAAATGCTGTTGGGAAAACTGGCTAGCCATATGCAGAAAACTGAAACAGGACCCCTTCCTTATACCTTATACAAAAATGAACTCAAGATGAATTAAAGGCTTAAACATAAGACCTAAAATCATGAAAATCCTAGAAGGAAACCTAGGCAATACCATTCAGGACATAGGCATGGGCAAAGACTTCATGACTGAAACACCAAAGCCATGGTAGCAAAAGTCAAAATTGACAAATGGGATCTAATTAAACTAAAGAGCTTCTGCATAGCAAAAGAAACTATCATCAGAGTGAACAGGCAACCTATAGAATGGGAGAAATTTTTGCAATCTATCCATCTGACAAGGGCTAATATCCAGAATCTATAAGGAACTTGAACAAAGTAACAAGAAAAACAAACAACCCCATCAAAAAGTGGGTGAAGGATATGAACAGACACTTCTCAAAAGAAGACATTTATGTGGCCAACAAACATATGAAAAAAAGCTCATCACTGGTCATTAGAGAAATGCAAATCAAAAACACAATGAAATATCATCTCACACCAGTTAGAATGGTGATCATGAAAATGTCAAGAAACAACAGAGGCTGGAGAGGATGTGGAGAAATAGGAAAGCTTTTACAGTGTTGATGAGAGTGTAAATTAGTTCAATCATTGTGGAAGACAGTGTGGCGATTCCTCACTAGGATCTAAAACCAGAAATACTATTTGACCCAGCAATCCCATTACTAGGTATATACCCAAAGGATTATATATCATTCTACTATAAAGACACATGCACATGTATGTTTATTGCAGCACTATTCACAATAGAAAGACTTGGAATAAACCCAAATGCCCATCAATGATAGACAGGATAAAGAAAATGTGGCACATATACACCATGGAATATTATGTAGCCATATAAAAGGAAGAGTTCATGTCCTTTGCAGGGACATGGATGAAGCTGGAAAGTATAATTCTCAGCAAACTAACACAGGAACAGAAAAGCAAACACTACATGTTCTCACTCATAAGTGGAAGTTGAACAACGAGAACATATGGACACAGGGAGGGGAACATCACACACTGGGACCTGTCGGAGGGTAGGGAGCTAGAGGAGGGGTAGCATTAGGAGAAATACCTAATGTGGACGACGGGTTGATGGGTGCAGCAAACCACCATGGTACGTGTAAACCTATGTAAGAAAGCTGCATGTTCTGCACGTGTATCCCAGAATTGAAAGTATAGTAATAATAATAATAATAATAATAATAAAAAGGACCTATACATTGCTAGGAGAAGGCTGCATATTAGAATTGTTTTCTCTCACTGCCAGCATGAAAAGGGAAACCTGGTCAATTACACAATTCCCACGGTCCATCATATATATGTTATGTATATGTGTAATGTATACTATATGTATTATATATATGAATATATAATACATGTGTATGTACAATATATATGTGTGTGTATATATTAAAAACCCATTACTCAGAAGAGGTATACTAGTGTTCTTAGTACTACGACAGACAGGATCCCTCTTACTGGGCCTGGAGACATTTATTGAACAGCACTCTTAACATCATTCATACAATAAATCCAGCAAAGAGTTTCATGAGATGACCGGAGGTTGTAGGGTCACTTGTGGAAAGCACGTTTATTAATGGAGAGGTGCCCTTTTTTGGGCTGATTTACTTGTCTCACGAATACTTCTAAAGTAATCAAAATGTCAAATTAACAAGAACTTTACACATTATCCTGACATCTTTTTTTTCTGATTCTCTGGAATCTCCATTAAACTCCATTTGACACTCTATAAATCTCATGACAAGTTTACTCATTTTTGACTATACTTCCTTCTTCAGGCTTTAAAAAACTCCTGATTGGGCCTGGTTTCCTGAAATGACAGTATTGAACCATCGTAGGGTCACGGTGGTTTCTGCTACTAACTTAATAGTGATTTATGTAACTTTATTTCCCCAGTTTGCTCGATTGCTTATATTTTGTAAGGCTCGGGGCACTTTATAAATTAACAATTTTTAAAAAGTCTGTGATAATAGTTGCAAAACCAGCAAAACCCGCAGTGGGCAGATTTCACTTTCTGTTCCAAATTGCTAGCACAGGTCTATTAGCAACCAGGACAATGGTGAGGATTATAATGGCTGTTTTTTGCATTACCCTTTTAAAAGAAAATTCGGCAGAGTCAGTCCCACTGAAACTTCTAGTTCCTGTTGTAATTCAGAAAGTACTGATATTTATTGTTATTATTATTATTATCATTATCATTACAAATAGTGAAAGTAGGGATGCATAAATAAAGTCTGCCTTAGGGGCAGCCCGAAGCTATATTCCAGCAAGTTACTGTGCTACAGTATTATGAGAATTTTTATCCATCATCAATAAAAAATGAGCATAGCAGTTATTATGGCAGTTGCCACAGTCAAGACTGTTTCTGCTATTACATCTCCTAGTAAAAGGGTGATACACTGTCCATTATATGATGGCAACTCATCCACCTTTCCAACATTAAAGTATAATGTACAATCTTTACATGGATTCTTCCCTCATGAAGTCACATTTCCATGAACTTGGGGGCAAGGACACAATGCGGATAAATTAACTGTGGGCCAAAAGTAAAGTAAATTACATTTCTTTATAAACCAATAGCACAGAGATACCGCCATTTCTTTTTTAGAAAGGAATGCAGTTAAAATAAAATTGATAAAATAATATTTTACCGTGCAGGCCTATGCCTACCAGTGGTGGAATTATGCCAGACCAACACCCTTGATGCTCCACTGGGCACACTGGAATCACAAAAGGAGCATGAACATCTCTATGCCCCAGGCTGTCTGGCACCAGGCCCATGAATATGCTTTCTGAGCTAAATGGACACTGTGGTCATCTTTCTGGCAGCATGATGTCTGGGCTTAGATGATCAAAATAAGGATGTCCTCATTTTCATAATCTGCTTTTTCTGCTTTTTTTTTCTTCCCCTAAAACCTATTTCATTTTATCCTTTCTTTCAGAGACAGGGTCTTACTCTGTCACTCATACTGGAGTGCAGTGACTTGATCATAGCTCACTGCAATCTTGAATTCCTGGATTCAAATGATCCTGCCTCCTCAGCCTTCCAAGCAGCTAAGACTATAGTGTGCACCACCATGTCCAGCTGCTAAAATAATAATAATAATAATAATAATAATAATAATAAAAGATTAAATATGGTGTCTTGCTACATTGCTCAAGCTGGTTTTGAACTCTTGGTCTCAAGTGATCAGCCTCCAGAGCCTCAAGTAATCATTCTGGGATTATAGGCATGAGACACTGTGCCTAGTTCTTGTCCTATTTCACATTATTTGTACCTAACCACTCTTGCTTATGGTGATCAAAGTGACAGAAAAACTCATGGGTAACTCACTGAAGAGTATGTATGGGGAAGTTTAAAATGCCCAAGATTTAGAACAGAAGACCCTAGTTCAAATACTGCTTCTTCAACTTCTTTTTTTTTTTTTTGAGGCGGAG
>NW_012115444.1:5065339-5097496 GCF_000951035.1 Colobus angolensis palliatus
CTGAGGCAGGGGAATCACTTGTACCTGGGAGGTAGAGGTTGCAGTGAGCCAATGAGCCAAGATTGCAATATTTGTACTCCAGTTTGGGCAAGAAGAGTGAAACTCCACCTTAAAAAAAAAAAAGTGATCTATGAAAAGCTGTATTCTTCCACATGCATAAAGGAACAGAAAAAGTTAATTTGCAGGGAGAAAACAATGTGGTAGAAAGGAAGAGAAAAGCAAATATAAGAAAGGGAAACTGAGTCGATGCATTCCTAAGCTATCTTGGGGTAGGAGAGAGAATCAACTTGTCAGCTTTCTTACCTCACCACTCCATTTAAGTCCTACCTGTGACTTGGCTATCCACCTACTCTCTGATTCTGTGAGATAGCCAATGTTCTATTGCTGGAGTTCTTTCTATTGCTTTTCTAGATTTTGTGAGTTTTTATTACCTGCAATCATGAGAGTTCTAAGACACTCTTTGAAGTCTTGGTTTTCAATGGACTAACAATTTCCGAGCCACTGAAATTATAAATAGGTCATGGTGTCTAGTGAGGGGAAAGTGAGTTCGTGGACAATGATGTGCCATTATTAACCACTTACAAGCTCATACATGTGGTCAACAAATGTTTACTGGGCATCAACTACCTGTCTGACACTGCCTTAGATGTGTGAATAGAGCACTAAACAAAACAAAGTCATTGCCAAATGGAATTCACGTTCTGGGGGAGGGAAATAGAAAGTAAAAATTTTAAAAACAAGTAAATATATCATATGACAGGTGGCAAAAGGAAGCAAAAAATAGCATAAAGGCGACATGGAGTGATGGAGGAGAGGGGTTGTTATTTCAGGTAAATTGGGTAGAGAAAGTCTCAATAGTGCAATGGCATGTGAGACCTGAAGGAAATTAGGGAGTGAGATGGGACCCTTTGGAGAACAATGAACAAGGAAAGAAAGTACAAAAGTCTTGAGGAAGGAGTGGACATGGCATATTTGAGGAACAGAAAGACCTGAGTGACATACTAGAAGATAAATTATAGAAGGGGCTGGCATAAAGACTTTTACTCCAGATGAGATGGGAAGCTGTTGGAGGCTTCTGAGCAGAGATGTGACATGATTTGACTTCCATTTTAGAAATACTGTTGGGGTGCTGTGTTAAGAATACAGTAGAGGGGAATGGGTACAACGGCTCATGCCTGTAATTCCAGCACTTTGGGAGGCTGAGGTGGAAGGATTGTTTGAGTGCAGGAGTTTGAAACCAACGTGGCCAACACAGCGAGACCCTCTCTCTACAAAAACTTTTAAAAATTAGCCAGGTGTACAGGCTTGTAGTCCTAGTTACTTGGGGGGCTGAAGTGGGAGGATCACTTGGGCCCAGGAGTCTGAGGTTACTGTGAACCACGATGGTGCCACTGCACTTCAGCCTAGGTAACAGAGTGAGACCTTGCCTCAAGAAAAAAAAAAAAAAAATACAGTAGAGGGGAAAGGAGAAGCAAGGAAGGCAGTTAGGAAGCCCCTGTGATGGTTTAGCTGAGAGATGGTCATGACTTGGACAAGAATCATGGTTAAAGAAAGATACAGAAGCCGGGCGCGGTGGCTCAAGCCTGTAATCCCAGCACTTTGGGAGGCTGAGACGGGCGGATCACAAGGTCAGGAGATCGAGATCATCCTGGCTAACACGGTGAAACCCCGTCTCTACTAAAAATACAAAAAACTAGCCGGGCGAGGTGGCGGGCGCCTGTAGTCCCAGCTACTCCGGAGGCTGAGGCAGGAGAATGGCATAAACCCGGGAGGCGGAGGTTGCAGTGAGCTCCGATCCGGCCACAGCACTCCAGCCCCGGCGACAGAGCAAGACTCCGTCTCAAAAAAAAAAAAAAAAAGATACAGAAATGCCAGGTTCTCCTGAAATGTTAAGGGAGAAGCTGTAAGGTTTGCTGATGGTTTAGAGATGAGTGTGAGAGAAGACAGGAGTCAACAAAGAGTAAAAGTCTGGGCCAAACAGAAAGATGGAGCTGTCATTGGTGAGATTGGGAAGATGATAGAAGTGGCAGTTATTTAAGTGGGGAAATTTAAGAGTTTCATATTGGATATGGTAAATTTCAAACAACTACTAGACATGTAAGTAGAAAAGTCCCTTAAGAATTTGGATATACGAATCTGGAGGCTTGGAGAGAGCTCTAGACCGGAGATCTAGTTTACATTCCTGTCTTTTTCATTCAGAGGAGCATCCCATTTGGGGCTGCTAGAAGATCGATTTTTTTTTAGTCAGTGAGATTAAGAATTAAGGAGATTACAGATGGTGTAATACTTTAAGATCAAAGTGTTTGGAAGGGAAGCAAGAGAATTTTTAAAAGCCTGGCTGACTTTCTTAGCTTTCTGTAATTAGTTTGGGTCAACATATCTTTTATCTTTGAACAAAATACCATTGGCAGTAAAACATCTCATATCTACAAATAAATTTATTAGAAACACTTGGAATTTCTGAGTCAGAAAATATATAGAGAGATTACTGTGCTAATAATTAACAAATTATTCTTTCATGCATAAATTGTTGGATGAGCATATCAATGGTTGAATATTTATTAAGCACTGATCTTGTGCTGTTGAGCATAGCCTAATGAAGGCTAAGGCTAATAAAAATCAGTCTTTCATAAATAAATTAAAATAAAATTAATTAATTGGTTAATTAAATTAGATTAAAAATTAATTTCTGCCTTCAATGATTTTATAAGAAAGAGCTTAAAATCTGGCATATTACCAAGGTCAACTCACGGCAAACTTGCAAAATCTGTCTTTGGTTCTTTTCTACCACCATATTGAAAATTTAACTTATCCCATAGCCCATCCACTTTCCCAAACAACCTGTAAACCATAAAGTTTGTGTAGGAGGGTAGACCTTGAAAATTCACGCAAATAAAAAGATCTTACTGCCAGTACATCTCAAATATTGGAATACAGCTGAGAACCATGAAGGCAATGCAGTTTGGTATAAAGAACACCGAAATAGAGCTGACTTCTTAATCCTACCCAGCATGTTACTTATCAACTGTGTCTTGTATGATATATTCATACTTACAATAAGTGTATATGGAATACTTCAATGCCTCATTGATGCAAGACAGTCAGTGATTATCTTACACCAAAGTCTCAGGCACTTCTATCTTTAGTCCTTCAGACCTTCTTCAGTGCTTCACATAGCTTTATTTTTTAATCCTCCTTTTAGTGGGGTTTTATGTATCCAACCTCCAAGTATTTTAATGTATAATTGTCACATGTGGCACCTGTGAACCAAGAAAACATTAATTGGACACCTACTGCGTGCCAGGTACACACTGGTGACACAAAGAACAAAATGCAGACATTCTCTTCAAGCGGAGAGGAGAAACCACGGAAATCTAATGTGTTATGAAAATTTCAAAGGTGTATCTTTGCATGAGATATTATGAGAATCCAGAAAAAGGTAATTATCAACCCAGGAGGGGCAGCAAGTCTTCCTTGGCAAGTATTAGAGGACAAGTAGGAGTTTATTAGGCCAAGAGAAAAGAAGATTATAGGTAGCAAAAAAGATCATTTCAGTTACATAGAGAATAACAAAGAACAATGAGTCAGTTGCATAAGATTATGTGCTGTTGGAATATAAGTTTAAAGGTAGGAAGTCATGAGAGTTGCAACTGGGGATAAATCAGAATCAAGTCATGGGGGATTCTGATAACTTAATTCTGTTCTTACTATGGAGTCATTCTTCCCTAAGCCAACTCAGATCCTTTTGTGGGGGAATGGAAATACGGCAGGATAAATAACTAAGTAGATGACTTTACACAACTACAAAAGTTTCTTCTTTTATGTTTTCCAGATGCCTGGGGAGAAATGATGCAAAAGGCAAGAAAATAAATACTATGGAAATTTATTACTTAAGATATTGCTTTTGTATATAAGTCATCAGAAATAATAATACATGCTACAAACATCTTTTAAGTGATTATTGGAGATTACAACCCAAAAACATAAATTTTATGTCAGTAACCTTTGGGGTCCCTTATAACAGTTTTAAAATTCTGTAATTATGGCAGTGCTTTGAATTTTATTTCTGAGGAATTGCTAGAGGGGAAACAACTCTAAAGAAGGAATTAAGAACTCAGTCTTGGCTTGTGTTACAATATCTTTCTGTTGTTAGGACTCACTTTATAGCAAACAATGAGGCTACTTACCAAGGGTTTCTCAGAAATTATTTGAAATTTCAAGAAAGTACAATATAGGAATTGAGGAGATTAGTCTGCTAAAAAGCTTATACGAAAGATACAAAATGTGAAATTATTGACTTAAGTAAACTAAACTTACTATAAGTAAATGAGGATAGATATATATGTAATATATAAATTATACCTCATTAGTGCTTTTATGATGTGTGTCTGATTCTATGACTAAAAAATGTATCCATTAACACACACATGTTTGGTCCTGGTACATTTTCGTTTTAAAAATTATTTCTCAAATCTTCTCATTATTGACATTGCTGACTAGTGCTATTTGAAAACTCTTTGTGGTCCAGGTTACTTATCATCATGTTGGATAAAAATAGGCAAATGGCATATGCTCCCTTTTAAGAAATACAGTTCTTGGCTTCATCTAACCTAATTAACCGGCTAGAGTAGTCATCTATAAAAGCAGAAGCTAACACATCAGGGCCCATTAGCATTGCCCCATGAAGTTGATCTCCTTAGCTGGTTGATTTCTCTCTTTCTAAGTCTAAGAATCCTAACCTATACTATGTGGTAAGTCACATTCAAATTTCCTTTTACCATTGATCCTGTAAGTAGTTAGATTAGGTTGCTAAAAGGTTAAATAATGGACTGAAATCCTAGGCAGTTTTTCTGATACTGTTTCTTTGGGTTCATGCCTTGCCCTAGTTAGTTCTATCAATATTAAGAAGGAAGTTAGTTCCATCAAAATTAAGAAGGCAGACAACCAGTAGTAGGTATAGATATATGTTCTCTTATAGAAAGTACACTGTAACTTAAAAAAAAAAATCTAGCACTAAATTTGAAATGTTTGTTTTATGGAACACTAATTCCCAAAAAAGTTCTTTTGAAAGTAGAGGAGAAATGGCTCCAAGGTCAATCTTTGCATATTGAATGGTTGAAATGTTGCATGGATGGCTCAATCAAGAAGACTCCCAAACATCAACATATTAAAGGTTCTGAAACTTCCAGTTATAAATAAATCTGTTTCCCTTCATTTAACCAGAATTATGAAGCTTACCTGTCAAGAAATTATTTTTTTCTTATGAAATATATCAATATTCTGTGGAATTTCACAAGTTTGGAAAATCTTACTGAAAGATATTTAATAAGAATTTTAGAATTCACAATGTTCAAAAAATGTATTTATTTTATATATCTACAGTAAATCTCATTTCATAGATAATTTGGGCATCATGAATATTATTCCAAGATTAGCTTGTTCCAGTTGCAGAAGTAGAAGTGATAATACAGTTTCCTTATTTCCATTCCAAATCATCTCATTGTTACTAGAGAATTCTTAATCGGTTGCCCAAAGATATTCATTAATACTTTATCTGGAAGTATAATATACTTTCTACCAGGTTTGGGATAGGAACATATTTACAGTTTTCAATTTAATAACAAATAAATTGCCAAACATAAGCAAAAGGGAGCATAGTTTTCACTTTCCGCATATGCACAGTTCCAAAATTGTAGCAATAACAGATAAAATATGCTAGGCATTTGAAATGTCATCATGAGGCTCACCAAGATAAACTCTTCTATAGAAAAGACATAGAATAGGAAAGCAAAGCAGTGAGCAAGACTGACTCCACAGGTTCAGATCTAGGTTGTTGCAGTCATTGTTAGGGTGGTTTTAAAAAGTTCCACATGAAATTAAGACTAAAACAACAATCATTTGAAAACAGGAGTTGGGGTGTGTGGTTGGTTCCTGTTCATTAAAAAGCAAAATCAAAACCTGGAAAAACAAAACCAAAACCACTACTGCTGATTTACTTTCTGAAACTATGCTGTTACAGGGATATGGGAAGACAATGACATAACCTCAAATGAAAGAATACTTTCTGCATAGCAAGAGCAAGAATCTATAAAATGTAAACATTTGTAAATAATTTCCAAAGAAGATGAGACAGACTAAACCACCAACTGGAAGTGAAAAAAATATAGTCATTGAAATTAAAACACACACACACACACACTCACACACACACACGGTGAAATAACTTTATAGTTGGAACGACTCTACAGAAAAAGAGTTCATGAATTGGAAAATTATACTGGGGAATTCTCATAGAATGCATCACAAAGAGCAAAATGAATTTCTAAAGGGCAAAGCAAAGCAACTAAGAAATACAGATGATTGATTTCAGAGACTTCAGGATGAAAGGAAAGAATAAATAAAATCTGAGCAGATATAACTGAATTTTCCCTAAGTGAGGAAAAACAAAAATGCTTATAACAAATTTTGAAATCTGAGTTGTGTGCAAGATACACATAAGTACAGTCAGAACCAAAAGGTTAAAGATATTAAAAATAATTGTAAAACATAGAGGAAAACCATTACAGAAAAATGACATAGTCTGTCAGGAAATTTCTCTTTAATAATAGAAAACCCAGAAGACAATGGAGTTCTGTATTTAAGATGTTGACGACAATATCTGTGACTTAGAATTTTATCCCAGGTAAATTATAAAATTGAAAATACAATGAAGTCAGTTTCAAACATATAACCACTAAGAGTATTTACCGTAGACACTCAGCTTAAAAAAATAATTAAAGATTGCCATCAAGTAGAGAACACAGGAACGGATAAAAATGTCACTAAATTTAATTATTTATTGACCTTAAAAACAATTTACTGTTTTATATATTGTTTAAAATGTCAAATCATAATTCTAATTGTAAATAACTAGACGATAGGTTGAAATGATTAATGCATAGTTGTATCGTGGTAAGTTCTGTGTTATATATGAGAGAAGGGGAGAAATGTTGTGTACTCTTAGAATTTGTTAAAAAATGTAACCAACTATATATGTTTTTCAAAATTTTAGCGTATCTACGAAAGTGATTATATAACTAGAGCTTTTAAGCCTGTAGAAAAAAGTAAAAGTAGCTATTAAAAATTTTATTGATTCATTAAATTAACTATCTTCTATTTCCTTCAAAATTTCCATAACTCGATGATGATTCATATATCTGCATGCATATATCAAATGATTTTAACAACTAAACAATACCCATGACACTTTTCATTAAGTTTGCTTCAGAAAATGGAGCACAGTTATTTTCAATGTGTTTCTTAAAGAAAACCATAAGAAAATTCAGTCTCTTGTATCCTTTGCAATGATTGTTGAGTGCTAGAGTTTCATACATATCTATCTTAATATCATACATATCTCCTATAATCGTCTTAAAGATTTTTCTGAAGCAAGAGAATAAGAAACGTAATTCTTAAGCTAGAACTGGATTTATACTATGTACGCTACTTTTGTAAACAATTGTTTCTATCAATAGTACGTAATGAATATTTCCACCTGTCATTAAATATTTAAAATGCAGAAAAAATATTAATTCCAAAGAAAACAGGAAAAAAAGGTAGTGAAGGGAAAGGATATGGAAAAAAAACACAAAATAAGTGCCAAAAATAAAAATAAAAGTATATGTAATAGATTAAGCTCACAACAAAATAGTATGATTTACTAACTTGAGACTAGTTATCAAAATTCAAGCTGCAACTAAGCTGAGAAATAGAAAATATAGATGTGGCAAAAGATGCCATATAAACAGTAACCAAAAGCAAGCTGGCAGCAAATTATTAATATCAGACAAAACAGAACTTAAGAACTAAATTGGAAGAAACATAACAAATAATAATTCACAAGGCGTATATAAGAATCATCAGTTCTTGAGTAGCTAAAAATGTAGTTTTTAATCTACATAAAGCAAAACCCAGCAAAATGATAAGGTAAATTTTACAAACTAACAATCATGATGAGATATTTTAATTCAGCTCTGTCAAGAACTCCATAAGTCAAGCAGCCAAGAATAAATCAGTTAAGTTATAGAAGTTTTGAATGAAACACAAAGAGAGAGAGATTGATTTATATCTAGGAAACAGAAAGTATACTTTCAAGAACACAAGAATCATTTATTAAAATTAAATTCATACATTTCACACGTTCTTTTGTAAATAAAATACAATTAATAATTTAGTAATAAATAATAATTTATATTAGAAAGTTAAAAATTTAGGAAGGCACTTCTAAATTACTAGAAATTTTTAAATATTTAGGGTTGAATAGTAATAAATACAGCAAATAATAAAAGTATGCAGTATTTAACTACATCTGTGATTGGAGTGAATCTTAAATACCTTTATTAAAAAATAAGAATATTTGAAAATAAATAGATTTAGCTTCCAAATCAAGAAGCTAGAAAAGTGAAAAACAACAACTCTGAATTAGGGAGAAGGAAATTTCAAAATTAAGATGAGAAATTAATTGCAAAATGAATCAAATGAACAAAAGATAAACAAAAGTAAATATAATTTTTAATGAACTAATAAATTTAATAACATAGTCCCATTACCTACAGGAATGGTCAAGAAAAATAATAAAACATAAAAATTACAGTCATACACCACATAATGACATTTTGGTCAGTGATAGACCACTATAACATCATAGCATAAGGCATTACTCATGAGTTTGTCATGATGCTGAGGTAAACAAACCTACTGCACTGCCAGTTATATAAGGTATAACACATACAATTATGTACAGTACAAAATACTTGATAATAGTAATGAACGACTATGTACCTGGTTTATGGATTTATTATACAACACTTTTGATCTTTATTTTAGAGCTTACTCTTTCTACTATTTTTTTTCAAGTTAACTGCAAACCAATCTAAACAGGTCCTTCAGGAGGTATTCTAAAGAAGAAGACATTATTATCACAGGAGATGACAACTCCACGTGTGATATTGCCCTTGGAGATCTTCCAGTGGAATAAGGTATGGAGGTTGAAACAGTGATAATGATGATCCTGACCCTGGATAGGCCTAGGCTAACATGTGGATTTGTGTCTTAACTTTTAACAAAAAAGTTTTGAAATGTTATGTGTGTGTGTGTGTGTATGTGTGTGTGTGTGTCATACTATATATTACATGTTATATATATAATATTTTATATATATAGCTAAGAAAATAAGGATATAAAGAAAAAATATTTTTGTGCAGCTGTACAATAGTATATTTTGTTTTAAACAAATGTTATTACAAAAAAATTTAGTAAGCTTTTACTAAAAAAACTTAAAAGTTTATAAAGTAAGAAAGTTGTAAAGAGAGAGGAACCAAAATAAGCAACTATAAACAGCCAGGAAGAGCTTCTCCCCTGAAGAGACCAGACCATCAAGAAGATTGGCACCCTTTGGGAAGATCTTCAGGAAGAAAACATTGAGAGTGGATGGAGGGAGGAGACAGACTCTTGGCTGAAATGGGAGGAAGCTGGGAACCCTGCATTAGATTGCTGAGCACCAGGACTTGTTCATGGCCCAGAGTGGCTCCTGGAGAAGGGGTGAGTTAAACAGCTATGGAGTGGCCCACTCTCAACACGGACCTCCAGAACCTTAGCTGCAGGAAATCCCATAACCCCCCACCAACATTTAAGCTAGGTTGAACAGCTGCTTGGAGAGTTGGCAGGGACAGGACTCCAGCCTATCTGGAGCTCAGAGGGTTTGGCACAAGAATGGCTGCAGTAGATCATACCCAGGGATGTCCATCCCCAAAGGATTGCCAAACTCTTCAAGGTAGTTTTGGCCTTTGGTGATGTTGGATCTAAACAGAACAGGACTATCTTGCCTGTGGGATGGGTTCTGTCTAACCCGCGCACACCCTGTTTGCTGGCCTCTCCCAGTCTCTGGTCCTTACCTGGCTATAACAACTTCCAGTGCAAACTCAAATGCCCAACACTGGTGCTTCCCAACAGCCACTACCATAGTTCCTTCACTGACAGACCCCACCAGTATTAGTCAGGGTTCTCTAGAGGGACAGAACTAATAGGATATATATGTGTATACATGTATATATAATACACATATTTATATATTATATATTTATATTTTTTGTGTATATTATATATTTATATTTTAAAATTTATATTAGTTACATATTATATCATATTATATATAAAATACATATAACTATATATATATACACACACACATACACACATGGGAGTTTATTAAGTATTAACTTACATGATTACAAGGTCCCACAATAGGCTGTCTGAAAGCTGCAGAGCAAGGAGAGACAGTCTGAGTCCCGAAACTGATGAACTTTGAGTTTGATATTTGAGGGCAGGAAGCATCCAGCATGGGAGAAAGATGTAGGCTGGAAGTCTAGGCCAGTCTCTCCTTTTCATGTTTTTTTGCCTCTTTATATTTGCTGGCAGCTGATGTGCCCACCAGATTAAGGGTGGATCTGTCTTCCACAGCCCACTGACTCAAATGTTAATCTTGTTTGGCAATGCCCTCACAGATACACCCAGGATCAATATTTTGTATCCTTCAATCCAATCAAATTGACACTCATTTTTAACCATCACACTGCCTTTCTTTAGTAAAAGAAAATATTAAAATAGCTAGAGAGAAGGGGCAGGGCACCTACGAAGGAAACCCTATCAGGCTAAAGAGGATCTTTCGGCAGAAACGTTGTTAAGCCAGAAGAGATTGAGGACCTATATTTAGCATCCTTAAAGAAAAGCAATTCCAACCAAGAATTTCATATCCAGCTAAACTAAGCTCCATAAGCAAAGAAATAAAATACTTTTAAGACAAGCAAATGCTATGAAAATTCATTACCACCAGACTTCCTTATAAGAGGTCCTGAAGGGACCCTCAAGAAACTAGACATCAAAGGAATATACCTCAAAATAGTAAGAGCCATCTATGACAAACCCACAACTAACATCAGACTGAATGGGCAAAGACTGGAACCATTCCCCTTGAGAACCAGAATAAAATAAGGATACCCACTTTCACCATTCCTTCTTGACATGGTACTGAAAGTCTTACCCAGAGCAACCAGTGAAGAGAAAGAAATAATAGGCATTCAAATAGGAAGAGAGGAAATCAAACTATCTCTCTTCACAGACTATATGATTCTATACCTAGAAAACCCTATCTCTACCCAAAGTCTCCTATTTCTGGTAAGCAACATCAGTAGAGTTTCTGAACACAGAATCAATGTTTAAAAATCATTTTTATACTACTGATTTTGTACAATGTCCAAGCTGAGAGCCAAATCAAGAATGCAATCCTATTCACAATAGCCACAAAAATAATAAGATACCTAGGAATACAGCTAACCAGGGAGGTTAAAGATCTCTACAACGAGAATTACAAAACACTGCTCAAAGAAACCAGAGATGACAAAAACAAATAGAAAAACATCCACGTTACTGGCTAGGAATAATCAAAATAATCAATTTCATTAAAATGGCCATAGTGCCCAAAGCAATTTACAGATTCAATGATATTTCTATCAAACTACCCACCACATGTTTCACAGAATTAGAAAAAAAAAGTCTACAATTCATATGGGAACCAACAAAGAGCGTGAATAACCAAAACGATCCCAAGTAAAGAGAACAAATCCAGAGGCATCACACTACTCAACTTTGAACCACACTACAAGGCTTTAGTAACCAAAATAGCATGATACTGGTACAAAAACGACACATATACCAACGGAACAGATTAGAGAACTCAGAAGCAAATCTGCACACCTACAACCAACTAATCTTTCACAAACTCAACAACAGCAAGCAATGGGGAATGGGCTCTCTATTAAATAAATGGTGCTGGAATAGCTGGCTAGCCATATGCAGAAGACTGAAACTGGACCCCTACCTTACACCGCATATAAAAACCCAGTTAAGATGGATTAAAGGCTTAAATGCAAAGCTTAAACCTATAAAAACCCCAGAAGAACACATAGGAAATACCATTCTGTACATAGGCCTGGGCAAAGATTTCATGATGAACACACCAAAAGTAATTGCAACACACAAAACTTGACAAGTGGGACCTAGTCAAACAGAAGGGCTTCTGCATGGCCAAAGAAACTATCAATAGAGTAAACAGACAACCTGCAGAATGGGAGAAAATACTTGCAAAGCATGCATTTGACAAAGGTTTAATATTCTGGATAGAATCTATAAGGAGCTCAAACCAGTCAACAAGCAAAAATCAAACAACCCCATTAAAAAATGGGCAAAGGACATGAACAGAAAACTTCTCAAAAGAAAACATAAAGATGGCCAAAAGCATATGAAAAATGGTCAACATTATTCATCATTAGAGAAATATAAATCAAAACCACAGTGAGATACCATTTCCCACCAATCAGAATAGCTATTATTAAAAAAGAAAATAACAGATGCTGGCAAGGTTATGGAGAAAAGACAATGCTTACACACTGCTGGTGGGAATGTAAATTAGTTCAGCCACTGTGGAAAGCAGTTTGAGATTTCTCACAGAATTTGGAACTACCATTTGACCCAGAAATCCCATTATGGGGTATATACCCAAAGGAATACAAATCGTTCTACTACAAAAATACATGCACACGTATGTTCATCATAGCCCTATTTGTAATAGCAAAGACATGGAATCAAGCTAGGCTCTCATCAATGGTGGACTGGATAAAGAAAATGTGGTACATATATACCATGGAATACTACACAGCCTTAAAATAGAATGAAATCATGTCCTTTGCAGCGACATAGTTGCAACTGGAGGCCATTATCCTAAATAAATTAATGCAGAATCAGAAAACCATGTACTCCATGTTCTCAATTATTAGTGGGACCTAAACATTGAGTACACATGGATGCAAAAGAAGGAAATAATAGACACTGGGGCCTATTTGAGGGTGGAGGATGGGAGGAGGGGGAAGATTTAAAAACTACCTGTCGGATACTGTGCTCACCATTTGGATGATGAAATAATTTGTATATCAAACCTTGCAACACACAATTTACCCATGTAACAAACCTACAGATGTATCCCAGAAACTAAAATAAAAATTGGAAGGAAAAAAAGTTGCAGTAAGCTAAGATTTAGTATTGAAGAAGTAAATTGTTTGTTATAAATTTAATGTATCCTAAGTGCAAAGTGTTTATAAAGTCTACAGTAATGTACACTAACATCCTGGCCCTTACAGTCACTCACCACTCATTGACTCACCTGGAGCAACTTCCCCAGCCTGCAATCTCCATTCATGGTAATTGCCCTATACAGGTGTACCATGTTTTTCTAACTTTCATACCATATTTTTGCTATATCTTTTCTATTATTTTTAGATATGTTTAGATACACAAATACTTACCATTGTATTACAATTGCCTGCAGTATCCAGTAAAGTAACATACTGTATAGGTTTTAGCCTAGGAGCAATAGGCTCTGCCATATAACCTAAGTGTGTAGTAGGCCAGACCATCCAGATTTGTGTAAGTACATTCTATGATGTTCACACAATGACAAAATCACCTGTGACATATTTCTCAGAATGTATCCTTGTCATTAAATGACACATGACTTTATTATGAACTAAAGTAACATAACCATGGATTATATCAACTTTTAAGATCATAAGATAATAACGTAAAGAAAAGTTTAAAGAAATAAAAATGTGAATGAAATATATTTTTTAAAATTACACATTCTCCAAATTAAAATGAAAAGTGTTATGAACTAGGAGCTCTTAAATAAATTTAATTTATATTCAAAAACTTTCACGCACTTTCTCTACTAGCAGCAATCACAAAAACTTCAGATTATGACTATTCTCAAAGCACACTTTTTTCTGACCTTTGAAAAACCAACAAGTACAAAATATTTAACAGAACAGAAAAAAAGAGAACCACCAATTCATTTTATGAGACAGTCAAAAACCTTGAAGTTAAAATCAGAGGACATAAAAATGAAACAGTGAAAATGATGAATGTATGTATAAAATTTCTAAACAAAATAGTAAAAGAAATTAAATAACATAATACACATGTCACAATCAAATAAAGTCTAGCTTAACAAACAAATCAAGAACATTTCAATGTTATAAGAATCTAACAGAAAAATGAGAAAATAACATAAGCAGACAATTCACAGAAGGGAAAACCTACACACTTTTAAGAGATATTAAGCTTCACTAGTATTCAGAGAAAAATACAATTAATACCAAAACAAAAGTGAAGAATATTTTTACACACACGGTATTGGTAAAATTTAAGAAATCTGGCAATATCAAATATTGACAAAAAATAGGGAGAAAGTTGTAAAATTGAGATTTTGTACTTTGGTAAGAAAATTGTAAATTTTTAAACTACAAACACATTGCTTAGCAATTGAGCAATATCCAGTAAATTGAAGAAGTTTACACCTAATGATGCTACACTTCTTCCTTCAAGCGTATTAGCTAGAGACACATTTGGCAAAAATACACAAAATAATATATACAACATGAGAATTGTAGCACTGTTTATAATATCAATAAAAGTGGATATAACCTTAAAAACTTCCAAAAAGGAGATGGATAAATTATAGTTTTTATTAATATGAAACAATGAAATAAACAGAAATTTAAATACACGAACTAGAGCTACACCTATCAATATTAACAAATATAAAAATCTAAATATAAGCAGCAATGAGTAAAATGATACAATATAACACACACATATATATATATACACACATTTGAAAGCCCAAGGAACAATACCATATATTATTTGTAGATTCATGTATATATAATAATAGTCTACAAATAGTCACAGAGAAAGCTGCTGCTGCTAATGGCAGAAAAACAATTTGGATCAATATGCCCACAGAGAAAATCTGTGTGTATAGGTGCATGAATGTACATATTCTGGATAAGACAGTCAAGAAGCTATAGGTAAAAAGAAATCAAAAGGAAAAGTAAACTTTATTTATATATTTGGAATTAGTGATAACAATAATGAAAAGGCTACATGTCAAAACTTGTTCACTGCATCTAAGGTTATGTTAGAGGGACTTTTTTAGTATTAAATACGTATATCAGAAAGAATATACATATTCTTCTCGCTCAAATTCTCACTCAAGAAATTAGAGAAAAAGCAGATTAAATCTATAGAAAGTATGAGAAAAGAAAGAAAAAGCAGAAACTTTAAGGAGACTAGAAAAACGAAAAATACTTTTGAACTCATTATCTGAGGCCAGAATTACTGTATTTAAAAAAGAAAACTGTCTAGGACATCAAAAAAGAGAAAATTACAGGCTAATTTACTTATAAAGATAAATGCAAAATGCTGACCAAAATATCATCAATGGAAATCAAGCAACCTATACAAAGTGTAACACATCACAAGGAAACTGAATTATTCAAGGAAAGCAAGGCTGTTTAACATAAAACTTTGAAAATGAAGTCACCACATGTATAGAATCAAGATGATTTGTGATCTTTTCAGTAGATGCAGAAAAATTATTTGATAAATATTTATTTTCTGGGATAGGCTGGATATGGGATAGGCTGGATGAGGCTTCCGATGAATGATTTACATAACTCAATCCCCATAACCACTGGAAATGATTCCTTACATGGTAAAAGGGCATTTTAGATGTAATTAATTTGAGGATCTTGAGGTGGGCATATTCTGCATGATTATCCTGATCAGGCCAATGTAATCACTAAGGTCCTTATTAGAAGGAGGCAGGAGGGGCAGTGTCAGAGAAGATGTGACCACAAAAGCAGAGCCTAGAGTGATGGCCATGAGCCAAGGAATGTGGACAGCCTCTAGAACCTGGAAAGGCAAGGAGACATATGCTCCTCTAGAATCTCCAAAAGGAAGGCAGCCTTACTGATACATTTTGGACTTCTGTCCTCCAGAACTGTAAGGTAGTAAGTCTGTACTGAGTTTGCCTGATTTGTTACAGTAGCAATAGGACGCTAATATTTTATCATTTACGATTTTAAAAATCTTAGCAATTAGGAAAAAAAGAAAACTTTTATGTCTTAAAAGGCATCTATAAAAGCATAGTGCAAACATCATCCTTTCTGAAGGTGAAATGTTGAAAGCTTTTCCTCTGAAATTAGATCCGAAACAAGGGTCTCAATATCACTTTTTAGATTTAATATTGTATTAGGAATCCTACAAAATCCCAAAATGCAGGAAACATAAATGATAAAAAAAGATTGGAAGAAAGAAAGAAAGCCACCATTATTTATAGATGAATTAAAATCCGAAAAATTTATAATAAACATTATAACGAAAAATTAATTTAGCAAATTAAAAGAAAAGAGGGCTGCTTGAAGATTTGGCTAATTCCATATTCATTAAAGTTAAAAAATGAGCTTGTAACATCTTATAAGACCAAAAATAAAGAAGTTCTCAAAAATAAAGAGGACTTGTCAAAATTACACAAAGCCAACTTAAAGAGGCTTCCAACTGGCCATACTCAAGGCAAATTTAACTTCAAAATGAAAAGCAACAGTCATTACCATTGAATAAAATAAGAAACCATAAGTTCATACAAATATTAAGTAAATAAAGAAATAAAGGTGAAGAGAAAGCTTATCTTTATATTACAATAATTGGAAATGAATTCAGATAGGAATCGTAAATGAATGTTTAAACCGTTGAGTGCATGTGTGAAGAAGAACAAGACATTTACTTAGACTTCAAGTATCTCTCAGCTTACTTATTAATTAAAAAAAGAAATGAATGGTAAAGAGAAATAAATGGTAGCTGTAAAGTGAAAAGATCTGGTGGGTACCACCTTAATTGAGTGATCAAAGTTAAAACCACTAGAAGGAGACAAACTTACTTTATGTGCCTTCCAATGTATGCACTAGGGAGCAGAGGATAGACAGATATAGAAATACAAATACTGTATACATATATCTATGTGTATATGTGTGTGTGTGTGTGTGTGTGTGTGTGTGTGTGTGTGTGAGAGAGAGAGAGATGTATATGGAAAATTTAGAAAAACTGAAGAACCAAATAAATGGAGAAATATTAATGTGTGCCTTATTCAAAAATTAGAATACTAATATTGTAAAAATGTAGATTATCCTCAAGTATACTTATTGGTTCCAAACAAAAGAATTCCAATTTTTATTGTAGAAATTGATAGCGATCGTCTAAAATACATATAAAAGTGCACGTGCCAAAAATAGTCCAAACACTCTTGAATATGAAGGAAAAATGTGAGGGAAGTTACTCCATCAGGGATAAAGGCTTACTATACAGCACTAATAGTTAGTTAAATAGTATGGTATTAACATTAAGATGGACAAATGCTTCACCATAAAGAATGCAAGCCATCTCATCTATGATTTATGATAAACATTCACTGAAGAGCACTATGTAAAAAAATGCCCTTTTCAATAAATAAACATCACTGAATCAATTGAATATCTACATGGAGAAAAAACAAAACCATCCCTACCACACACCATATACAACAATGGGTTCCAAGTAGATTGAATATCTTAACATGAAAGAAAAGGCAACAAATATTTGAGAAGAAAAAATGGGATAATATTTAAGACTTTGGGGTGGGGAAGTATTTCTTAAATACAATAAAAAAGAAAGCCATATCCATAAAGAAAAATGTTTTAAACATACACATGAAAAATAAGAATCTCTGTCAAATAAAAATTATATAAGTGAAAGGCAAGTAAGGGAATATATCTCTAACATATATAATTTGACAAGGGGCTCATGTGCATAATATATAAAGAATTCCTAAAAATCAGTCGGAGAAAAAAACAGACCACTCAATAGAATACTGGGCAAGAGACTTAACTAGTACCTCAGCAGAATGGGCCAATAAACATATAAGTGTTCCACCTCATTAGTCACCAGAGAAATGCAAATAAAAATCACAATAACAATTTATAATAATCAAAATGGCTAACATTTAAAAACTGACCATGCCAAATATCGGCAAAAATGCAGAGCAACGCCACCCTTTATACACTGCTGGTAAGAATGTAATTGTTAAAATCATTTTGGAAATTGTTTGGCATTATCCGCAAATTCCCTAATTTCCTTCTTAGATACGCATCTAACAAAAACTTTGTGCAGAAGAATGCTCGCTCATAACAGGATTATTAATATTTGGAAACTGGGCACCATGAAAATGCCATCAGCAACATAGTGGTTAGAGAAATTATGATACATTGATACAATTGAATACCATGCGTAATGAAAATGAACAACTGCATCCACATGCAACAAAACAAATCTCGCAAACATCATTTTAAGCAAAAGAAATCTGCTACAAAGAGACAAAGAGTTTGATTCCAAACATATAGTTTAAAAACAGGCATAACTTATCTACAGTGGTAAAAATAATAGAATATTGGTTATTTTTGAGGAGAATGGTGGAGGATGGCAGTTGTTAGGAAGCACAAGTTTGGAGGTACTCCTTGAGTGCTAATAATGTTTTACTTTCTAACTGGGATAGTGTTTGCATAAGCCTCTTCACTTTGTGAAAATTAGTAAGCTGTATGCCTAACATTTATGCATATGTATTAAAAATTCAACTAACAAGTAAAAGTTTACAAATGCCTAGGGCTGGCTGGGCACAGTGGCTCACACCTGTAATCCCAGCACTTTGGGAGACCGAGGCAGGTGGATCACCGGAGGTCAAAGGAATTCGAGACCAGCCTGGCCAACATGGAGAAACCTCGTCTCTTCTAAAAATACAAAATCTAGCCGGGCATGATGGTGGGAGCCTGTAATCCCAGCTACTCGGGAGGCTGAGGCGGGAGAATCGCTTGAGCTGTGGAGGCGACGGTTGCAGTAAGCCAAGATCACATCACTGCACTCCAGCCAGGGCGACTGAGTGAGAATCCATCTTAAATAAATAAATAAATAAATAAATAAATAAATATTAAGCATATGATAATTTTGATCCAATGAATTTATTAAAAATATTCTTTTAATTATCTTTGTATGCATGAAGAGACTTACATGACAAAGGAATTCGTATGTCCATGAGTTCCTTGTCCAGTCACAAATGATTGTTATGTTGTTCTTTCTAGAAAACATAAAATGTTGGTTATGCCTGCTAGGATGAGAAGCTTTATGAGCTCCTTATCAAACTCGGAAACTCTTCTGCATGGAGAAATTTTGTGGAAGGAAAAACTGGTTTTCTGATTCTCTTTCCTGAATAGCTTGTATAGAGATTGATACCATGTTGCAGTTTTATTACATTTGAGTTACTTTATCTTATTTTATTATTAATATTTTATTACATTTATCACATTGATGTTTTGCCATTAAGTTATACTTGATACACCCTGTGGTTTCTCCTGTTTCCCCTTTATTCTTTGCATTTGCATACACATAGACACACATATACACACATCTTTCAAATAACTATGGATGATTTGTAAACTGCTTCTCATCTAGTTTTCCATTTCAGTCTCATTAAAATTTCCAAAGTCTACTCCAGAGTTCAAGTTTCTCAAAGATCAATCCAGACTTCACTTACCATTGGGTTTTGTTGATTCATCCCTCAAGGAGCTAATTTAAATTTATCCCCACTAGGTAATAGTGTAAGTCACTACTCTATGTCAATATTTGCTTTAAGTTCTTTTCCACTTGATGGAGTTCATGAGGTGTTTAAAGCATTTTCTTGGCTCTTCAAGAGTAGGCTATGTATGTATATAAAAGTAAAAAGGAAATGAGTGTAAACTTTTCCAAAAGGCCTTTCTGAAATGAATGATCATTTTATTATTTTCTCAGATAAAATTAACTCAGTAACTCGAAAGAAATACAACACTCATATTTAATGCAAAGTATTAAGATGAGAAAATGAAATATATCTGTATTTATAATTCATCATAACATTTTATATTTAATTTTCACCTTACCAAAATGCATCTATCACGTATTTTAGAAAAATAGAGGAATTCTTAATACTTTGTGTGCATAAAAGTCATTAGTGGGTGTACGGGGTGGGATTCCCTCTGGTAGTAGTTTTATTTAAACACAAGTTATAACTTCAATTCTTTGACACAAGCAAAAATTCGAAAGAAAAAGTTTCAGTGTGCAGTATGTTCTCTTAATATATAAAATATAAAAACATAACTCCCTAGACTTAGAAACATAGCTACAATAGCAACTTCCCACCTATGAGCCTATTAACTTTAGGTTCCGACTGTAGGATGACAGGAGTTGGCCAGTGAAAGAATAACATTTCTGAGAGTTCATTTTACTTTAGAGTCACTTTTGCATGAAATGGTAGCATCCCTCCTGGGGACTGGCCCCAATGCATCTTTCTGTAAATTACTTACCATATATCAGTCTTGATTCAATAGACTATAAAGTATAGGTGCTTTTTATTGGCAAGAACTTAGGACATTTTTACAATGAAAAATAATGCTCTCCAGCAGGAAAACTTCAGAGAATTAAGAGTTATGGGACTATAGGAAGAAACTGACCACTTCTTCCCTTTTACAACCATTCCCTTATCTTCTCTTCCAGAACTGTCATGTGTGACCTTCCAATTCTTCTGCTGAAGAAAGGGAGACTAAAGTTGTAAAAACAATTTCAACTCAAACTTATTTTACTCAACTCACATAATTAATTCAACAATATCTCAAGGTTTCTTTTCCCTTAAACCATTTTTCCCCTAATTGCCTGATTTTCTAATAGGAATTGGAATCTTCCTTTCGAGCCCACTCAGAGTCTGATTTCATTGTGTCATAATCCTGGAGACTAGAGAACTGGATTGCATATTAAACTTACTTTACTTTAAGGCTTCTTGAATTAGTTTCTATTGGATATTAGATTCTTTTAGTAGCCAAGAAACCGTGAAGATTGTGGTGCAAGATGCTTTGATGTAATCAAGAGGGACGTGCCTCTATCATTAACCATTAAAAATTATTTCTTTCTGAAATAAAATTGCATATTTGTAGCATAATCCTGTTTTTTAATTTTTATTACTTTGTTTAGTTTAAATGTTTTTTACAGGGTTCACAATTATAAGTGGGCCTACCCTTTAAGGAGACTGGCATAAGTCCAGGTCCACATACACAGGAAAAATCCAGAGAGAGGTTCAACAAAGAGCTCTTTAGTACAAATGATCTCTGAAGGAGGTATAAATATAAATTCACTTTGGTAGTGTGGTTCCCAGAGGAAAATCTTCACTACTGGAAAAAGATCATCATGGAAGAGTCAAACTGCTGACCAAAGTAGGTTGCCTGATTCTATTTTCCTTTTCTCCTCTCTCCCTTGCCATGGAAGGAAAAAGAGCAAGTAGAAACCAAATTAGAAATAAATAAGGCTGAAGACCTAAATTTGAGAAAGAAGTGAAGAAAGTTAGAATCCCCAGAACCAGATAAAGAGACAAAAAGTTAAGGGAAGTAGAATTACTACATATCTTCATTTTAGTAAGTTAAATGCAGGCAATAAATGGCCTGCAGCTGTGAATAAAATGTATGTCTATTAAGAAGAAAACACTAAATCTTCATTCATAAATAAAAAACAAGACCGAATTTAGTAAAAAGGCGCTAATGATGGAAAGATCTTTAGCTAATCCGGTCACCTTATTAGAAGAGAGAATTGAGGATCAGAGAAATTAAATGCTGTGTTCAAGCTTAGGCAGCTTGTTAATAATGGGACTAGAACTATAATTGACATTTGAAATTTCCACTCTCACCCACAATACCCAAAAGGCTGCGTGTCTTTAAACTTTTGCTAATTTGCATTCATTCCACAGTTATGTCTTAAGCGCTTTCTCTGTACCAGGAATCTTGTTTAATTCTGTGGATACAAGATACAGAGATATTGTATAGGAGGTACAGTCTTTACACTTAATGGAACTTAAAGATTTTGAGGAAAGTCAACATTAAACCATTTTTTAGTAAATGGATTACAACTGTAATGAGTGCTACAAAGATGTGGAGAATGATATAAAAAACTTTTGCAAGTACCAGCTATTTATCTAGGGTGTCAAGTTCTACTGCTCTGCTGTAGTTTCTGTCACTATGGTAGTTAAAACACATTTCTTTCCCTCTCTCTCTCTCTTCATTATACCTCTACTCTCTTGAACTTTTGCCATTGCTAACAGTTTTTTCCTTTGTGTAGCTCCTTGCTGTCTTGACTACACCTTTACTTGACTGGTGATTTACCTCCCAATCAACGTAGTGCAAGGGGTTTTGGGATACAGGGCAGGTTACAGAGTGATTGTAGGCTGGGTTTGTAGCTTCATACCTTGAAGAAGACAGGAGCTACACAGATTTTGGGGCTGAAAACTCAGTGGTGTCAAATGGATGGTTGTAGTAGAAGTTTACCTATAGCACAATGAAAGGTGTCATCATTATTCTGTGGGTAAACTTGGAGAACATGAGCATGGGACATGTGGACCCAGTTGAAATTTTCCCAGACATATTTGTATTTCCAGATGCTTAAAAATGCAGGCAATTTTTCTTATAGTACAAGAATGCCTAAACAAACTGAATGTAAATTAAGCAATTAATTAAGGCACATGATTTGCATTACATAGACTGCTATTATATATGAAAAGAAGATAATTTCATATTTAAAATATTATACGTTTCTTTTCTCCCTAAATCATAATGTCCTGCAGCCCTCTGCCATTATGACTCCAAGAAAGAAGGACAAAATTTCTGCTCTGGGAAAGACACTGTCAAGATAACTGAAAGATGAGCTACAGACCAGGGGAAAATCTTTGTAAAAGCTGTATATGATAAAAGACTTTTGTCTAAAATATGTCTTTTTTAAAAAAAACCTCTTAAAACTCAACAGTTAGAAAGCAAACAACCCAATTTAAAACAATGGGCCAAAGATCTTAACAGAGACCTCACCAAAAAAGATACACAGATGGCAAATAAGCAAATGAGAAGATGCCCCATATCAATGTCAACAGAGAAAGGCAACAATGAAATAATCCTATACACCTTTTAGAATGGCTAAAATCCAGAACACTGACATCACCAAATGCTGGAAAGAATGTGGAGTGAAAATAATTCTCATTCATTGCTGGTGGGAATGCAAAATGATATAGCAAGTCTGGAAAACAGTTTAGTAGTTTGTTAGAAACTAAACATAGTCTTACCATGTAATTCAGCAATTGCACTCCATGATATTCACCCAAAGGAGTAGAAAACTTATGTCTACAGAAAAATCTGCACACAGATGTTTATAGCAGCTTTATTCATAATTGTCAAAACTTGGAAGTACCCAAGATGTCCTTCAAGAAGTGAATCAATAAATAAACTGTGGTATATCCAGAGAGTGGAATATTAGTCAGCACTAAAAATAAATGAGCTATCAAGCTGTGAAGAGACATAGTGGAAACTTAAATGCTTTTTACTAAGTGAAAGAAGCCAATAACCAAAAGAAACCAACCTGAAAAGACTACATCCTGTGTGGTTCCAACTATATGACATTCTAGAAAGGCAAAACTATGGAAATAGTAAAAATCAGTGGTTGCCCAAGCCTATGGAGAGAAATAGATGAAGAGGTGAGCGCAGAGGATGCTTAGGGCAGTGGAGGTATTTTATATGATTCTGTAATGATTGATAAATGCAATTGTATGTTTATTCAAATCCATAGAATGTGCCACACCAAGAATGAACCTTAGTGTAAACTACGGACTTTGGGTGATAATGGTGTGTCAGTGTAAGTTTCTCAGTTGTATGTTAACAAGAGTACCACTCTGGTGGGGGATGTTGAGAATGTTGGAGGTTATGCATGTGGTGGGGGAGGGATATATAGGAAATCTGTAACTTCCATTCAATTTTCTTGTGAACCTAACGCTGTTCTAAAAACGTGAAGTCTTAAGAAAAGAAACAAAGGCAGATAATACTTACTAAAGAATGTAATGGAAGTCCTTGCCAGCCAGGAAGTGAAAGTGCTTCCAGTTACGGAAAGAAAAAAAGACATGGAGAATGAATGTTAGAGAGAAATGTCGCATCCTCTTTAGAGTTGAAGCAATCTACTTGGTGGAAAGAATAGAAATACCCAGATAGGTTATGTGTGTGTGTATTTGTGTGTGCACGTGTATGTGTGTGGTAGGGTGAGGGGAAGGTTTGAGGGGGTGATGGGAGACGTGTAATGAGACAAGAAAAAACACCTGCTAGAATACTCAGAGAGGTGGAGAGAAGGTGTGAGAACATCGAGACAGATGTTTCACTTTCCCAGCATGTCCAATGAGGCTCAGGAGTAGTAAAATAGCATAGAAGGAACAATATGAGGCTTGAGCCTCAGAGACTCCTGCTGGTTTTATATCTTGTCTACATGTGGCACACAAGAGATTCAGAAATATCTAAGTGTCTCTCTTCATCTGAAACAGTGGTCGCCAACCTTTTTGGCACCAGGGACTGACTTTCTGGAAGACAATTTTTCCATGCACCAGGGCCAGGTCAGGGGGCGGGGCAGCAATGGTTTCAGAATGATTCAAGCACATTACATTTACTGCAAACTTTATTTCTATTATTATTACTTTGTAATATATAATGAAATAGTTTTATAACTCACCATAATCTAGAATCGGTAGGAGCCCTGAGCTTGTTTTTCTGCAGCTAGATGGTCCCATCTGTGGGTGATGCGAGACAGTAACAGATCATCAGGCATTAGATTCTCATAAGCAGTGCACAACGTAGATCCCTCACATGACAGTTCACAATAAAGTTCGTGTTCCTATGAGAATCTAGTGCTCTGCTTATCTGACAGGAGTTAGAGCTCAGGCAGTAATGCGAATGATGGGGAACAGCTGTAAATACAGATGAAGTTTGCTTGCTCTCCCACTGCTCACCTCCTGCTGTGTGGCCTGGTGCCTAACAGGCCATGGACTGGTACCCATCTGTGGCCTGGGGCTTGGGGACCCCTTTTCTAGAAGGCTGAGTTTCAAGCTTACAGGCTTGTTGAAGAGCTTCTGTAATGAGAAACTAAGTGTCCCCAGAGTGAAAACTGTGGGTTGGACACCATTAATTAGAGGTGAGATGAAGGAAATGGCAGAGAATGAGATGATCTGCATGCCAGCAAGAATAGAAGTAGGTAAAGAATTACTACATGACTTAGCAATTCTACTCCTAGTAATAGACCCAAAAGAATTGAAAACAACTTTTCAAACAGACACTTGTACACAATTATTGATAACAGCTTTATTTGCCAAAATCCAAGGGTAGAAACAAGCCAGCTTTTCATCAAGAGATGAATGGATAAACAAAATATAATATATCCATGCACTGGAATATTATTCAGCCAAAAAAGGAATGAAGCATGGATGTATGCCACAACATGGATGGCTCTTGAAGACCATATAAGTTATATATGCCACACACACACACACACAAACACCTATAATATGGTTAATTTATATGAAATATCTAGAATAAAAAAATTCATAGAGACCTAAAAATATATTGGTAGTTGTCAGGGGCTGCAGAGAGGAGGGAATGGGTGATGAACGCTTATTGAATACATAGTTTCTATTTAGAACGAGGAAAAGGTTATGGAAATAGAGAGTGGTGATGATTACACAACATGGTGAACGTACTTAATGTTACTTAACACAGCAAATGTACTTAACGTTACTTATTTATACACTTTAAAATAGTTAAAATGGTAAATTTTATTATATGTATATGTTACAGTAATAATAATAGAAGTAGGGCTTTGTCAGCAGGGAGTGTTGGTTGACTACCCAATTAGTTAGTGACAGCTAATTACTCAACAAGCTTTATACATGCCTAAGAAACATAACATGAATTTCACTAAGTGAGTACTTCATTTTTGGGCACCAAAGCTGAACACCCGGGTGGGTCAATGGAGGCCCAGAAATGAGCATGAAGACCTTTAGTCCCAACTACCCACCATCAGGATAAAAAATATCCTTGAAACCAGAAACTGCCTTGTGAGTAGGAGGAAAGAAGCAGATGTGGTAGGGATTGAACTTCCAATTCCCTTCATAACATCTAAAACAAAACTGTTCAAATCAAAAGATAGGATTTTCAACTTAAAGGGCCTCAGACAGTGTAATTGGTAGGTTTTGAAGTATTTTTTTTTCCTGCAGCTGGAAGGGATGTCTCAGAATAAAATGAAAACAGTTACAGAAAATAAAAAGACCACTTTTGTGCATATTTTATTAGCGTATATGCGTTTCAGGTTTTAATGAGATAAAAATCAGGAGCAACAAGTGTACAGTGTAGTTTCGTTAATAACCCATCTCTTTTGTTTGAGTAACTTTTTGCATTATCTTAACAGCATTGAGGAAAGTGACAGAAATGTTAAGAAGTGCTATTTCAGTGATAGTGCTTATGGTGACAGAAGATGTTGCTCTCAGGCAGAAGTCTATATGAAGTCAATATTCCCTGATGTTTAGGTATTACAGCACTATACTTTATAAAAAACAACCATTATAGAGAAATTCCTACAGAGTAAAGACTTCTGTTATAGAAAGACTGAAATTCTTGAGCATTTAACCGATACTCACCCATTTAAACAACTGTTTTATCATGAACTTTTTTGATAATGTGAGACTTCCAGTTGCACACTTATTACATCATAACACAGAAGTCTCTCACAGAGTTTTCAAAATATTTTAAAGGATTTCTCTTTTTAAAAATTTGGATATTTTACATGGATGTATACAGATTTCACATTTTTCTTGAGAATTTTGCAGAGATTACTATCAGGCTTGAGTTCCCACATGGCAACAATCAGAACAATCAAGATTTGACACAATCCCCAATCCTCCTTATGGTCTCTCCAATGCCACTTTCACTTCGCTCATTTTAGATATTTTGATCCCTATGGGCATTGGAGTTCACACTCTGCTGTAGTCAAATGTATGAGATTCTATCCAATGAAGATGATTACACTGGTGAATCATATGATTTGGCTCAAGTGTCAAAATCCCAGACATTTCTCTGTCACTGGGTGGCAAACTCCACAGGCTGGGTTACAGAGTGATTGCAGGGTGGGCTTGTAGCTTCAGACCTTGAACAAGAAGCTAAGAAGGACTGAGGTCGTAGCATGTGTACCACCACCCTTAAAACAGAATATTTTACTAACCAAGACAGGAGTATGTAAATTAGATTGTGTGTCAGTGCATTCTCACACTGCTAATAGAGACATACCCAAGGCTGGGTAATGTATTTAAAAAAAAAGAGGTTTAATTGACTCACAGTTTCACATGGCTGGAGAAGCCTCAGGAAACTTACAATCACGGTGGAAGGAGAAGCAAACATGTCTTTCAAGGTGGCAGGAGAGAGAATGAGAGCCAAGCGAAGGAGAAATCCCCTTATAAAACCATCAGATCTCATGAGAACTTACTATCACAAGAATCCTATGGGGGAACCTGCCCCTATAATTCAGTTACCTCCCACTGGATCCCTTCCTCAACATGTGGGGATTATGGGAACTACAATTCAAAATGAGATTTGGGTGAGGACACAGCCAAACCATATCAGATTGTAAACTGCAGAGTGATATACATATATAGGGCAGTATTACAGTGTTGTCATTAACAAACATTCTGGAATTTAGCCAAAGTTCCTAGATGAATGTTGGATGACGACGATAATTTTGGTACAGAAAATATCCTAGATTAGCTAAGAAAACATCCTGTGGTGGGAAAACTGAAAGAGCCTTAAGACACCCATAAAAAAATTATACTTGAAAGGTATACATTTGTGTCAGAGAGTGTGAAGCACTCCTAGCACATAGATAAATAAATGCATTAATTTGAAAATAGACTTTTAATTTTAGTGCATGAATTTCTCAATAGTTGTCGGTGCTTTTAGGAAAATGATATCTTTATCCGTCTGTCATTTCTGTTGATTTAGGACTCATTTTTACAGAAAAAAAGTCATAAACCCCAAGATTAAGCAACTAGTTTAAGGTCATACAGTAACTCACTGCAGAAAAAAAAAAAATGAATTTCTGCACTGTTTTTATCATTGTGCCCTAGTTCTTCCCAGGTACCAAAGCCTAGTTAAATAAGCTTTTCATTTTTCATTTTATAAGGATTGATTAAATAATGGCTCAAGATTGTCATTGAAATTTTATGATATTAATTAATTGCATAGCTGTCAATAGCTTTGTAGAGATTCATTAAAGATCATTCTGGATGCAATGTAAACATTGATTTTCTTTTAGAAAACTGATCACTCAGAGGTTTGAGTACAGAATTCTTTTAGAAATGTACTTTGATTTCTTAATAGGATTATGGTTAATCTCTTGATGAATGATGATGCAAAATCCTTTATTCTTGGCTGTATGTTTTTAATAGTTAATTTTGCAATACTCTATTATTGTATGTTTTCTTTGGCTCTGCCAATAAGCACAGATAGTAAAATATTTCACAGACTGAAGATCTCTCTTACTGATCTACTCTCTCCCGGAAAAGTATTAGTAGAAATTAAATAAAAACAAAAAAATCCACTTGTTATTTAATGTAAAATTCACCCTGAAAGATAAAGAGATGATTTGCAAGATTTACTTGAAAATCTAATTTCCTGGATATTTTTGGGCCAAGATAGGTTGTAAAATTATTTTTCATCTTGGTTGCTTTAGGTTAGTTACAAATTTCTGGTAAGAAACAAAAATGGAACTGTGAGAAACATTTGAGACAATGATAAAATCAGAAATTTGTGGCTGTGGCTTGCCTTTGTTTCAGCTGAGACACAGCTGAGGTTTTCCACTAAGTGTATTGGAAAATAAAGGAAAAGAAATTATTGCCAAAAAAGTAAATATAATAATAGTTGAATATATATATTAAATTATTTTCCAAGGAGCCTTTGTGTGAGAGTCTGTCTGATATTGCTCTTCAATACATTTGCATCTTGGAATTTTAAAGGGTCTGTCTATCAGTGTGCTTTCTGAATGGGTTTTCAATTGCACAAATGGTCTCTATCACATGAAAAGCAATACTGTTTTTTGAAAGGCAATGTACTTATTGTGCTACCCACATGGGACTATCAGTGCCTATTGGCTACCAACAATTACCTTTGAAATGAAAAATATTGTTTGTATCAAAGAACCGTTTGAGTCTAAAGAAAAAGCTTTGCAGCCTGCCAATCATCCCCATATCCTGAGGATTTATTGTTGGGAGTTTTATACAATTTACATGCAGAACCTGAAAATGACTCCAGTGAGTTATATAACCCCATGGGGTGTTTTTGCTCTGGTTAGGTTGCATTTCTGACACTGCTGACATCAGATTCTTTTTGTGTAGGCAGGAACTAATGCCCTCCTATTTTTAGATGTCTGAAGTCTGTCCAGCAATCGTTATCATCAGTGATTACTTGGAATGCCTTTTTTCCTCTTGATTTCAGAAAATCACCTTTATCAGTGCAGTAGGGGATTAAGGAAAACAGTTATTATAAGCATCTCTCCACATTATTGGTTTGGAAAAGTAGCAAATAGAATAGTGAGTATCACCTAGATTATCAGAATAAGTTACCAGGGATACTAAATTTCCAGTAACTAAAACAAGTTCAAGGATCTCTATAAATCAGTATTTTAGAATTTTTTTCTTAACCAAGATCCTTTGAAAAAGCTTTGTCATTCATTTTTAGATCATGGAACTGAGCCAGGCTGTCATTCCAAAATGTATTCTATATTCAAAAGATGCATCTATAATTTCTTTATAGTGTGTGGATGCCATGGCAGCAAACTCCTCTGGAGACATAAGACATGCCAATGTCATTAAACAATCCATATGTCTGCCTAATGCTGCAGAGTGAGTTATTGTAAAGCCTGACATAAAAAGATACGTTATTTGATAAATATATAATAGGATATTTAGTGGAGGTTTAAGTGTTACCAGATACTCATGGGGTCTTCTAGGCATATTTCCAAAGGAATTCTTGTCTTAGCCTTGTCTTTCAGTTAATAATTCTGATTATTAACAGAAAGAGACTTTTTATTTTAATCAAAGACATATAGATTTTTATATTTCAAACTAGAAAGCAAAATGAGCTAAAAGAAAAAAGGATTAGGGTGATGTAAAGAATATTATTGCTGTTATTTATAAAGTAAAACATATTATAATAATAAATATTCGCTAACAGAAGGAATCACTCCATGAGTAACACTCCTATGTGTGTATGTGTTTTGAGGGAGATGACTATTTATATTTTGTATATATTTGATGACCAAAAATATATGTATTTGTAGTAGATGTATATTAATTATATATATTATATTTAGTATATATAGTAGCTTGTTTTTAATATTTTATTATATCATATTCCAAAATGTTCAAGAGACCATAGTGTGACCATAAAATCTTAAAATCTTTTTCCTGTTTGGGAACCTGCTTTTAATTTCATATCAATCCCAAACCACAAGCATTGGTTAAGTAAAAAAAAATGACTAACTCTTTGGCCCATTGAGTGGTTTGGCTTTATCTGTGTGCTATGACTAAAAGACCTATTGAAGAACATGAAAATGCGAAAAATTCAATCCATTCATTTAATTTTTCTGTGTAACAGAAGATTCCCATTATTTGTAGTTTACAGGGGACACCTGAGTGACAATGAGAGACATGTATAATTTGAGAGTCATTGGGTTAAGCAGCTGGACGTTGTGGGTTTATGAGTGGAGAGGAAACAAAGTATGAAAGCAGATCTTTTTGGCAGCAACAAGGTAAGGATGTTACAGGTCCTGAGAGGCAAACAGAGAAAGGACAACATCAAGTGCAGATCAAGACTTGAAGTAGAGTCAGTCAAGAGAGTACAATGAGTAGATTAACTCTCAATTGGCTTGCACACAACAGGAAAAGAGTCTATTTTTAAATTTGTTTTTGTTTATTTACTCAACTGCTTATGACATTCTTGACTCCTGAAAGATATTTGGGTGTTTACAAAAGCAATGAGGTCAAAACAACTTCTGGGGTAGGGAGGAATTAAAGAACCAGGGACATCTGAGTACTGTGTTCAAGGTGATGAACTGGCAGGGAAATAAGACATCTGGCCAGCATATTGGTACTCATGTGGATGACAAGAGTGGGAGGCACAGAGATGGACAAGAAATGCCAGGGAGATTAACATGGAATTTGGAAACTTGGGTAAAGAACTGGACTCAAATGTAATGAGAAAGAAGACTGGAATGAAAGAATGTGATAACTCCCATTCCCATTTCTTCTTGGCAAGAAAGAAGATTGAGGATGAAGCACCGCCTCTCCTCAAACCAGTGTTTGATATGCTTCCTGTTATGTCCTGGACAAACCCCCAAGGTTGCTGGGTCTTGCAGTGAAGACAAACCTATGGACCTGGATGAAAGTGGGGAGGAAGGAAGAGGGATGGGACTGGAGATGTTCCTAGGAAGAAAGTAGTTGGGGACAAGAAGAGTTAGAAGGGAAGAATCAGGCATGAACTGCTGAGAGGATAAACCAGGGGGTGAGCAGTGAGAACATAGTGGAAGGGAAATGGAATCTAAATGAGACATGATATTGGCCCTGAAACATAACTATTAATTTTTAAAAGTTCAAGAAGTAGGCTCATATTTTGTTTACTTTCAGCACCCTTGACTTTCATTCTCACAAAGATGGTCCTAGAAGTCATTGTGACCTTTCTTTCTCACCCTGCACCTATACTCATGTCCTGCTGCTTAGGATCCTTCTGTGACAACCCCAGTGCTGCTGGCATTTTAGCATCAGAATGCCCAAGTTGTAGTGTCTGTATATCACAACTGCTAGGCTTATTGGAAAAATGGTAGTTTTCAGGATGTAAACATGAATTAATATCTTGCAATCCTTCACATGGTGTGACATTAAAAAGAAAAAGACAGTTAAATACAGTTTTGTCTTCATTAGTACGAAGAAAATAGGAAATACCTTCTTTCCCTTCTCCAGCAGTGTTGTTTCTTCATCTTGCTCCATAGGCTCAAGATATACAATTCCTTTTCATGCTTTTCTATATGTATATCATGATTGGAGTCAAACCAGAAAATTCTGAGGCTAATTAACAGAAATTCAAACTATGCCATATTCAGAAACATCTCAAATTTAAGTTGGATTTAAGACAGTCTTTTGGTCTCCCCAACCCTGACCCATCCCTTCCTCTCCTCCCTCCCTCCCTCCCTCCCTGCCTTCCTTCTTTCCTCCCTTCCTTCCTTCCTTCCTTC
>NW_012115444.1:5097546-5205626 GCF_000951035.1 Colobus angolensis palliatus
TTCCTTCCTTCCTTCCTTCCTTCCTTCCTTCCTTCCTTCCTTCCTTCCTTCCTTTCCTTCCTTCCTTCTTTGTTTCACATTTATTGATTTCTTACTCTGCTCCAGATCCTTTGTGGGGTATAGGGTTAATTTTAGTGAAAAATACCTAATATCTTCTCCCATGGATTATACAGCATATTTCAAAAGGAAGAAAACTAAACATATAGTTGCAATTTAAAGTAAGTACTCTGAAAGGGTAGTGGGTGCTATAGGGGGTGGGAGAATGGAGGGTATTAAAATAAACCTTCCTCCAAAAATTGTTGTTAAGGGTAGTAGACAATACTTCGACAACATCAGTGTTTTGGGGGGTAGAAAAGCCCAGAAGACTACTCCAGAGAGGAGAAACATCAGGTATCATGTGACAGCAAATATACTCAAAGAACTGAAAGAAATTCAAATAGGACCAGACTGCTCATCACAATTGTTAGGGGAACTGGCAAGAGGTGAGACTGAGGAGATAAATAAGGCCCAGTATGACACCAGGAATGTGCAGGTGGTTCAAACTCAGAATGTATGTTGATGAAATACACAATATTAACAGAATAAAAAAGTAAACCCAGTATCTGCATATCAATAGATGCAGAAAAAGGTATTAGATAAACATTCATTCATGAAAATTTTTTAGCAAACTGAGATTAGAAGGACAGTTTATAATGGGTATCTCCCCCTAAAATGAAAAGAAACATATGTTATATTAAAATGTAAGAAGCAATCCCAGCACTTTGGGAGGCTGAGGCAGGCTGATCACCAGGTCAGGAGTTCGAGACCAGCCTGACCAACATGGTGAAACCCCGTCTCCACTAAAAAGACAAAAATTAGCTGGTTGTGGTGGCACGCACCTGTAATCCCAACTACTGAGGAGCCTGAGATTGGAGAATTGCTTGAACCTGGGAGGCAGAGGTTGCAGTGAGCCAAGATCCCGCCAGCCATTGCACTACAGCCTGGGCAAGACTCCGTCTCGGGGAGGGGGAGGGTAGGAGAGAAGGGGAACGTAAGAAGCATGTCACTTAAAGTCAGAAAATGTGCTTCTGTCACCATTTTTCTTTTACATTATAATGGCAGTTGTAGACAAGAAATAAAGAAAGAAAAAGAAGTAAGATACAAGAATTGGAAAAAGAGCAAGAGACTGTGCTTTCCTTAGAAAATTTCCTTTCAAACTAATAAGCAAATGATTGAATTGTGAAGGGTTAATTCAACCTTTATATCAACTGAATTGCTGATTAAAGCAAAAATTTTAACCCACCAAACACCCCAGTTGATAATATAACTTAAATGTGGCAATAGCTTTGTGTCAGCAATTTGCAGACCAAAGTAAATGTTCCGTTTGTCTTTCCTCAGTATCTTTTATTATCCAATCTGTCTTCAATTTCCTTGCCAGTTACATTTCAGTAGTTACCTGATGTGTGCATGCAAACTGTAAATGAGTGTGGGAGCATGTTCTATAAGTATCTTTTTTTATTTTAGAGTGTGCCCAGGATCCAGTGATTAAAAACTACGATGATCACAAGATTTTGTTATGATAGAGTCTTTTAGAAGTTGCATAGGACATTTTATAACAATATCCTTCCTCAGATGAAAACAAACAGATATTCTATACAATGGTTTTGAATATTAACAAGTATCTTGAGTATATAAATACCGCAAAATACATTACTGTAGGCATTACTGGCTCTTTGGCCTCTAATTAGTTTTTTTCGGCTTGTTAGCGCTGTTTGCTGGCATCTGTTACAGTGAGGCCAAACTTCACAGAAAATATTGTAAATCTTAATGTCACGTGCACTCCCTATTTTATATAAATCATGTTAGATTTATAAAAATTATATTACAGGAGAAAATCATATGACATCTATGGCTTTATGTATTTCAACCCCTTGCTACACTATTTAGAAAACCTATAATGTATGAAAAACTTACTTAACTTCCCTAAGGCTTAGTTTATCAGTACGATGTGCGAGACGACACTGACTTCACGCAAACATGGTGAGGATTAAATGACCTAGGCACAGGTGAGTGCACGGTGACTGCTCCTTGAGGCTATTAAATGTTGGCCATTTCTCTTTATTCTTTCCTTCTGTAATATCAACTAATAACTCATGCTGCAGCACAAAACTCTTGAACTATCCACTGACTTAAAGGGAACAAAGTGTAGTACTTTAAATTAAGATCACCAATTAAAAAGGAAGCTACAAATATGTAAATTTTGTGAGGTTAGAGATCTTGTCTTTTTTTGTTCATTATTGTGTCATGATGGTAGAGTACGTTGCCTGTTATGCATCAGAAACTCAGTAGAGATTTATTTAGTGAATGAGTCTACTACAAGGGATATTTAATATTATACAGTTCAATCACCCTGTACTTTTATTGAGATAAAGTTGACATAGCATAAAATTTACCATTTTAACCATTTAAAGTGTAGATTCAATAGGTTTTGTAGAGTCACAATATTATGCCACCACCAACACTATCTAATCCCAGAACATTTTTGTCAATAACCTCCCCACTAAAATACATTTTATGCCTACTAACCAGACATTTCCAGCTCTAATCACAAATCTATTTTCTGTTACAATGGCCACCTTATTTTTAAATGAGGGGAAGCAGAGGTTAGGGACATAGCATAACTTTCCAAGTCACACAGCCAGTAAAGATGCCTCAGAACTGGAGCATCAACTAAAGTTCAGTTCCCTCTCTGGAGCATCCTTACACATTACTTCATGTACAGATCATCTGCGTGTTCTTAATTAAGAAGCATAGCTCACCTTTCCCCCCGTTTTCAGGGATGTATAAGACAATAACATGTATCCTGACTCTCTGCGCTTGAGTGGATGACTGACTGGAAGGTTTTCCATCTTTCAAATGTGTTCCAAGAGAAGCTAACACTGGCAGAGCAATTACTTTGTCCTGGCCACTGTTCTAAGTGCATTGCAAACATTAGCCCATTTTGTCCTCACTACGTCTATGAGATAGGGACTAATATTCCATTTTTTTACATAAGGAAACTGGCATACAAATACTTTAAGTGACTTGCCTATAGTCACATAACTTGTAAATTAATAATTCAAGTATGTTAATGGGATTTCATTTTTTAAAAAAGATAGATTAAAAGTAACGTAGATCCAGAGAATGTGGAAATCAACAGTTATTCAATGTTCTACACCGTAGGATTTCTCTGAAAAGTCACTAAAAGAATGATTCAACTGCTTTTAATGGATTAAGAGTCTTTAATTGATTAATGATGAATTCCTGAGATGAGACTATAAGATATAATATTGCTTACACATATTTGAACAAAAAAGTTTTAAAAGCCAATTTTTGAGTTATAACTTACATGCAGTAAACAAACTCATCTGAAATGAACAGTTCAATGAGTTTGACAAATGGAGCCAGCACTATAGTGAAGGTCAAGAATGATTTCATCAACCCCTTCCCAGAAAATTTTCCCACCCCACTGATCTGCTCTCAATTACTATGGTTGAATTTTTTTTGCCTAGAATTTTCTATGTGGAATCATACAGTATGTACTGTTTGGGTTTGCCTTTGTTTGCTCAGCATAATACTTTTATTATTATTATTATTTTGAGACAGTCTCTCTCTGTTGCCCAGGCTGGAGTGCAGTGGCACAATCTCAGTTCACTGCAACCTCTGCCTCTTGAGTTCAAATGATCCTCACGCCTCAGCCCCCTGAGTAGTTGGGATTACAGGCGCACACCACCACACCCAGCTGATTTTTGTATTTTTGGTCGAGACAGGGTTTCACCATGTTGCCCAGGCTGATCTCAGACTCCTGGCCTTAAGTGAGCTGCCTGCCTAGGCCTCCCAAAGTGGTGGGATTACAGGTTTAAGCCACTGTGCCCTGCCTGATAATTTTGAGATTCATCCACATTGCTGCATGTTATAGCAGCTGTCAGTTTCTATTTATTTATTGAGAGAGGGTCTTGCTCTGTCCCCCAGACTGGTGTGCAGTGGTATGCTCACAGCTCACTGCAGCCTTGACCTGCTGGGCTCAATCAGTCCTCCCACCTCAGCCTCCCAAGTAGTTGGGATTACAGACGTGTGCCACCATGCCTGGCTAATTTGTGTGCATGTGTGTACTTTTTGTAGAGATGGGATCTCACCATGTTGCCCAGGCTGGTCATGAACTCCTGGACTTCAGTGATCTGCCCACCTTGGCCTCTCAAAGTGTTGGGATTACAGGTGTGAGCCACATGCCTGGCTGTCTGGTTTTTTTATTACTGAGTAATATTCCATTGTGTGGAAACACCACAATATGTTTAACTGTTTGCCTGTCAATGAACATTTTTGTTTTGTTTTGCTTTTATGGAACATTTACTTTTAAAATCATTGACATAGATACCTGCTAATAGCAGATTTTTAGATACTTATGGACTCTTTTGAAGAGTAGAAACCAAATACGTAAGGTAGTCAGCACTTCTCTTGCTCATGTGGCAGCTGTGACATGGAAGGAAAACAAAACCGCCATGAAGCATCTTCTTCATGTCAGACATTTTGTTATCTTGGAATGAGTAGGAAGTCATCCTGAGAGCCACAGTCAAGAAGTATTTTGTGGAAAGGATGTGTGTGTGTGTGTGTGTGTGTGTGTGTGTACATGCGTGCGTGCATGCTTGTGCACTGTATTAACTACAGCAGAGAAGTAAAAGAAATCTTCACCTCTCCCTGGATGAATTGAGCAGGTTTTTGTGACAGAATATTAATCTAGCTTCAGTGTATAGATTGATGGCAAGTGTTTTATTGAATGTAATTAATAAATATGAAGGATTAGATGTTGAGTCTGATATCTGTTGACCTTGTAATTCTACAGACCTTACAGGCAATAAAATATCCCTGTATGTTGTACTGAATCTGTGTCTTGTTTTCACAATTATCTTTGTTACCAGTCTCACTCAGTTACCATTCCAGAGAGCTCCTCTTCCCTATTACAGCACTAATAAATTAGGGGTTCCATAAGTGCCTTTGTTCAGATTCATTTTCTTCTTTCAGTTAATGAACAGCCATCTGCAGCTGCTCCTCGATCTTAATCCATCTGCATGAAGATGCCATTGTTATACACAGCATTCTATAAATATTGCTATGTTGGCAAGCCGACTGCAGATGGGGGGGATATTTTTATTATTATTATCCCTGATTAAGAGAGAGGCCAGATTGACAACACAAGGGCTCTGAGGTCTCTTCTTTTCTGTAAATTGTCTGTTCACATAATTATATTTCTAGTAACAATATTACGGTATGCATTACAATCATTATTGTGGTTATTTGTAACTTGCTGAGCACCACTTCTGTATTCTGCATTGTATAAGACAGCACATAGGAAGACAGAGTTCAGATGTGAAAGTATTAAATATTCTTATTGTAGAAAGGAATCTTGTCAGCCTCACAGAACTGAGCTGTTAACGTGGATATGGTTTCTTCTGCCACATTTACATGCCATGGACTTTAACAAAGGAGTTGCACCATAGATGTGCCTCTTATACAGTGAGATTGGCCTGAAATTTCTAAGGTAAAGCAATGCATTAGAAAAGAAATATCTTCATTGAAATTCAGAATATGAATGCTTTTTAAGAAATGAGACAGCTTGAGAGATGACAAGTTCACAATTAGTAGAAAGAACTTTCATTACCAATGACTTGGGCTATTTCTACCCAATAAAGTGAAAGAGAAAACTATGATCCAGTTTGTTTGGGGGAAAAAATGCATTTATTGTGTGTCTAATATAGGCAAATCATCATGTTGTGTGTTTATTCACAGTTGTAGGTAAGACGGACACAGTTCTACCTGCGAAGAGGGTGTGATCTAGTGGACCTAAACAGACATTGAACAAGTAACCACAGTTGTAATTATGCAAGAAAAGTGCAGGATGCTGAGGAGCATGGAATGGGAACACCCACAGGGAAAGGCATTCCAGCAGTTGGCCTGTCGTAGATTGGATGGTGGTCCCCAAAAGATACGTCCACATCCTAATCCCTAGAGCCTATCAGTGTTACCTTATTTGAAAACAAGGATCTTTTCAGTGTAATTAAGTTGAAAACCTTGAGACAGAGAGATCATTAATAAATTATTGAATTTTGTCTACCTAGAGTCCCCAGGGAGAACATGGCCCTGCTAATGCTGTGATTTTCAACTTCTAGCCTCCAAAACACTGAGAATGCATTTCTGTTGTTTTGATCCTCCCAGTTTGTGTGAATTTGTTACAGCAGCTCTGGGACACTAACACACAGCATATGTTTTATTTCTCCTCCCATTACTTCTGAGGGGAAGAGTTAAGATAGATGACGCTTCTAGTTTTCTGATCTCTTTTACACATGATAACTAGACTTCTATACAATTAGACCAATGATATTTGCTAGTAAGAGAGTCCTAATCTAAGGAATATCTTTGGAAGAATATCTCTGGTTTAGGATCGCTTATGGTCAACAAACAAACCTAAATTCTAGGGGTCTCTGAATCACAGATTCCCAGAGAATGTACATATCTCTGAAGGTATACAATGGAGATATTTCATAACTTAAATACAAACCTCGCATGTAGCCCATGCCTAATATTCTGGGCTCAAGTGTGTATATCAGATGCAGGAGGGAAGGAAGGCTCTGGGAGGAACATCAGATATCTCTCACCTCTCTGATTTGTCTATGGGTTGTGACTGTTTGCATTCTAGAAATTATTAGTAAAACTTGATACAGGGTAAAATCTCTGATTTGCATGAGACTGATTTGACAATCCGAAACCTAACAAACTGAAGGCAGGAACACTGTAAGAATCTTCTCTGAAAATATTATGTATAAACTAATATCTGAAGAAGGTATAGTTATTATAGGAAGAATACTAAAGGAAGCCTACAGGAAGAATACTAAAATGACCCCTCTGAGATTTTCTTTTCATTTATTTATTTACTTATAGTTATATTTATATTTACTTTTTTCTAAATGGGGTCTCACTCTGTCATCTGGGCTGGAGTGCAGTGGTGCAATCACAGCTCACTGCAGCCTCTGCTTCCCAGGATCAAGCAATCTTCCCACCTCAAGTCTCCCTAGTAGCTGGTACTACAGACATACGCCACCATGGCGGGCTAATTTTTTTTTTTTGTATTTTTGGTAGGGACAGGGTTTCACCATGTTGTCCACGCTGGTCTCAAACTCCTGAGCTTATGTAATCTTCCCACCTCGGCCTCCCAAAGTTCTAGGACTATAGGTGTGAACCACCACACCCAGACCTTCACAATTTTCTTGCCCCACTGCTGTATGCACCCTGAATAACACATTTCACCTGAGTGTGGGCAAGACCTGTGAATATGATGGGAAAACCCCTCGCTTGATTACATTATGTTTTATGGGAAAGGTCGTAGAATAGTCACTCCTAGGGTTATGCTACACTATGTAAGATTCTATCAAAGCCGACTGAAGATTCTCCTGGTGGCCTTGAAAAAAAATGCCCTACCCTGTTGTGAGAAGGTCTGTGAGAAGACCATGTGGCAAACACCCAAGGGTGGCTGTTAGCTACTGACAGCAATCCCTAACCAACAGCTAGCCAGAAAACAGGGACCTCAGTGATACAACTGACAGGAGCTAGGTTGTGTCTCTGAGTTTGGAAGGAGATTCTTCTCTATTGTACAGATGAGAATGCAACTCTCCTGATAACTTGAGTGCAGTGTGATGAGACTCTGAAAAGAGGATCCAGTTAAGCCATGCCTAAAGTCCTAACCTGCAGAAACTGCAAGATAAGAAATGTGTGTTATTCAGTGGTGCTAAATTTGTGATAAGTTGTTAGCAATGAAAAACCAATACACTCTGAAAGAGTGTGAAGTTAGGTAGAGTAGTCAACTAGATGTTGCTGAGGGTGCAAGAGCTCTAATGCAAAACAAGGCTTGACATGTTTCAGGGAGGTGAAGAAGTCTTGTATGACTGGAGTACACTTACTGAAGAGGGGAGTGTCTGCAATGAGGTGAAGAGGGAGACACAGAAAGATGGTACAAGATTCGTGTTCAGAATTTTAGATTTTGTCAGTGCAATGAGAAGTATTTGAAAGTTTTAAAGCGGTGAAATTACATGATCAAACTTGAAATTTTTGCAAGATCACTGTATTAGTTTGCTATTGCTGCTGTAACAAATTACCACAAGTGGTGGTTTAAAGCAACGCCAATTTATCATCTCACATTTCTGTGTGGTAGGAGTCTGACATGGCTTGCAGTGGGCTAAAAGCAAAGTGATGGCAAGGCTGTGTTCTTTTGTGGAGATTCCAGGCAAGAAGTCAATGTTGCTTTTTTGAGCTTCAGAGACCACGGAATTCCTTGACTCATGTCCCTCTTACTTCATCTTCAAAACCAATAATGTTTCATCTCTCTGACCATTATTCTGCAGTCGCATTTAGCCTCTGACTACAGCCAGGAAATGTTGTTAAGTTTCAAGGACCCATGATTAGATTGAATCTACCCAGATAAGCCAGCATACTCTCCCATCTCAAGGTCCTTAATTTAACTACACCTGCATTTTGGTATATAATGTAATATATTATTTGGTATATAATGTAACATATTATTAAATTCCAGGGACTAAAGTGTGGACTTCTTTGGGAGCCATTATTCTGCCCACCACAATCACACTGAATGCGTTTGCAGATAATGAAATAGAGAGAGGCAAGAAGTGATGAGGGAGACAGGGTAAGACTATTCCAGTAGTCCAAAAGATACATTATGGGAGCTCAAATCAGAGTGGTGGCAATAGAAATGCACACAGCTAGTCAAATTTGTAATATATTTGGGTTGTATCGACAGTCTCTGATGTGAATACAGGAACAGAAAGAAACAGAAATCAGGATGACTCTCAGGATTTTGGCTTTAGGATTTGTGTAGATGGTAGCAACATTTGCTGAGTAAAGAAGTACTAGATATGCAGCTGGACCTGGGTAATACTGGAAAGGAAGGTGGTTTATGCTCCCCGATTTCTGTGCCAGATGGCTTCCTTTTGCTCTTTCAGATGGAATTTCCTTCTTTTACCACTCCACTCTCTACTCGAGGTGAACGACCTTGTCTTACATCAATAAGCCTCTTTGCCCTCATACTTTGAGTTAGTTTCAGTGAATGGCTCAGAAGAAAAAGATCAAAGGAAGAGAGGAAAGTGAGACCTAGATATTTCTTCCATTGGGTCTCTTCTTGCAGGATTATCTTGGGTTGGGTTGGCTTCATACCACTATCAGACAGCTCTGTTTACACAGCTCTCTCTCTCTTTCTCTCTCTCTGTGTGTGTGTGTGTGCGCGTTCTTGTAATAACTTCCTTTCCTTGTCTTTTAGACCCAGGAGTGCTAATAACTTCCTGCTGTTACTAGGCCTACAGCAATGTGTCAACCTTTGTTCTTTTTCTGCACCTTGTGTATAATTTTGCAGATAGATCCTTCATTAAAATTTCTTGTTTCCTGCCAGAAGCCTAAGTGATACATGTTCAGTTTTAGACATACTGTTTTCAAGATGACTTTAAGGCATCTCAGACATATTGTTTTCAAGGTGACTTTAAGGCATCTCAGTGGAAATTTGGATGGGTAGGAATTCAGAAGCAAGATGTGAACTGGAGATATGAATATGGATGTTACCATCGTAGTGATAATAATAGGAATGTTGACAACTGATCAGATCGTCTAGGAAGAATGCCCTTAGTTAAAAGAAGGAAAAAGCCTAGGATAAGAGCACAGAGGAATTCCAATAGTAAAAGGTTGGGGGAGATGGGGAGAAGCAAAGGAGATTGAGTAGAACTAGCCAGAAAAGTTAAAGAGAAACCAAGAGAAAAGGATGTCATAAAAAAAAGAATAAAGAAGATTTAAAATGTGGAAATGGTCAACTATGTCAAGTGATGCTGAGGTATAAGTTCTAGAGGACACTGAAAAGTGACCATTGGATTGTACAATGCAGATTATATATTTCACATGTATGTGCTAACAATTTACCCTGTGGAGTAATTTGCTAGGTGCCAATGATGTCTTAGACATAACTTAGTTCTCAAGCTAATGAAATTTCTCATGCAGCTGGACAGTCAACTCATAAACATATCAATTTAAATAAAGCAGTAAATAAAGCAATAGTACAATACAGTTCAATGAAAGAAAGAAAATAATATTATCTATCATTTATTGGGGTATATTTAGATGTTGGACAGTCTGCTAAGAGTAATACATACATTACCTCATTCTAATTTTTCCAAAACTACTGTGAGATATTTTGCTATTATTAGTTCCCTGACCATTTTTTCACAGGGAAGGAAATTGATACTTGGAGACAATCAGTAATTTCTTAATATCTATGCCTAGTAAATAAAAGTAGGTCTGATTGACACCAAAATCCAGGCTTTTAACATATATTTCAGGATACAAATTCATTAAAACAACAATCAACAGTCTATTACCTCATTAAGAATATTTAAAATATAGACTTTAAATTCTGTATAGCTCTCCAAAGCTTTTAAAATTATTTTTAGATTCACAGTGTATTAGGTCATTCTCACATTGCCATAAAGAAATACCTGAGACTGGGTAATTTATAAGGAAAAGAGATTTCATTGGCTCATGGTTCTGCAGGCCATACAAGAAGCATGATGACACCTGTCTCTGGGGAGGCCTCAGGGAGCTTTCACTCAAGGCGGAAGGCAAAGTGGGAGCAGGCACTTCACATGGCGAAAAAGGAGCAAGAAAGAGCGAGATTGAGGTGCTACGCACTTTTAAATGACCAGATCTCACAAGAACTCACTCACTATCATGAGGACAGTAGCAATGGGGATGGTGCTAAGCCATTCATGAGAAATCTGCCCCCCTAATCCAATCACTTTGCTACAGGGCCCCATCTCCAATGCTGGGGATTACAACTCAGCATGAGATTTGGGCAGGGACACACATCAAAACTATGTCACACAGAAGTTTCAAAAGCACAGAGAGATCCCAAGTGCCTTTCACCCAATTCCCCCAATTAGTACATATTAATAGCTATAGTACAATACCAAAACCAGAAAATTTACATTGGGTACAATGTGTATGCATAATTTTATGACATCACATGCATATATTGTGCAACAATCATCATAATCAACATACAGAACTTGTCCATCAGCACAAATTTCTTCATACTACACCTTTATAATAGCATTCACCCTCCACCCCATCACCATCTCTGACTCCTAGCAACCACTAATCTGTTATCCATCTCCACATTTTTGTCACTTTTAAAATGTTATATAAATAGAATCACGCAGTATGAGGCCATTTAGTATTGACTCCTTTCATTGAGTATTTCATTGAAATCCATTCAAGTTATTTCACGTATCAACAGTCCATTCCTTTTTATTGCTGAGTGGTATTTCATTATCGAGGTAGTACGGTTTGTTTACTCACTTATTGAAGGACATTTTGGTTGCTTCCAGTTTGAAAGTGTTAAAAATAAAGCAGCCATGAACATTTGTGTGCAGGCCTCTGCATGGCCATTAGCTTTTCTTTCTCTCATGTAAGTGCTCAGAAGAGAAATTACTTCATTGCATGATAAGTATATACTTACTTTTTTAAAGAAAATGCCGAAAAATTTCCCAGAGTGGCTGTGTGCTCTTATATCTCCATCAACAATGTATGAGAGATGCAGTTTTCGGTTTTTCAGCCTCTTCCTCAGCATTTGGTATTCTACTTTTTGTATTTTAGCTATTCTGATAAGTATCCAGGGATATCTCGTAATGGACTTCATTGGCATTTCCTTGAGAGTTAGTCCTGTGGAACATCTTTGCACGGCTTTGTTGCTGTGTCTTCTGTATATCTTTTGTGAAACATTTTCCTTCATGTCTTTTGTCCACTTTCTAGTTGAATTGTTTTGTTTTTTACAGTTGAAGTTTTAGAGTTATTTACATATTCTAGATATGAATCCTTTGTCACATATGTGGCTTACAATTTTTTTTTCAGTCCATAGTTGTCTTTTTATCTTCCTAACAAGGTATTTCACAGAGCATAAGTTTTGAATTAATATAATATATATATATAATTTGTATATATGCATACACACATATGATGTAATAAATATGTATATACACACAATATAAAACTATAGAGACACTAGTTTAGGTCTTTTCCAATGACGTTGTCTGGATCAGAAATTCTGCTAGTGTTTATAAGTTATGTCTTGGCAGTAGCAGGTGAGATAGCAAATGTCATGGCTTATTCTATATCAGGTACATTAGAATAATGTGCAACCAAAATGCAGAGAAGCATGTGGGTAAACTGCTGCTAATTCATGTCAATTATACATTAAAATGGCCTATCCTTTATAGGACTTTTGAAACACTTTCATTCAGGGTAGTAACTGTTTCATAAGCAGCGTAAGAATGACTACAGAGTCTGAGATTAAGAAAATTGAAAGTTGGTATTCAAAGAGCTAGAAGTTATAAGCTATAGTTTAATGCACTTTCTTTAGGTATCAAAGTTTGTAAGAAATAGCTGTGCTACATTTCATAGTTGATTAAACTAAATACATACATTGGAAAGCAAGATCTAAACTTTCAAGGACTGTGAGCGTCCTTAAAAGGGTGAATTTATGAGGTAGCTAGATTTATTGTAGCAGTAAAGTGAAAATAAGGACCTTTTGTCTATCTTTTCCAGTTGTCTGGATTTTATTTGTTTATCATTCTTGATTAAGTCTCATTAGGAGTGTTAACATAAAACAAGAAGATGAGTACTTTTCCTTCTAAGTTGCAGATTCAGTGTTACTAATTCTAGATTTCACCTAATAGATGGACTGTATATTACAACTATATATGACATTGCTTTATTTACTGCCTGGCTAAAGAAGCAGGTAATTTGCCAGCAGCCCTGGCCCACACTTTCACATGGCAACAACTGGCTGATGCTGGGTGGTTGGCATCTGTCTCTTCTCTGGGGTGTTCCCTCTCTGGCTGATTTCAGTTCCTATGCATATAAAATCTCTTAATCTCTATTAACTAAGGGTAAATAGTTTTCCTTGGCATGCATTTTTTTTTAATAATCACAAAGACTAACTCCAGCAATAACAAAATACTCTCTGGTTCTAAAATCAGCTTGTCTCTACAAGACAACTTCAATATTTTATTTGAAATAACTTCTTAATATAAATCTAGAAGATATGTTCAAATTTTTAATTTAGTGATTGTCTTCAGTATTATGTATTCAGAACTCTTCCCAGAAATTGTTTTTTTAAAGATGCTTGCTTGAACTGCAAAGAAGAGGCAATTTTGAAATTAATAAATTTGTGGCATAAAGGATATTCCACAAAGCAACTCAGCTTTTCTTCCTTCTTTATGAGCTGCCAGCTTTGGGCAAAATAAACTTTTCTGGTGGTGACTGACTTGCAGATCATTGAAGACCACCTTTTCCATGAGGAAGAGGTCAGCAATTAGATAAGGTGCTGGTGGATTAACCTTAACACCAGGGACTGTCCAGCTGGGGCTTAGAGTTCATTTTGTTCTTTCAATTAAGTTCCTAACAGATTCTTGAGGAAATAAGGGGAAAGGGCAAACTGGTTTGAAAATTAGCACACACTAGTGAGGGCAAGAATCACAGTAATGAAAATGTATTCCAGATACATCTTTCTAAAATCCATAAAACAACGTGTCATAGAAAGGGCAGACTTAGAAATGACAAAACAATATCCTCTCAGTCCAATGATGGAATTATTTATTCTGGTGGGTGGCACTTCCAGGAATATATTTTATAAATTAAATACTTATAATAAAACATTAACCTAATTTATCCCAAGAATGTCTGTTGAATCTCTTTCTTTCTTTTATGGTAGAGAGAGTGAAGCTAGTGGCAGTTTGCCATGGTTATGTGATATCCTGGCAAGAAAATGCCTCATGTTATATCACAAACATATGGTCTGGTAATGGTTTTATATTATATTTCTTTAGCGCTTTATTCCCATTTTTAGGAGACCTCTTTTAGACAAGAGCAGTATGTTTTCTTGTTGACCTATCACATCAACTGTTAACACATGTCTCTACTTTTAGAGTTCACAATAGTTAAAAAGTTAAAAACGTAACCTTATGTTACTTGTGACCTAAATTTTGATTATGCAGTAAAGTTGATCGCTGGAGCTCATCTGTGTTGAAGTTACTGGTTCTCTGTTTTCCTTTCAACTAATGAATTCTCTCTTTCTTTTTGATGGTCCATGTTCCTCACGTTACAACTGACTAAACTGGAATATGGACAAAATATGGCGACCAGGATGGTAAGATGACTCCGAACTTAAGGTTGCAAGCTAGTCTCCCATAAGCCAAATCTGGCCCACATATGTGTTTTGTTTGGCTTACAGCATGTTTAAACATTTTTCTGAATTAGTTACCAACATTTAAAAATTGGGAGATTTCAAATAGAAATCTTGATCTTCAGGTTGTTTGAAAAAAAATCACTGGCAGCCCTGACCGCCACTTTTCAAACGGCAACAACTGGCAGGTGCTGAGTGGCATCTGCCTCTTTCCTGGGTTGCTCCCTCTCTGGCTCACTTCAATCCCATCCAACATGCACAACAAATTGGATTTGTGTACATTAGATGTCCTACCCCTGTAGACATCTGAGTTGGAGACTCTTCTCTTCAATGCTGTCATATGGGAACTTTAGAGAAAATTGATAATGTGTGATAATGAAAGACAAGTAGCTATCTTCAAATACCTGAAGGGTTTAACTGAAAGGTGTGAATAGATAAGTAAGGTACTGTGGCCTCAAAGGACAGAAAAAGTTGAAAAGAAGGCAGCTGTCTCCATGCAGCAAAATAACATCTTCAATGGTGGCCTGACCACAGAAAGAATGAGCTGCCCTAGAATGAAGAGAGACTCCCATCACTGGAAGTGTGCAAGCTGGAGGTGGGCATGGGGGACAGCATGGGCTGGTGAGCTGACCAGTGACCTCCAAGACCCCATCAGATCCAAGAATCTATACAATGAGTTTTTTAAACAAACTCATTCTTTTTGGAGCTGTAAGTGGAGTTTCTACTAATTGAAAAGCAAATTTGAATTTTAAAATATCGAAAGAACATACAGGTCTTTGACTGGCATAGTTTTGGACTCACTGGTATAAGGTCTAGTGAATGCCAAGTTATCCTTCTGAATCATAGGCAGCCTCCTGATTAGATTTGTTTCAGAGTGTTACTGTCTAGTCATAGAGCATTGGATTTCCTTTCTAACGACACATGGAAATCTGCTGTACAGATTTCCTTCTGGGGAAAAACATTGATTATTTAAAAAACAGTGACATCAGCACAACTGTCAGAAAAAGGGAAAAAAGGCACAGTGGTACCGAAAATCACTCTGAAGTTTTTATTTGCTGAAGGGAGTAAAGAAAGAGTATATAATGTCCTTAAAGTCTTTACAAACCACTGAAAAATTACAATAATTGCCTTGTAAATAAGCAGTGATTGGGAAAACCTAAGACTGGTGTAGGCAGATCTTTCCCCATTAAGGTTCTGCCTTTTTACGTAGATTAGGGATTGGCAAACTGAAGGCCTGCAGGCCAAATTCATCCCATAATGGGTTTTTGCAAATAAAGCTTTATTGGAACATAGACACACACATTTGTTCACATATTGTTTATGGCTAGTTTTGCATCGCAGTGGCAGAGTTGAGTCCAATAGTCCCTCTGTTATCCAAGAGGGAGGGAGATATGTTTCATGGCCCCCAGTGGATGCCTGAAACCATGGAGAGTTAGGAACCCTATGTATAGTATGTTTTTGCTTATACACAACTATGACAAAGTTTGAAATGAGACAGCAGAACTAGCGTAAATTTCTGTTTTTTTCTTCACAATTTCACGGATAGAAGATTCATTCTCATTGTACATCTTAGCAACCTCAGCATATAATTTTTTTCTTTCCTTAGGTCAAGAACTTTCCACTTTTTCACTTAAAGGAAACCCATTCCTCTTCCTCTTTGGCATATCCAAATCACCAGCATTACTTCTTTTGCACTGTGGGGCCATAATTAAGTAAAATAAGAGTCACTTGAACACAAACACTGCAATACCAAGACAGTCAATGTGATAACAGAGAGGACTACCAAGGGACTCACAGGTGGGGAGTGTAGACAGTGTGGATAGGCTGGACAAGGGGAAGATTCATGTCCTGGGTGGGATGGAACCAGATGGCAAGGGATTTCAGCACACTACACAGAATGACGTGCCTTTTGGAACTAAGGAATTATTTATATTCTGGAATTTTCTATTTAATATTTTCCAACTGCAGTTGACAAATAACTGAAACTTCAGAAAGTGGCACATGGATAAGGGGGGACTTTGTAGTTCCAACACAGACTTTCTGGCCCCCAAACCTGAAAGATTTATTTTCTGGCCCTTAACAAAAACAGTTCACTGATCCTTGACATAGACAAGCTAATTTATACTATTTTATATAACAGTTACTTGTCAGTAAAACAGAAAGTCAAGTGAGGTCTCTATCTTGATGCTTCTATGGAAGAAAATACTGTACTTTCCCATTTAAGGGGTAAATAAAAAGTATCTTTTTTTTTTTTTGTCTTCTGGCTTCTATGTCTTTATTTTCATCTTGTGCCTTCTGAGACACAAATTCAACACCTTTTCATTTTCACACAAAGAATGCATGCATGCAGAAGTATCAGGGAGTTATGTACACTTCACTAAAGTGTTTAGGGGAGGTGGAAAGTGGAAGAGAGGTGTCACCTTCCCCATAGTAAACAATTTTTAAATCCCTTTTAAAACTTCTTCCAGAATTCTTTTTTCTGAAAGCTGTTAAAAACTTAGCAACTGAAAGTTCCTTACCAATTTTGATTATCCCCAAGATAAGAGAGAGGAAGAAAAACAAGATGGTTATTTTCTTACCAAAATTAGCTTGGTTTTTATTTCTGTTTCTATTGGAGATGAGTAGAGGACTCTCGGCAGTTTAAAGCCTTTAATATCTGGTCAAAACATGAGGATTGTTGGTCTGGAGGACCGATCTGGTTCATTAATGTGCTATCTCCTAGTTTCCTGAATAATACATTTCACACAGATTCTAGAGAAGTAGCAATATCACTGGTGCTGCTGAGATTTACAGTTATCCTAGAAACCACATTTTGGATGATGGAAGAAGAATATATTGTTGCTAAAAATAGTCTGTATATACTGTGTAATGAACGGCATTTGCTCAAAATTTGAATATATTGAGGACTTCTGTTGCTGCAGTATGTCAAAGTACGTATTGTGAAAAACCTTCCTGTTCCAACATTTGGAAATACTAGATACGGTGTAAACATCTCTTTAAATGCACAGATGAGCTCACAAGTGAAGGAAATCCATAAGGACCAAAAGCTAAGAGAGGAGCCCCAAAAGTTTTTCTTTCTTATCTTTCTTCTATGTAGCATGAAGCTTCTTGGGTCGCTTCCAGGGAACGTCAACTTCTCTCTATTATACCGAGCCCTTTGACTAGGTTCCAGTCTTTACCATCACACTTCCATACAAGTTTTCCACAGAAAGAAAAGCTGCTCTTCTTTCCAAATACTTTGGAATCACTGCTTGGAATGGCATTAAGTGGATGGCAAGATGCCAATAACCTTAAACAGAAAGTGATTAAGTGTCTTATACCAGACTGGCCTCTTGGCATTCCCCCAATACCATCCCAAGCAGTGGTTCCAAAGTATTTCTATAAACAAATGCACTGTTCACCCCAAGAAGAAATCTATTATATGATTTGTTTTGCCCATTTCATCATCTGAGTTAGAAAAAGAGTCATGTGAATTGGTGGAGCTGAAATTGGTCTTCTGTGAGGCAAAGTGGGTATCATGTGGCCTTTTCTTTCCCATGAATAGAGGACTCTCAGAGAAGCAGCAATCGGGTGGAGGGGGGTGGTGAGGAGGACAGACCTGGTCAACACATATCCAAAAATTCAAAGGTCGTCTCTTGCATTGTTCTAAAATCTTTTCTTATTTCTTCCAGGTACTCATTGAAAAGTGTCTCTGATGATGACTTCACAGGCCTGTGTGTACCAGTGAGTAGGAATCAGTCTGAATAGATTGTGAGGGACTGTGAAAAGAGACTGTGAGGACGCATCATTAATTAGAACACTGTCCATGTCAAGAAGAGCTTTTGTGGAGTCCAAACGAGGCACGAAAGATGCCTTGATGTACCAATGGTAAAATTGGGAAAATCAAGAGGCTGTGTTGAAATAGCTAAAGTTTCTGAGACTGAGTTTAGTTCATTCTGATTCATCCTTCACTCCTTATCAGAAGCTCAGATATCACTTCTTTAAGGAAGAGCTTCCTGACACCTCTAAAATCTCTGTCAGATCCCCTTGTCATTCACTCTTATAACTCCTGAATTTGCTCCCTTTGTGCTGCTTGTGATGATTGTAATTGCCTAAGTAATTAATTGTGCAATTCATTGCTTAACACATTCCTCCCCTCTGAAAGCACATTACATGAAAGCAAAGACCTTATTGGTCTCATCCACTGCTTTATTTTCAGTGCCTAGCACATGTCAGGTATGGAGTTGGTATGGTTAAGTGAAAGAGTTATAAAATTATTGCAGTGATAAGGTTATAGCAATTATAACATTTCATCTATTCATGATGCACCTTTTAGCAGTGCTTTTCAAATTTTTAAAAACTGCTATCCAGCTAGAAACATATTATACATCCTGATTTGGTAGGCACACACATACACATGAAATCAAAACAAACAAACAACAACAAAATAAAACATTGCTCTAAACTAAACTGACAATCAGCACACACAGGTAGCTTATTCTTAAATTTTCTAATAAATTCTATTTCTGTTTTTAAAAGTATTAGTCATGACCCTCTGAATTGATTTTATGACCTACTTAAGAATTGTAACCTCCAGTTTGAAAAACCCTGCCCTAGGGCATTTCATAATCATAACATGCAATTGGATATTGAATGTGTTTAAACTTTGCTTTCATTTGTCTGTCTCTATATATTTCATAGAATTTAGATAAATTGTAGACACAGCACAAATACTTGTTACGGGCTCCAAAACTCCTTAAATTAACATTCAGTTGGCAAAGTCCCACTGTGGGTACTTACAGGCAGAGGACGCTGTAGGGCAGATGGCCCACTATGCCGAAGTTCACTGAGCTCTAAAGTAATAATTTACTTGTAGATAGTATAATTTACCTGACATTCTGACTGTATATTTATAATTAGATTTGGATTTCATGCCCATTTTTACTTTGCATCAGACTAACATATGCTGTGCTACAGATGGAAGTCCCAGGTTATTTAGCATCAGGGACCCTGGGGTCTTGTGATTCCAAATTAGACTTGGGTGTAGATATAAGCTATTCAAATTAGGCTGTGGCCACATGCTCAGCAGTGCCAAAAGAAATCAGGTAACAAGTCTAGAATGTATTGAGATCTGCCTCGGCTTACTGGGAAAGTTTTCATTAGGCTTGGAGATTGAGATGTTCTGAGAGTAAACATTCAGCTCTAATTGCCATGCATGTGTTTCTTTGGTCACCAAGACAGCCTGAGGCGGGGAGGCATGCTGTCCCCAGGCTCAGTCATATTAATAGAGAGGGGATAAATTAGCGAACTGACCAGAATTTTTGTGGGCCCAATATCAGAAATATATTTTCACATGTGGGTGACTGAAGTTGTATTCTTCTATGGCTGATGCTCTATCAGTGGCAAGAAGGCTCTATGTTGTTTTCTCTCTTTGGTGACATATTGTTATCTAATACCTGTATGCCTGGAAGTAATCCCAAACTTGAGCTTATTTGAAAGAACTTGTGCTTTCATTGCTCAAGACTGGCTTTGGAGACATTGGTGTGGGCCCACCATGAGGGGCGAGAGGATTCCTCTCCTCTACAGTATACTAGTTTCACACTCCTCTTTTTGACTATGTAATGTCTTAAATTTGTAAGACTAAAATTTGTATGGAAAACCGAATTTGGACCATGATCAAGTGGATGCAAGGCTAATTTGCTCAGTCAACACTCAAAAATGCCATTAGAATTCATCATATCCAAAGGCCAAAGAAGAAAAATTACATGATTATATCAATAGATGCAGAAAAAGCATTTGATAAAATCAAACATATGTTTATGATTTTGATTATATCAATAGATGCAGAAAAAGCATTTGATAAAATCAGACACATGTTTATGATTTTAAAAATCTCAGAAAAAACCTCTCAGTAAACTAGAAGAAGAGGTATAACTTACACAACTTGATCAATAATGTCTACAAAAAACCTAAGCTAACATCATACCTAATGGTAAGAAACTAGAGCTTTTCTACTAAGATCAGTATCAAGGTGAGGATTTCCTCTCTCAGTACTCTTTTTCAAAACCACACTGGAAGTCCTAGCTCATGCAAAAAGATGAGAAAAGGCAGTGAAAACTATACTGATTGAGTAATGAAGAAATAAAACCATCTTTGTTCACAGATGATATGATCTCTATGTAGAAAATCCCAAAGAATCAAGAAAAAACTCCTGGAACTGATAAGTAATTATGACAAGTTTGCAATATACACTATTAATATCCAAAAGTTAATTGTTTTTCTATATACTAGCAAGAAAAAAAGTAGAATTTAAAATAAAAATACAGTACCATTTCTATTACCACCCCTCAAAATGAAATAATTTGGTATAACAAAATACAGGTAAGGTCTATAGGAGGAAAATACAAAACTCAGGTGAACAAAATCAAGGAACTGAATAAATTAAGAGTTCATATTGATGAATAGAAAATTCAATATCATCAAGATGTCAGTTTTGCTTCATTTGATCTGTAGATTCAATATAATCCCAGTAAAAGTCCCAGCAGTTATTTTGTGGATATCAACAAACTGATTCTAAAATTTTTATGGAGAGGCAATTGACCCACAATATCTAATACAATACTGAAGGAGAAGAACAAAGTTGAAGGACTATACTCCCCAACTTCAAGACCTAGTACAAAGCACAGTAATCAAGACAGCATAGTATTGGAAAAAATATAAACAAATCGATCATTGGAACAGAAAGCCAATGGTATTGGAAAAAATATAAACAAATCGATCATTAGAACAGATATACCATAAGTATAATCAATTGATCTTTGACAAAAAGGCAAAGGCAAAACAATGGAGAAAAGAGGGTCTTTTCAATAATTGGTATTGGAACAGCTGGACATTCACATGCAAAAAAATAATTGTAGACACAAAGCTTACAGCCAAAAATTAACTCAAAATGGATCACAGACCTGAATATGAAATGCAAAACTATAAAACTCCTAGATGATAATATAGAAGAAAATATATATGGCCTTGGGTTGGCAATAACTTATTAGATAAGACACCAACACCAAAGGCATAATCCATGAAAGAAATAATTGATAAGCCAAACTTTATTAAAATTAAAACTTCTGCTTTGTGAAAAACACTTTCAAAGAATAAAAATAAAAGCCACAGACTGGGAAAACATTTGCAAAAAATCATCTGATAAGAAACTATTATTCAAAATACACAAAGAACACTTAAAACTCAACAATAAGAAAATAAGCAATCCAATAAATAAATGCAACAATGACCTGAACAGACACTTCTCCAAAGAAGATATGCAGAGGAGACACATAAGCATATGAGTAGATGCTTCACATAATATTCATCAGGGAAATCCAAATCAAAACAATGAGATACTGCTACATACCTATTAGAACGGCCCAAATCCAGAACACTGACAAAAGCAAATGTGGTCAAATGTATGGAATAACAAGAATTCACATTCATTCCCTGTGGAAATACAAGAGTAAAGCCACTTTGGAAGACAGTTTAGTGGTTTGTTTCAAAACTAAACATAGTCTTGGCCGGGCACGATGGCTCAAGCCTGTAATCCCAGCACTTTGGGAGGCCGAGACGGGCGGATCACGAGGTCAGGAGATCGAGACCATCCTGGCTAACACGGTGAAACCCCGTCTCTACTAAAAAATACAAAAAACTAGCCGGGTGAGGTGGCGGGTGCCTGTAGTCCCAGCTGCTTGGGAGGCTGAGGCAGGAGAATGGCGTGAACCCGGGAGGCAGAGCTTGCAGTGAGCTGAGATCCGGCCACTGCACTCCAGCCTGGGCGACAGAGCGAGACTCCGTCTCAAAAAAAAAAAAAAAAACAAAAAAAAAACATAGTCTTACCATATGATCCAACAATTGTGCATCTTGGTACTTACCCAAAGAATTGAAAACTTAGGTAAACATGAGAAAGTTATATCATTACAATAACTTGCACATAGATGTTTATAGCCACTTTCTTCATAATTGCCCAAACTTGGAAGCATTCAAAACGCCCTTCAGTAGGTGCATGTATAAATAAACTGAGGTTCATCCAGGCAATGAAATATTATTCAGTGCTAAAAAGAAATGAGCTATTAAGCCAGGAAAAGACAAGAGGAAACTTAAATACATGTTACTAAGTGAAGGAAGTCAATCTGAAAAGACTTCATACTGTGTGATTGCAACTATATGATATGCTAGAAAAGTCAAAACTATGCAGAGAATAAAAAGATCAGTGGTTGCCAGGGGTTAGGGAGAAGGGAAGGATGAATGGACAGAGCACAGAGGAGTTTTAGGGCAGCAAAATATTCTATATGATACTAGAGTGATGGATAAACGTCACTGTACATTTGTCCAGACTTATAGAATGTGCAATACCAAGAATGAACTCTGATGTAAGCTATGAATATTGAGAGATAATAATATGTCAATGTAGATTCATCAGTTGTAACAAATGTATCACCCAAGGTGGAGATATTGATAATGGTGGAGGCTATGCATGTGTGAGAGCAAGAAATATGGAATTTCTCTGTACCTTCCTCTTAACTTCACTGTGAACCTAAATCTGCTTTAAATATAACCGAAGGAAGTACTTAGAGATCATGGCTGAAAAAGCAGCAAATGCAGCAGGAAAAAAGTTCCGAAAGAAGAAGAAATTTCACAATTAAGATTTACCAAGCAAACTGCCACATTTTACATCGCCCCTTTATTTGCTTATTAAAGGCGTTTTGAAAACTAAAAAAAAAAAAAAAAAAAAAAAACAACTAAAGCAAATCTTACAAAGAAACTTTGTGTGGGAATGCGCAAAAATGGTAAGTACAGCTCAATAAATTTTTACAAAGTGAACATACCCATGAAATTAACACTCATATCAGGCAATAGGCATTTCCAGTTATGCCAGAAGCATGACTCATACTTCCTTTCAGTCATTGTCTCTTTCCCATGGTGACAATTATCCCAATATCTCTTATAATAGATGACGTTTGCCAGTTTTTGAATTTTATATAAATGGACTCCTATAGAAAGTACTTTGTAAACATATCTGGCTTCTGCCACTTCACTTTATGTCTTTGAGATTAATCCATGTGATCATCTTTAGCTGTAGTTAGATTTTCTTTTTTCTTTCCCTTTTTTTGAGACGGAGCCTCGCTCTGTTGCCCAGACTGGAGTGCAGTGGCGCGGTCTCTACTCACTGCAAGCTCCGCCTCCTGGCTTCACGCCATTCTCCTGCCTCAGCCTCCCGGGTAGCTGGGACTACAGGCACGGCTAATTTTTGGTGTTTTTAGTAGAGACGAGGTTTCACCGTGTTAGCCAGGATGCTCTGGATCTCCTGACCTCGCGATCCGCCCGTCTTGGCCTCCCAAAGTGCTGGGATTACAGGCATGAGCCACAGCACTCAGCCAGTTAGATCATTCTTACAGCCGTCTAGCACTCCATTGTATGAATATAACACAATCTTTATATGCAGTCTACTGTTCATGAACATTTTGGTTATTTCGAGTTCTGGGGACAATTATAAATAATTCTATGAACATTCTATGAACATTCTTGTGTATGTCTTCTGGTGAGTCTATGTGTGCATTTCTATTGCAGTACCTAGGAATAAAATTGTGGGAATGTAAGCTGTGAAGACGCTCAGCTTTAGCTGAAACCTCTAAACAGTCCTCCAAAGTGGTTGCATTAATTTACATTCCCACCAACAGAGTATGCAAGGCCCATGTTCTTATATTGTCAGTCTTTTTAATTTTAGCTCCTCTTGTCAACATTTTTAATTTGAAGAGCCTGTACTTTAGAATTAGGCAGACATGACTTTTATTCATGTTTTATCACATTTATACTGTCTCAGCAAGTCATGTTTCCTCTCTGATTCTTGTTTTTCTAATCTGCAACATGGCATTAAAAATAGTTACCTCATAGTTGAGTTGGAAACAATCAATGCAATAATGTATGTGAAATAATAGCTATTGTTTCTTAAGCATCTATTTTATACCACTATGTTAAGTGTTTACCTACATTAGGGAGTGGAAGACACAACACTTATGAGCAACATCAGTTATAATAGCTCTATTCTCCCTCATCAGACTTGCAAACATCTGGCATTCTGTAAAGTGGAGAATATGGGTTAATCTCATTATTATTCCTGGAAGATTGGACTGCTAAATTTCCCAAGACTAAAGAGGTAGAATCTAGTACTTTATAGTCATTGAAAAAATGTATTAGGACATCATTGGGACAGATGTGGTTTGGCACTTGCTATTTGAGGACTCAAGAGTCCCAGCATCATATCAGAGTGTGATAAAAGAAACAGCTTGGAGAAGACCAAGGAACAAGCAGGTGAAGACATGTACTTTTATTTTTCACCAAATTAAGAACAAGAAATGACTGTTTTGGTACATCAATCATGCTTTCAAAATGCTTTGGTTATAGGGTCTATGTATGAATGTACTCATTTGTCAAAACTTCACCACATCTTTTTCTGCAAAGAGGTATCATGTTGCCTTAAGAATTGAACAGTAAAGTTGTTTATAGTCTGTCTCCCTGCCCAATTCATGAAAGCTAAAAACCCCCTCAATTTTAGAAGAATGAGCCCGTGATTTTCAGAAGACGTGGAGAAACCTTTATATTCGCAGATCTCTTTCAATAATTGGTATAAATCCAACAGCTCTTCAAATATTAGGGCTTTGTCTATACAATAGGAAAATAAACATTTAAGAAGAAGAAGATAAAACATCACAGAGAGTGTGGCTGCCAGTTGAAAGCGGACCACTTATTCTCCCTCTGTTACTGCCATATTATTTGGGAGGGAGGGGGAGGGGATTTGTATGAGATTTCTTGTCAGCTGTTAGGGACCCACTCCCGTTTAGGTTCACAAACATAAGCCTCTTGGCTCTTACTGAACCATGTTCTCACTTGTCTTTAAGTTTAGCAAGTAATTGTAGCATCCTTCCCAACACAAAGCTGTTTAGAAACCATGGGATAATGATTCTTAAGTTAATAAACTTGAAACACATTTTCCCAACATAGTTACTTTAATTTTTAAAGGCTTATATAATTTAAGGGAATTTAAATCCATGTGTTTCTTATTCACTTGCACTGACATCATCAAAATAGCCTTTTTAAACAGCTGGTTGAAACTTTTTTAATAAAGTTCTCTTATGACTTCTTCCGTTTTAAAAACAGATTTTTCTTTTTTTTTTTTTTGCCAAAGGCGAATGAACTTAAATACAAAAAGAGTTGGATTTAGACCAAAATTCCAAACCTGTAAATATGGAGGTTGAAATTTTTGCAAATAGACTCCTGACTCCCCATTGAAATTAGTTGCGAAAAAGAAAAAATACCATCCGAATGAGGTTCATGGTCAAACCTACCTTCAGACAGCTAAAGAAATGTCTATATTTGCTGCTTAATTTTGTGCCAAATCTGAAACAAATCACTGTACAATGTGTATCTGATTATTACCGAAATGTGATCTACTGCCAAGTAGTTGACTTTTCCACCATCTCTGGTTATCATGAGTAAACCACAATGCAATATTCTCCAGAGGTTAGAAACCCAACACACTAGCGCTGTCTGAGGTTTGTGAGATGTGATTGTTTTAACAGAGTCATTTTGGAGAACAGTCCTTTGCTAAACATTGTAAATGCTCATTACACACACACACACACACACACACAAACACACACATGTATAGATATAGATATAGTTACAGGATATGTATGTATGTAGGTTCTATATCCCTGGGGATTTTTCTCTTTTAATAACAATACTCTCCTCTAAGTTATGCCTAATGATTTGGCAAGTGTAATTATAATCTGAGAACAAAATGTGTGAAGGATTTCAGCCTAAATATATCCATATGGTGCAGTCAAAGCAAAACTCTTAATACCAAAAAGCTTTAACAATTGAGACTGTTTTTCTCCTTGTCAAAATGTATATAGCTAAGCAGTAATCAGAGAGATGTATGGCTGAGGGAAGTTGAATTTTACAGGAATCTCTGAAGCAAACAGGCATTCTGATCTCCTGGAGCCCTTGAGCAGCACTGCAAAACCCAGTGCTCTATCTGAGAAACAAATTTGTCTGCCATCAAGAAACCCTGCAAAAGATAATTCCTCTGGAACAGGAAACTTAAAAGAGAAAGAAAGAGAGAAGAAGAAAGGGGTGAGGGCTCTGATTTTACTTTACAATTGAGATTTTAAAAGGAGAAGCTTTGTATACACACACACACTCACAGGAAGATGCATAAATATTAGCAGATCCAGGCTCCTGTTAAAAATAGAAACCAAAATTTTTATCTTTATATTATTGCTAACAGATTTGATTCCATTGTTCTCTTTTAAGGCTAACTCCACATTTTCCTATAGGGTGAAACTTACTTGCTGTCAAAACTTTGGAGGCTTTAAAAATAGTTTTCCAAATCCAGTTTGTATGATATTAAAAGAAGATTTATGATTTTACCAAAATCACTTGGTAGCAGAATAAAACTACTCATCATTTAAGAAACTGTAATGAAGACAAATTTAAAGCAAAAATTCAGATTCACAAAAGAGATGATGCCTCTTATGTGTTTTACTTTGGTCCAAGCTTTGTCACAGGTATCTCATTTAATTTTTAAAACCTTGTCAAGGAGGTTAGATTGGAGACCCTTGTTCACAATTAATATATACAGAAACTTTGGCATATAGAGGTATAGTAGAATAAATGAATTTCATTATGAATATGTAGTCACAGAATTTTTAGTGGATTCACAGCAGGGCTCATTTAAGTATGAATTTTCATTGTGCATTGAATAAATGAATAAAGGTTGGAGACAAAGTATAGAAATAAGGCAGGAAAAAATTCTAAAGGAGCTATCACCCACTGAAGATCAAACTGAAATTAAAAAGTTGCCAGTGACAAATAGGATTTGATTTAAAGACATTTGATTTATATCTTTCAAATAACTCTTTGATTGCATAACATGAAGTACATTTCTATTTGCATTATTAAGCAATAGAAGTTTTCAGAGTGTTTTATATACTGGCTTTTCAGCATAATCCAGAAAATACTATTTCACATTGGCAGTAAAATTGCTAGATTCTATGACTTAGCTATGTGACCTTGGCAAGTTACAAACTTTCTATACTGCAGTTTCCTCATTTATAATGTGATGGTGATAATATATAGACATATCGTACAAGAATGAAGGTACTAAAATATGTGAAAGTGTTTTGAGTTCCTTATAAGCTACAAAGATATCATTATGTTCAATTATAATTATACATAGAAGTCTCTCCCCCTCTCCCTCTTGGTTTCCTCATCCCTCTCCTTCTCCCTCCCTCCTAAATATATTATCTCCTTTTAGAAACATAGATTGTTAGAACTGGAAAAAAGCCATAGAAATCATACAATTTTATCAAATAAAAAAATAGAGTTACAAAGAAATGAAATGATTTATCCAAGGCCACAAAGCTACAAAGCTAGTTAATGGCCTAAGGAAGTTGAGGTTCCAAGTCACCGGATTTCCCAATCGTAACCTCCTACAGAAGCATTCTAGCAGAGTTATTAAGAGCATAATAAGATTTGGTGACAAGCAAATTGGGGTTTGATCTCTACCACTGACCTGCTCTCTGCATTTGTAAAATGAGGATAAAAACAGTATCCAACTCCTGGCATTACTGTGAAGTATTAAACACTTAGAAGAATGCCTAGAGATGACTAGCACTGAATGAATGTTATTAATTGTTATCATTTTCACTGCATTTCACTGCTTCTTTTGAGATAGCTTTGACTGCATCCATCTCCATTTTTCTAAGACAGAGCCAGGATTCTGGGGTTGCGTCTTTAATGACCCAGGCAGTTCTAGTACAGCGTGTCAATAACTAACTTGAGTGCTCACAACACAACACTTTGAAATGGGTAATAGAATGATGCTACTCATTGTAGAGATGAGGAAACTGAGGCACAGGTAAGTAAGTTGTTGAAGCCCTAAGTGGCTTCAGAGTCTTTTTTTTAATCACTGTGATATGCTGCAGGTAAAGCAATGGGAGATCATTCAGCCTCACCAAGTCCAAGTGAGCAGAAATGGGAAGCCAGGAAATGTGGTGTCATCTCCGTCATTCATAGTAAACATCTGTAGAGAACTGTCCACTGTAGAATTACATGCACATAACTCCCAGTCTGCCAAGGAAGTGGGTTCCACAATTGTAACATGAGAGAATCGCCATTGGCCTGGAGACTACGCCAAATCCCCCAAGAGTAAGAACAAAGGGGATGCCACGTCTAAGTCCCCATAGGTGTTTGTCCAAGCCCAGCCTACATGGGGCCTCTCTCTGCTTGAGGCAACCCTGGCAATCAAATATTCAAAGAACTGAAGCTCAGGGTTAAAAATGGTAGATTCCTCATGAAAAATCTGCCCACAGATGTCACGATCCCAGAAGTTGTATTCATCCCCCATTTGAGGGGCATTAGATTGGTAAGTACGTCAGTGTTAAAAGGCTCATTTAAAGTAAAGATGGATGTTTAATTATTGTTTGATTTGGGGTTGCAGCCTTTCATTTTTCAAACATCTCAAGTGCAGAGAATGAAAACTGTTACCTAAGAAACTATTGAAATTCTTTTAACTCTTCCGGGTATGTATTATGTATTCTTCTAGTTCTCTGCCAGGGACATAAGTCAGAAACTCTCCTGCTGGTTTTGATTACAGCTGCAAAGTCACAGATTTGAACAGCTCTAGACAATCATTCTTCTGAACCTGAACATAAATATAAAACATTTTCTTTATCCTTATCACATAAACCTTCAACGAGGTTTGCATCAAACTGAATACCAGGTTTCTTCCATTTTTTTTCCCTATTTCTCATTTTAACAATTAGCAAACCACATTTTTTTGGTGGGGGATTAAAAAGGTACCACATTTGCATATTCAAAGGTCACTGTACAGGTTCAAGTTATTTAATATCTTGTGAGGATAACTTAACAATCTCTTTTCCTGGATTCAGATAAAATATAAAATTACCTCTGGCCTTTTAACATTGCACATTTAAAGACACGTGATAAAAATATGAGATTAAGATAATGACATGAGCAATATAATGAGCCATCAATTAAGCTTGGGTAAACTTTCTTCATAGCCAGTTTGGGTCTTTGCATTGCCACTTTAATATTTAAAATGGAGTCGTTGCATTTCAGTAAGTGGTATCAAGAACATAATTTGCTAAGACGCCTCTTTATTTGAGGTGCTGTCAGGACTGGCAATGAGAAATGACACAATCCTTCAGTTGTAAGTGACAAGCGCCACTATATTAGTCCAGTGCTTGTGTATTTCTCTGCTGGTTTTTGAAAAATTACATTTCCTTTGTGTAACCAGAACAAAAAGAAATAGAAATAGGTTCCATGTGAATTCTGTGGTCCTCTATATTAAACTGTAATTGTTTCCTGGTAAAAATCCAAGCCTGCAAGATTTCCTGAAAAATAATTTACAAGGATGGGTACTGGGTCCAGCTGGCTTTTTTTTCTTTCTGTGCTTCTGTGATTGATGACACTGCAAGGAGCTGATAGATTTGCTGCTGCTGCATCTCCAGAAAGTTCTTTTTCTTTAAACAAACTGCAATCTTTAAAAAAAAAAGTATTTACATGGTATTCATTTTTTTGGCTTCCTGGTTTGTAGTTGCTTTTCAACTCTGGCACTGCTCTAAGGAACCCAGTTAATGAACCTCGTTGCATCAATACAACCATGAAGACAGCTTGAATGAATTATTTAAGGTAATGGCCAGGCAGAAATTTGTAATTTGACCTAGTTAGCTCAATAGTAAGCCCTTTAGAAGGGTCATATGGAAAGAATGTTGATTTCAGGCTCCTACACACCTGAGTTCAAATCCTTCCTCTCCCACTGCATAACTTGTACATGTCACTTAAACTTTATGAGTTAGCGTTTCTTCTTCTGCAAAGCTGGAGAATGATTAAGCTGATTTTTCAGAACAGGAAGTAACAAGCTTATTGTGAAGACCGATTGAGTTAAAAATTGGAAAACACTCTGTACATTTTAGGTGGTTTTACAAATTATAAAGCCTCAAAAATGATAATCAGAGCTTTGCGCCTCATTCTTTGAAAATACTGGTGTTACGTTAATAACACAAGCTGAGGAATAAAAGCTACCCATCCTCGGCCCTTACGCTATGTGAGACATGATATCAGGCATATAACACACATTATCTCATTTATGCCTCATGAAAGCCTTCTAAGGGATTATCATTCTTCTCTTTCACAGTAACAATTATTTCTGATAAGTATCGACTGCATGATATATGCCATACACCATGTTAAGTAATTTACACACACAATTTCATGTGATTCTTAAAGTAATCCTATGAAGAAGGTGCTTTTGTTATCTCTACTGAGGAAATGGAGGTGCAGGGATATTGAAATACTCAAAGTCATATGACTAATCAGTTGGACTCACTATACTACCTCCCACTGAAAATATCAGCCCTATCTCTCCTGTACTCTTTGACTTCCTGGGTTTTGACCTTTGACTTCTTCAAGTCTAAGGTTTTGGGTTTTTTTTTCTCATTTTAATTTAATTTAATTTTAAGTTCTGGGATATCTGAGCAGGACGTGCAGGTTTATTACATAGGTAAACATGTGCCATGGTGGTTTGCCGCACCTATCATCCCATCACCTAGTTATGAAGCCCCACGTGCATTAATTGGACTTATTTATAAAAATATGCAGCAGGACTAGCGGGTAGGAGGATGCAGTGTGATTCGTTCTGGAGTTTCCAATCTTTTTTCACACACCCTCATTTCATTGTGGCTCTGCAGACTCTAGCAGAAGTGTCCAATTTTTTTGATTTCCCTAGGCCATGTTGGAAGAGGAAGAATTGAAGAACTGTCTTGGGTGGCAGATGAAATACACTAACACCGGCAATAGCTGATGAGCTAAAAAGAAAAAAGAGTCTGTGCATAACTCTCACGATGTTTTAAGAAAGTTTACAAATTTGCGTTGGGCCACATTCAAAGCCATCCTGGGCTGCATGCGACCTGTGGGCTGCAGGTTGCACAAGCTTGCATGTGCAATAACCCTAAGGCCTAGAAGTTTCCCTCTTACACATTCCTTGGTATGCTTCTAGGCAAGGTTTCGCAGCACAAAAGGCATAAATTCCAGCCATATTATGTCATACAAAACAAGGTTAGAATAATGGCATGAGCATTCTAATAAACTCCACCTGTGATAGTTTGACTATATGTTCAACATGGATAATCATAAGGCACATGAAGGAAATTATGCCTTCATGCTGCAGAAGGCAATTCTAATTAAGTTCCATAATGGCTCCTCCTTTCATTCCTAATATTTGAGTCACAGTCACATATAATGAAGCTTTGGAAGTGTTACTACATCTTGGGAAGAAAAGTCATAAACCTTCAAACCTGCTCTACTGGGGAGGATGGATTGGTGAAATGTGTGGCTGACAAATTCTCTAACAACTTAGAAGAGATCTAAGAAGCATAGTAGTAAACCAAATGTGATTTTGAAAGGCCCCAAAGACCTGCCAAAAATTAAATGAAGTAAACATTCACATCTAGTTGAGCTATCACAAGGATTTTGTCACCATGGACTTTCACAATTGCTACATATAGGGAATCTTTTTCATCCCAATGTGTTAGAGGACTTCTTAATGACTATTAACCTTTGTCACTTGCCATGTGTACATTATGTTGAAGGGCAGAGAAGGGCACAGAATTAAATTTCTGCATAAGATAATTTTACTTGTATTAGCTGTTTGATCCTTGTCCTGAGAATTAAATGAGATAGTATATGACAGGCACACAGTAAGCACTCGATAGACGCTGGTTATTGATGTTGTCATCTTTTCTTTCTAGACGTTCTTCACCAACTCAAATCATGTCCTACCTATTCATTTATCATCATGACAGCAGAGAAGGAAGACAAAAGTAAGAGGAAGACATAAAGAGGTACTTAGAAATAGGGGAGCGGAGAAGGTTGTTCCAAGATCTAATGAACGTCTCTACCCCTTTCACCTCAAGTATTCACAAGAATGTTTATAAACTCAGGCAAAATGCTTTACCTTAATGTGCATATCCGTTAAATGGGAGAATGCATAATATGATTGCACTGGCCTCCTTCAGGATAGACACGCTGTTTGACAAACTGTTTTATAATAGAAAAACAGGCAGCCAAGGAGCAGAACCCAGATTTCTGCTGAATCCCTGAACATTAGTGGGAGGTACTGTGTCTATATGTCAGATCTCATTCGCTACACTTCCTTCTGTGCCAGAAATAAAAGTAATTTGCCTTAAACATAGCTGTTCTCACTGACCTTTCTACTGTGAAAAAGGGAGTTCTTAAGACTCTCATGAGGACAAAGCAACATGTGACATGTTCAGCTTAACTTTTCAATATGAAGAAATACAAAACATAATGCAGGTATATAGATCGATAAATTTAGATATATGCATACATCTATGCATACACACATACATTCTATTGTGCTCAAAATATTTTTGTTCGTGACATACCCTTGTTGTTGGTTTGTACGAGGCCTTCTTTTCTTTGTTTTGATAATATATTAAATACCAAAAAACCACCCCCCATCATAGAATCTAGAACCTTTGAAATTACTTACATATTTTTCTTTGGTATTACCTCATACTATCCCTGTTTCCTCCTAAAAATAACCATGTCTCAAATCGTGTGTCCATCATCGGCTTGCTTCTCACTGATACCATTTTGTCATGTCTAAAAATTATACTCTCTCATTTTAGTTGATTTCAACTTTTAAAATGCTGTATGTAATATTCTGGGACTTACAATTTTTACATAAAGCCATTGCTAAGATGAATCAATTTTGTTTCATATAGTTATTGTATTCTTTTTTGTTGCTTATATTGTTTTCCATTTTATGAATATACCACACCATCTATTCTTCTGTCAATAAGCATTTAGAGTATTTCTTCTTTTTGCAGTCTGCCTTGCCTGACCTGTCAATGTTTGTTAAGCAATAATAACACAATGAACACCCAATGATTTTCTTTAAGCACGTCTCCAATTCAGACATATTGTCATGAAACCAACCAAAAAGGAAGGAATAGAGGTTGAATTCATTTAGTAAGGACTTCTGTTTAGGGGTAAGCGGGTGTACATTTTAGTAAAGACTGCTATCTGCCTACTAACTCAAATAAATGTATTTCTGTAAAGATTTTATCATACCCTGATTAGCCATTTTCAATAAATAAAAATAGCTTTGCCATCTTGAGCAAGTTTTTGTGTTTCAGTTTCTTTCTCTGTGAAAATAACTGGTCTGACCACTATTAAAATCAGTGTCTGCTCTAACTGTCTAAGATTCTAGGACCTGAAAGAAAGAAAGAAATGGACCTATCTATAGATAGAAAACCTAGCATTTATTGTGCAATGATGAAGTACAGGATACTCTATACTTTATATGCAGTTGTTTATTTAATGCTCACAAAAATCTGATTAGATAGATGCTACTATTACTCTCCTTTTGGAGATAAGGAAACTGAGGCAAAGATGAATAAAAAAATAAAAATCATCTCTAGCTAGAAGAGCTTTCTCCCACAAATCAAAGAATGAAATTCACAACTTCCTTGGATAGAGGTTTTATTCATCAGTATCTGATTTTAAAAACCACATATGTATTTTTCTGATTTGTTACAGTGAACCATTCATAAGTGAACAGAGTAGAATGAAAGTTGTTTAAACTGAAGATGTTGTAATGAATTTTGATGAAGTACTGTTGTCTCACCCATGTTCCAAACTGTCAGATGATGGTGTGCTTTGTAGACATCACCCCATAATATGAATGTAGCACCATGGCAAATTTAATTCAAATTGTAGAAATCAATGCAATATTTGAATATTTTTGCCAACATGCAGAGTTGCAGCATTTTCAGTGTATTAAATATTATCAGTATATGAAAGCTTCAACTCATTAGAAAGCTGAAAAGATACAGTGTTGCCAACTTTATAATCAGTCAGTCAGTGAACATTCATCATGCCTTGTGTGCAGAATACTGAATCAGTCAGTTGTGGCACGATAAAAGAAGTAGAAGACTGCATCAAACAATTTTATAATTTAATTGAGGAAATTATCTAAACTTAAGAGCAGCTTATTAAATATCAAATACAAATTTAAATGTTATGAATTGAATTGGTGTATACCAAAGGAACAAAGAGTAAAAGAGGTTTTACATATTCATCAACAAGCTCTAAAGAAAATAGCATTTGCACTAAAAATCGTAACTTCTGTTGAGCACCTACTACTTCCAAGTCCCTGTGCTTAGCACTGTGCAAGTAGGATCTCTTTTAATCTTTGTAACAATCCTTTAACAAAGTATTATTTTGCCCCTGTTTTTAAAATAAGACAATCAAGAAGTAGAAAGGCTGCACAATACATGTAACATTACTGAGCTAATGACAGACTGGGTCAGGCCAAGTCAACCTGACACCTAAAGCTGAAGTGCTTGACATTATGTATACTGTGTTCCAAGAAACTGCATGCAAATGTATGTTGGCTCTGGAAAGATGAAGGCATTCTCAGAGGGTGGAGCATAGAAATAAAGGTAAGTGATCATGTGACATTTTGGAGGCAGATTCGATTTCTATTTTTTAAAACTGCTTATTTGAACAAATTTTAGACTTATTGACAAATTGCAAAAATATTTTAAAAAACAGTTACCTTATGCTCCTCATTTCCTTCCCCTAATCTTAACATCTTACAAAACCACATTGTAGTTATCAAGAATGAGAAATTCACATTGGTACAGTATTACTAACTAAACTTCAAATCACATTCAAAATTCCAATTTTTCCATTGATATTCTTTCTCTGTTGCAGAACTTTGTCCAGAATTCCACATTGCATTTAGCTGCTGTTTCTCCTTAGTCTCCTGTAGTCCATCATAGTCTTTCCTCGTCTTTCATGACTTTGACTCTTTTGAAGAATATTGATCAGCTATTTTGTAGAATGTCTCCCAATTTGCACATGTTCAATATTTTCCTGTGATTGGAATGAGGTCATTCATTTTTGGCAAGAATACCTCAAAATGACATTTGTATCCTTCTCAGTGCATCATATCTCAGGGTTCATGATGTTAATATATTATCACAAGTGTTCGCCAGGTTTCTCCACTGTGAAATTACTATCTTTTCCTTTATAGTTGATAGGTATTTGGAGGAAGCTACTTTGAGACTATGTAAATCCTGTTTATGTTCAAATAATTGCCTCCAAATTTTAGTATCCTTTGGTGGATCTTGTCTGCAATATTTATTACTGCAGTGTTTGCCTAATGGTGATTTTCTATTTCTATCTCTTTTTCTACCTTTAATTGGAATTCTGTGAGGAAGAGCCATCTCTTCTGCTCTATTAATTTATTTAATTATTTATGTGTATAAGTACTTTTCAAGGAAAATTAATTTTATTCTATGGCTTAAATTCAATACCATTATTATATATTTTGTTGCTCAAATTGGTCTAGGTTTGGCCATGGGGGGGTTTCTTCGGGTTGGATCCTATGTTCTTTTGACAAGCTGCCTTTTTTAAGCATTTACTTGCTTTCAGTACCACAAGATATTCCAGCTTTATGTTGTATTTTTTCCCCTAGCTCTAGAATCAAGCACTTCTCCAGGAAGACTGAGTTACTTATATTGAAGAACAGGGACTAGAGACTAAGATTTGAGTGCTATGTCAGATCAGATTTGCATTCCGATCTTCAGACCTTTCATTTCATTAATGAGAACTAACCTTGGTGAGATGGGAGTGGAGATAGTAAGTGGGTAGGAATTTAGAGTACTTTGCACATCAGTCTAAGGAGTTGGGATCTGGTATAACTAGTATTAGAGAGAAATCTTATAAAGCTAAGCAGAGGAGTGTGTGATGGAATTGTGTTACAAGATGATTCTCATGCTGTGGTATAAGATGTAACAGGTGAAAGGGCAAAAGCCTGGATGACTAAAAATAGCTAGTTAAGGCTACGTATGCATGGAGTGAGAAAGGCCCTCTACCAGAATAAAAGTGTCAGCAGAAGAAAGAAAAAAGAGAAGCAGAAACATTAGAGAAAAATAATTGGCTAGAGATAGTGACAGACATGACAGAGGGTTGGGGGAAGTGTAAAATTATTCTGTTTGTTATCTTAGAGAGCTGAATACATAAGGTGCCACTGGAAATATGAGGAATGATTGACTCTGTGTCAAGAAAGCATAGACTTCAGTTTTGACATATTTAGTTTAAGAATTATTGAGACATGTTAATAGAAAATACCTCCAGTAGAGAATGGGAGGTATTATCCTAAAGATAGATATCATATTTTTGAATTCTTAATACCTACCCCTGTACCTAACTTACAATGGGTATTCAGAACAGTAAAAACGAACATTTTCAAAGTGCTTACCTTATGTCAAGCCCATGCCAAGCATTTTTATATACATGACCTTATTTAATACTCACAATAATCCTATTTATATTACTTCCATATTTTTGATGGAGAAACTGACATAAAGATGTTAAACAACTGGACAAAAGCAACACAGTTAGTAAGTTGTGAAATCAAGAGTTGACTCCAGCTCATACTATTTCATTGTCCCTCTTTTAATCAATAGACTGTTTTTGAGAGAAAGATAGTTAGAAATCACACTCAGGACAGGCCTTACAGAAATGGATTTGAGACTTATCTGTGCAAATGAATTCAGTAAAAGAGTAAGGATAAAAAATAATAACATCAACACTGAGGTAGCATCTGCAATAAAGTAGATTTGAAATAAGAAAGATAAAGTCAAATATGATAAAAGGTAATAAACCAGAGAAGGAAACAGAAAAGATAGTTGGTATATCAAACTGAGAAAAACAAAATGTAACAGGAAGTGGTTTCCACTTCCAGTAATGATAGATAAGCCTATTACAAACCAGCACTGCTGCCAAGGATAATTATAAACTCCAGAAAATGTTTTAAAATACTTGTTTGAGGACATCAGAAAGCTTACCAAATTAGCAAAGGCTTCAAGGGCCAAGATTCCAGAGGGAAGCGAAGTTCCTAGATAAGTCTAACATTTACGCAATTTTTCCTTTGAGGGATTTGCCAGTTTTCAAACAGAGAAGCACCAGGCCTATCACAGTGAACTCTGTTACCAGGCTGTCCCCCATAGCCTCAGACTCCAAGCCCGTTCCAGTAGGCCAGCCTTTATAGAACCAGGATTCAGACTGCACTACAGACCTAGGTTCCAGGTCCCCTGCAGAATGACCTTTAAGGACAGACACAAACTGAAAGTGAAGGGATAGAAAAACATATTTCATGCGAATGGAAGCCAAAAGAGAGCAAAGATAGCTATATGTAAATGGAAGAAACATTAAGTCAAAAACTGTTACAAGGGACAAGAGAGTCCCTTTGATAAAGGGGTAATTATTATTAATTGTATAATATTAATTATAAATGATAAAGGGGTCAGTCTATCAAGAGGATATATCAATTATAAATATTCATGCGAATAATATCAGAGCACCTAAATGTATAAAGCATATATTAACTGAGGAGGTAAATAGACAGCAACACAGTAATAGTAGGGTATTCAATACCCCATTTTCAACAATGGATAGATCATTCAGACAGAAAATCAATAAAGAAACATCAGACTTGGCTGGGCACGGTGGCTCACGCCTGTAATTCTAGCATTTTGGGAGACCGAGGCAGGCAGATTGTCTGAGCTCAAGAGTTTGAGACCAGCCTGGGCAACATTGTGAAACCCTGTCTCTACTAAAATACAAAAAATTAGCCGGGCATGGTGGTGTGCACATGAAGTCCGAGCTTCGCGAGGCTGAGACAGGAGAATTGCTTGAACCTGGGAAGCAGAGGTTGCAGTGAGTCGAGATTGTGCCACTGCACTGCAGCCTGGGTGACACAGCGAGACTTTGCCTCAAAAAAAGAAAGAGAGAAAGAAAGAAAGAGAGAGAGAGAGAGAGAGAGAGAGAAAGAGAAAGATCAGACTTCAACTACATTGAAGAACAAATGAATCTAATAGATACACGCAGAACATTCCATCCAACAGCAAAAGAACACACATTCTTTTTAAGTGCACATGGAATATTCTCCAGGAAATATCATGTTAGGTCACAAAACGATTTTCAACAAATGTAAGAAGATAGAAATAATATCAAGTGGTTTTTTTCAACCACAATGGTATGAAACTAAAAATCAGTAACAGGAGGAAAATTTTTAAATTCACAAATATGTAGAAATGAAACAACACACTTTTAAACAACCAATGGGTCAAAGGAGAAATCAAAAGATAAATTTAAAAAATCTTGAGACAAATGAAATTGGGAACTCAACATACTAAAACATATGTGATGCAGCAAAAGTAATTCTAAGAGGGAAGTTTATAGTGATAAACATGTACACTCAGGAAAAAAAGGAAGATTTCAAATAATCAACCTTATTATATACCTCAAGAAACTAGAAAAAAAGAAAAAACTAAACCCAAAGTTAGCAGAAGGAAGGATATAATGAAGATGAGTGAAGGAATAACTGAAATAGAAACTAGAAAAACAATAGAAAGGCTCCACAAAGCTAAGTGTTGGTTATGCCAAAAAATAAACAAAATTGACAAAACTTTAGCTAGACAAGGAAAAAGAGAGAATACTCAAATAAATACAATCAGAAATGAAAGAGGACACATTACAGCTGATACCACAAAAATATAAAGGATTATAAGACACTATTATATACAATTTTACACCAACAAATTTGAGAACCTAGAAGCTACGGACAAATTCCTAGAAACATGCAGTCTCCTGAGACTAACTCATGAATAAATAGAAAATATTTACAGACCAATAAAGATCAAGGAGGTTGAATTAATAATCAAACACCTCCCCAAAAAGAAAAGCCCAGGACATGATGGCTTCTCTGGTGAAATTTATAAAGCATTTAAAGAATTACTACCAATCCTCTTCAAACTCCTCCAAAAAGATTAAAGAGGAGGGAACACTTGCAAACTTGTTTCACAAAGCCAGCATCACCCTGAAATGAAAGTCAGCAAAAACATTTAAAAAAAGAAAGAAAGAAAGAAAATTACAGACCACTATTCCTGATGAATATAGAAGCAAAAATCTTCAACAAAATACTAGCATATCAAATTCAGCAGCACATTAAAAAGATCATACACCATGATTAAGGAAGATTCATCCCTGACACGCAAATATGGTTCAACAGATGCAGATCAATAAATGTGATACACTACCCTAACAGAATGAAGGATAAAAATCACAGGATAATCTCAATCAATGCAGAAGATTCATTTAACAAATGTCAACATATTTTCATGAAACAAAGTTTCAATGGATTACATTTAGAAGGAATGCACCCTAACTTGTGACAAGCCCATAGCTAACATCACCTTCAATGTTGAAAAGCTGAACACTTTCTTCTAAGATCAGGAGCAACACAAGGATGCTCACTCTCAGGACTTCTGCTGAATATAATACTGGAAGCCCCAGCCAAAGCAATTAGGCAAGAAAAAGAAATAAAAAGCATTCAGATCTGAAAGGAAGAAGTAAAACTGTTTCTGCAGATGACATAATTTTTATGTAGAAAACCCTAAAGGCCCCAATAAAAACACTGTTAGAACTAATACATGAGTACAGTAAAGTTTCAGGATACAAAATTCAGTTGTATTAATATAAGCTAACAACAAACTCTCTGAAAAACAAATTAGAAAATAATATCACTTACAATAGCATCCCTCCCCCAAATACCTACGAATAAATTCAACCAAGGAAGTGAAAGATCTGTTCACTGAAACTTATAAAACACTGACGAAAAAATAAAGAAGACACAGATAAATGGAAAGATACCTTCATGGATTAAAATAATTAATATTGTTAAAATATCCATACTATCCAAAATGATATATAGATTTAATGCAATCCCTATAAAATTTTTGATATTATTTTTCATAGAAATAGATAAAACACACCAAAAATTCACACTAAACCACAAAAGACTCCAAATAGCTAATACAATCTTGTGCAACGACAAATCTGGGGGCATCTCACTATATGATTTCAAAATATGCTACAATGCTATAGTAATTTTAAAAGTACGGTGGTGTAGGAGAGCAGATATGTAGACCAGTGTAACAGCACAGAGAGCCCAGAAATATGATCAGTTTATCTTCAGCAAAGATATGAAGACACAATGGGGAAAGAATAGTGTTTTCAATAAATGGATTTGGGAAACTGGATATTCACATGCAGAAGAATAAAATTGGACCTTATTTCATACCATATAGAAAAATCAGCTCAAAATGGATTAACATTTAAACATAAGACCTGCAACTGTTAAAATACTAGAAGAAAACAGAGGGGAAAGATTATTGGTTTTGGCAATGATTTTTTCTTATATAATCCCAAAAGCACAGGCAACAAAGCAAAAATAGTCAAATGTGATTGCATCAAACTGAAAAGCTTCTGTATAGCAAAGGAAACAATCAACAAGGCAAAGAGATAACTACAGGATAGAAGAAAATATTATCAAACTATTCAGCTGAAAAACTGTTAATATCCGAAATATATAAAGAACCCAAATAACTCAATGTCAAGAAAACAAATAACCCGATTAAAAACAGGCAATTTAAATAGACATTTTTCAAAAGAAGACATGCAAATGAACAATAGGTATATGAAAAAATGCTCAACATCACTAATCATAAAGGAAAGCCAAATCAAAACCACAATGAGATATCACCTCACACCTGTTAGAATGGATACTATTAAAAAAGACAAAAGATAAGAGCTGGTGAAAATACGGAGAAAAACAAACACTTGCACACTATTGGAGGGAATGTAAATTAGTAGAACCATTATGGAAGGCAATATGGAGCTTCCCAAAAAAATTAATAGCAGATTTACCATCCAATCTAGCAATCTCATCTCTGAGTATATATCCAAAAGAAATGAAATCAGTATCTCAAAAGAGATATCTGTACTCCCATGTTCATTGTAGCAGTATTCACAATAGCCAAAATATGGAATTAACCTAAGTGTCTATCAACGGATGAATGTATAAAGTGTGATATATACCTATAAAAAATTGAATATTATTCAGCTTTAAAAAAGAAGAAAATCTTATTATTTTGTGACAGCATAGATAAACCTGGAAGATGTTATATTAATTGAAATAAACCAGGCACAGGAAAATATATACTGCATGATCTCATTCATTCATATGTGGAATCAAAAATAGCTGAACTCATAAAAATGAAAAATAGAATGGTGGTTGCCAGGGGCTTCAGGGTAGGGGAAAGGGTGAGATGTTGGTGAAAGAGTACAAAGTTTCAGCTACACAAAATAAATGAGTTCTGGGGATCAACTATGGTACAGCATGGTGACTATAGTTAATAATCCTGTATTGTATACCTTACATTTGCTAGAAGTGCAGATCTTAAGTGTACCAGGCATATAGACACATAAAGGTAACTATGTGAGATTATGGAAATGTTAATTGTATATCAAAACATCATATTACATACCCTAAATTTATTTTTCATTTTTACCTCAATAAAGGTGGGGAAGAAAAAGACCTTCCCAAGAAAAAGGAGCAAAAATAAGAAAGATAACTGAATTCTCAGCAGAAATAATAAAGCTTTAAGGCATTCAGATGATATTTTCAAGTTTCTAGGGAAAAGAAAGAAACAAACAACCAAAGAATGCCAACCTAGATTTCTATATCTCGTAATGACTCAGAAAAGAAGGAAGAAAAATAAAATGTTTTCAGACAAGAATAGAGATTTCATCACTAGTAGACCTTCTTTTAAAAATGCTGTGTATCTTCCTTAGGCTGAAATAGAATGATCCCTGAAGGAAGCATTGAGAAGCTGGAAAAAAATAAAGAAAAAGAGAAAAGCGAAGCACATGGACCAATCTAAATGAGTATTGACTGTACACGGTAATACTACTGATGTCTTGTGGGACTTACTATGTGTGATTAAAAGATACAACATAAACAAAAAATACAGAAGTAAGAAATGGTGTTAAATGTATTCTAAGATCCTTATATTACTCAGGTAGTGACAGAAATAATTTAAATTGGAAATTAATACGTCAAAGATACATGTAGTAACACCTTAGACTAACCTACTGCAAGGACAGTGAAAACTGTAGTAACCACCACTTTAAAGAAGCCAAGAAAGAAATGAAGATAGGAAAGACAAATAGGACACAAATAAGATAACAGACTTAAATGTAAACATATCAATAACTACACTAAATGTAAATTTAAAAAATGCTCCTATTTTTAAAATATCAGATAGTATAAAAAAGCTATAGGCTGTTTAAAGGGACATACATACTTTAAATATAAGGAAACAGAAAGAGTGAAAGTGAAATGATGGGAAAATACACACTGCAAAATGAATCAAAACAAAGTTGGTATAGCTATATTAATCTCAAAAAAAGTAGAAGTCAGGAGAGATAAAACAGAAACTTTTCATAATTATACAATATTTGGTTAATAGGAGGATAAAAACTAAATGTATGTATTTAATAAAATAGCCACAAAATATACAGAGCAAACGTTGGCAGAAATAAAATAAGAGAAAAATCAACAATTGCAGGTGAATATTTTAACACAACCTTCTCTGTAACTAATAGAATAGTACACCAAAACAAAACAAACATATGATAAGAACATAAAGATATGGACAACATGATTAATACACTTGACGTATATAAGACCACATTCAATGATTACATTTTTTTCAAAAGTATATAGAATATTTACCAAAATTTATGATATTCTGGGCCATAAAGCAAGTTTTAATAAATTTCAAAGATTGGGATCATGCAGAGTATATTTCCTATCCAGAGTAAAATCAAGCTAAAATTAATACCCACAAACAAGTAGAAAATCCACAAATAGAGAAATTAACCAATGTATTTGTTGTAAAAACACATAAATCAAACAAAAAATTACAACGAAATAAAAACAATTTTGAACCAAGTAGTATGAAACTATGATATCAAAACTTACGGGATGCAGCTACAGCTGCTTAGAGGGAAAATTATGGTCATAAAAACATATATTAGGAAAGAAGAGAGGCTGAGAATCAGGTCTCTAACTATTCAGAAAAAGAAGAATAAATTAAATCCAAAGATGTGAAAGGAAGGAAATAATAAAAGGCAGAAATAACACAATAGAGAGCAAACGTAGATATAACACTAAACGGCCAAAAGTAAATTTTGGAACACTAATCCTCTGAAAAAAACAAGTATCAGTAACAGTGAGAAGTTACAAATCACCAACGTCAGAAACAATAGGGGGCTCATAACTTCAAATCCTACAGACTTTAGGAAGACAAAGACACTATTACAAATATTATTGTAACACATTTGGTGATTTACATGAAATGTATAAATGCCTTGAAAAACAAAAATTCTCAGATTTGACCTACAAGAGATAAAATCCTGAATAGTCCTATATCTGCTAAAGAATTTGTGTAATTTGAAACCTTCCTGCAAGAGAACACTACACTCAGAAGGCTTCACTGGTGAAACTTTTCAACCATTTAAAGTAGAAATAGAAGTTCATTCATGATTTGGCTCTCTGTTTGTCTGTTGCTGGTGTATAAGAATGCTTGTGATTTTTGCACATTAATTTTGTATCCTGAGACTTTGCTGAAGTTGCTTATCAGCTTAAGGAGATTTTGGGCTGAGACAATGGGGTTTTCTAAATATACAATCATGTCATCTGCAAACAGGGACAATTTAACTTCTTCTTTTCCTAACTGGATACCCTTTATTTCTTTCTCTTGCCTGATTGCCCTAGTCAGAACTTCCAACACTGTGTTGAATAGGAGTAGTGAGAGAGAGCATCCCTGTCTTGTGCCAGTTTTCAAAGGGAATTTTTCCAGTTTTTGCCCATTCAGTATGATATTGGCTGTGGGTTTGTCATAAATAGCTCTTATTATTTTGAGGTACGTTCCATCAATACCGAATTTATTGAGCGTTTTTAGCATGAAGGGCTGTTGAATTTTGTCAAAAGCCTTTTCTGCATCTATTGAGATAATCATGTGGTTCTTGTCTTTGGTTCTGTTTATATGCTGGATTACGTTTATTGATTTGCGAATGTTGAACCAGCCTTGCATCCCAGGGATGAAGCCCACTTGATCATGGTGGATAAGCTTTTTGATGTGCTGCTGAATCCGTTTTGCCAGTATTTTATTGAGGATTTTTGCATCGATGTTCATCAGGGATATTGGTCTAAAATTCTCTTTTTTTGTTGTGTCTCTGCCAGGCTTTGGTATCAGGATGATATTGGCCTCATAAAATGAGTTAGGGAGGATTCCCTCTTTTTCAATTGATTGGAATAGTTTCAGAAGGAATGGTACCAGCTCCTCTTTTTACCTCTGGTAGAATCCAGCTGTGAATCCATCTGGTCCCAGACTTTTTTGGTTGGTAGGCTATTAATTATTGCCTCAATTTCAGAGCCTGCTATTGGTCTATTCAGGGATTCAACTTCTTCCTGGTTTAGTCTTGGAAGAGTGTAAGTGTCCAGGAAATTATCCATTTCTTCTAGATTTTCTGGAGAAATAGGAACACTTTTACACTGTTGGTGGGATTGTAAACTAGTTCAACCATTATGGAAAACAGTATGGCGATTCCTCAAGGATCTAGATCTAGATGTACCATATGACCCAGCCATCCCACTACTGGGTATATTCCCAAAGGATTATAAATCATGCTGCTATAAAGACACATGCACACGTATGTTTATTGCGGCACTATTCACAATAGCAAAGTGTTGAAATCAACCCAAATGTCCATCTGTGACAGACTGGATTAAGAAAATGTGGCACATATACACCATGGAATATTATGCAGCCATAAAAAAGGATGAGTTTGCGTCCTTTGTAGGGACATGGATGCAGCTGGAAACCATAATTCTTAGCAAACTATCACAAGAAGAGAAAACCAAACACCGCATGTTCTCACTCATAGGTGGGAACTGAACAATGACATCACTTGGACTCGGGAAGGGGAACATCACACATCGGGGCCTATCATGGCGGGGGAGGGGGGAGGGATTGCATTGGGAGTTATACCTGATATAAATGACGAATTGATGGGTGCTGACGAGTTGATGGGTGCAGCACACCAACATGGCACAAGTATACATATGTAACAAACCTGCACGTTATGCACATGTACCCTAGAACTTAAAGTATAATAATAAAAAAATAAATAAATAAAGTAGAAATAACACAAATCTTACACAAACCCTTGTGAAAATTAAAAAATAGAAATTCATTTTATGAGATTGGGATAACTTTGATGCAAAACATGATGAAGACATTACAAGAGAGGATAAATACTCTCTCACAAATACAATGCATAAGTCTTAACATTATTAGCCACCGAGTCAAGACCAAGTTGGAATTGTTTCAGAAACGCAAGGTTGATTCAATATGTGAAAATTAATTTAATTCATCATAGGGACAAAAAAAAAAAGAAGAAAAAACAGATGATTAACTCAATAAATACAGAAAGAGTGACTGAAGAAAATCAACTACCCATCAAACTCCTAGCACACTGAGAATAGGAGGGACTTAATCTGGTAAGGGAACCTCTAAGAAGTTAGTGTAAATATGTGTTTCATGGTAAACTATTAAAAGATTTCCATCTGAGACTGGTAGACAATGAAATCTACCATCACTATTTCTATTCAGTATTATATAGGAGGTTCTAGCCAGTTCTGTAAGTTATAGAAAGAAATAAAACTGTGATTATTTACAAAAGACATGATTGTATTTACAGAAAATCTAAAGGGATCTTCAGATAAACTGATCATTTAACACAGTCATTGAATATAAGTTCAATGTATAGAAATCAATTATATTTCTAATTATCAGCAAAAATAATAGAAAATAGAATGAAAAAATACAATAAAAAATAATAAATCTACCAAATATGTTTAAGACCTATATGCAGAAAACTGTAAAACATTAAGAGGTACTATAACAGACCAGTAAGTGGAAGAATAAATCAGGCTCATGAATTAGAAGGCTATTTCAATATGCAAATTTTATTCAAATAAATCAATGTATGCAATGCTATCCCAGCCAAAATTCCAGTATAATTTTTTTGTGTGTGGGAAATTGTCTAATTTGACATGGAAAAGCAAAGGCCTATTTTTTAAAGCCTCTGATGAGTTGGATTTTAAGAATAGAAAATAAACTCCATTAAAAGCAGATATCAAACAATATCTTCCTCATTTGAATGCTTGTTTGCAGAGATGAACTATTACAAGTTAGCCTTATTTTTATGTGTTTTTTCTTTTTTTTTATGATTTCCACTGCTACTACCTCTGTCCAGGCATCATCAATTTTTACCTGCAGGACTCAGTAGCTTCCTACTTAGTGTCTCAAATTCCACCTTAACCCTCTTTTATCTAATCTTAAACCAGCAGCTTGAAAGATTCTGTTTAAACATAAGCTTCTGTGATGTTTCTTGAACATATGAAGCACATTTCTACCTCAGGGCGTTTGTACCCACTGGTCCCTCCCTTAGAAAGCTCTTCTTCCAGGTATCCACATGTCTCCCTCTCTCACTATATTTTTGTGTATTTTTTTTTTTTGAGACAGTCTCACTCTGTCACCTAGGCTGGAGTGCAATGGCGCAATCTTGGCTCACTACAGCCTCCACCTCCTAGGTTCAAGCGATTCTTGTGCCTCAGCCTCCCGAGTAGCTGGCATTACAGGCGAGTGCCACCACACCTGGCTAATTTTTGTAATTTTAGTAGATACAGGGTTTCACCATGTTGTCCAGGGTGGTCTCGAACTCCTGACTTTAAGTGATCTGCTCGACTTGGCCTCCCAAAGTGTTGGGATTACAAGAGTGAGCCAACAAGCCCGGCCTCCTCTTTCACTTCTTTTTACATCTTGACTCAAATTACTTCCTCTGTCAGGCCTTCTTTACCTACTGTATTTGAAATAGCAACCCCCAATCCTACCAGCACTCTGGCCTTCTTCTTTGTTTATTCTTCTTTATAGCCACTATCACCTTGAAATAAACTATACATTCTACTCTTTATCTGCCTCTTTCCTCTAGAATGTAAGCTTTTTGGGCAGAGATGTGTATCTTATTTGTTCCCATCACAGCATCAGCATGTGGCAAAACCTCAATAAATATTTGTTAAATGAATTAAATAAATGAATACATTAATGATGTGAAATACACTTTAAAATTTAAAGATAATTTTCATAGAACAAGCCATTATAATATTTAATCCAGTTTTATTTTACTTTTATATTCTTGTTGGTATCTTTCTCACCAGAGTCCATACTTAGACCTTCAGGGGCTCATAAAGACCACATTTCACAGTGTGACTGGAATGTTCCATGACACGCAGAGTGAAAAGAATGAAAGAGCATAATTCTGCCGAGAGTACGGCATTTTAATGTTGGCTTCAATATTTTTTAGTACATTCATAAAATGTTTAATGAAAGTGTGATAAAAAAGAAGAGTGGTTTTATTAAAATAAAAATAAAAAGTTCTTCTTGTGTTGCTTCAAGGGATCATCTTTTGGTTTGATACTCAAAATGAACTGAAGTGAGAGGACAAAAATATGCTCAAAATAACTGAATCACTATGTTATTTATAATCTGTAATGGAACATGTTTCCAAGAAAGTAGGTTATTTCTTTATGCACATATAAATTTGAAATTAGTACAATAAAAAGTTGAACGTTTTTGGTTAAGGAGGACAGTAAGGTCAGATGTCAAACTCATAATAAAAACATTGCCACAGCCAGACCAGAAAGTTACTCTCTGATCTTTTTAAGGTTTTTCAATAAGATTGTCTGATGACATTTTTCCCTCTTTTTCACCATTTATAGCCTCACTCTTAAAAGACTCATTTTCTTTCAAGAATAATCACTGAAGCAAAAAAGAAAATCTCTGCATTTCAACAATAGTTCAGTTTGTTAAGGTTTTAGCTTTAAAAAGAAGATAAATAAGAAAGTCCTTTGGAGAAAAATGACTAATACTGTGCTCTTTAACTATTTCTGGAGTTTCTATGAGTAATTTTGGCACACCACCTTGCAAAATTTTATGTTTTGAATTAATATTCACTGTAAAATAACTTTTAAAAAAATACATAAAACTAGAGTTTCTAGCAGCCATTGTCATTTAACTTCCCTCTATCTGGAAAAAAAAATCCTTAATAACATTTTTAAGCAAAAGAAAATATTATCAAGCTTCCCATATTTTTAAGAAATTTATTTTATGATGAAGTATCTCGGGAGATGGTATCAGCACATTCTAAAGCTTCTTAAAGAAAAAATGTATGAGGCTGTAAAATAGCATTGGCAAACTTTTGATCAAAAATCAGAATACATTTCCCAGACCACCTCTTTAACTCCTCAGATTCCTAACGCCCTACTTGCAAGGCAATATGACATTCTAGACAAACATGGATTCTGAAGTCAGTCAAATGCAGATTCAAATCCCAGCTCTGCCACATTCCAGCTGTGTGAACTTGGACAAGCAACTTCTGGGCCTCGATGTACTCATCAGTAAAATGGAGCTGGTGATACTTCAGGTAGGGCTGCTAAGACTACTTAATGAGGTAATGTATGAGCATGACTGGCAAATGGTAGGCATTTCAAGAAAAAGAGTAAAACGTTTTCCGTTCCGTCAGTATTTCTTCCCTTCTGCTTTATGTAGACCTTGTGGCATGTCCTTTTCACACCCAATACATGTCTAAACACCATTCTTCTTTAATCTGAACATTTTTACCCTGGCCTACCAGCAGCACAGTGTTGGGTAAGTGGTTTGTTCATCTGGAGCTCATTTTCTCACACCTTTCCTCTCTCCAGAAAATTTAATAATTAAGAAAAATAAGGCTGGGCAGGGTGGCTCACGCCTGTAATACCAGCACTTTGGGAGGCAAAGGCAGGAGGATCCGTTGAGCCTAGGAGTTTGAGACCAGCATAGGAAACATACTGAGAGATCAGCTCTATAAAACCACTAAAAACAAATTATCTGGTCATGGTGGTATGTGCCTGTAGTCCTAGCTACTTGGGAGGCTGAGGATTTCTTGAGTCCAGGAGATTGAAGCTGCGGTGTGTTAAGATTCCACTGCATTCCAGCCTGGGCAACAGAGTGAGAATCTATCTCAAAAAAAAAAAAAAGAAAGAAAAGAAAAGAAAGAAAGAAAGGAAAAGAAAAGACAGTTATGAAATCTATAGTGCTTACTATGTGCTAATTCTGTCCTAAGTAACAACTCATTTATTTTTCACATAAACTCTACAAGATATGTGATCTTATTACTTGCATATTACAGATGGAGAGAATAAGAGAGGTGAAGTAACTTGCCTAAGGTTATGCACAAACTGATGTCAGGAGGCAATAATTGAACCCAGAACCTATACCTGAAGGGATTATGCATCAGTTTATTTTAATTTGACCCCAGACTTTAATCTAAGATGATGTCTTAAGACACTTACTTATCCTTAGAATCTTGGATTAAGAAAGACAAAACCAATAATGAAAGCTAGATGGTTTTTAGCATGAGGCAATCATGAACCGTGTACACAGAAGGTGGAATGGAACAATTGTATGGTCATCCTTTGCTGGGGTAAACTGTTATTTGACTGGTTTCCCTAGAGTAGAAAAAGGCTGGGTGACATCTGAATAGGGAAATTGAGACAAGAAATGTGATCGCTGAAAATAATGTCTTCTGAGCAACTCCCAGCATCTATTGACTTCTTACCAAGATAAATCAAAACTGTGTATCCAGAAAGACAAATAATAGGTAACATTTACTGAATACCTATAGATAATCTTATCTAATCATTACAACCCTTTTTTAAGAGAAATACTTTTTTTCCTGTTTTATAGATATGGAAACTAATGCTGCAAAATGAATTTGCCAATGATAATACAGTTGATAAGTAGTTGAACTAGAGAAAAAAAAAGTTCTCTATTGATGTCATTGACAATCAAGGCAGAAAATATGCATCACAGAGTGTTATAGTTTAGTTCCTTGGTTTAAGATTCCCTAGTTCATTCTACTCTGTATGGATGATAAAACACTGAGGATGAGATCAATGGAGTGACTTGTTCAACGTCCCCAGATCATTAATGTCAGTGGCAGACTTAGGACCCTACTATCCTATTAGCCTGATCCTGTATTTTTCCCACCACACTGCACTGTCTTTTGCTTGGGGTTATGAGTGATTACAGAAGCCAACTAAACATAAATTTTAAGAGCTTTCAAAATGTTTGTTTTCTGCAGTTAATTTGAAGAGAATGGGGGAGAGGGAGTCAGTGTGGTTGGAGAAATTTTGGAGGTGGTTCAAAGAAAATTAAATATGGAGAGAAAGGTCTTAAAAAGTGTCCCTAGCTGGCCCCTAGTGAACACTAGAGTGCTTTGTTCAAAAGAACTCAACTAAAAATAAGCTTGGAAAAATGCCCCTATAGGAAAAACAACATTTCGTGCAAAAGTATGATTTCAATAAGTCAACCGAGTCCAAGTTTAGACTGTGATTCATTTTACAAATGAAGTTACACCCCCAGATCATGTATGCATCCAATTTCAGCCTTTGGCCATATTCTTCATCACTCTTGTGGGACATGTGTTTATTAAATTACAACCCATGCTCTGTTATGTGGTGTGGCCTGTTTATCTTGTAGGTCTGAAATAACATAATTACTTAAAGCAAGTTTGAATGGCATGTTATTAAATTATCTGTTTTTTTTTCATTTCCACCAACAAAAATTATTCTCATTTTCTAAATTTAAAATATTTATCTCTTTAAATTTTGATACTGTATCTTTGATACACACACAATAGCATTAAAAGTTGTGTGTGTAATTATGCTGTCAAATGGTTTTGTCTTCCCCCTTAATCTTCCTCCAGTGTATTTGGCTTCGACAGAGCGGTGCTGCTAGACTCTAATAAATCATCCCTTCAGGTCTCAAATATTGTTCAGTACAAGGGAAATTCAAGAAGGATACATATTATTTTAAGCAAATGCATATAGGCATTTTTTATTTGTACATGTGACTATATCTTGTTGGCACTTGGACTTAATTCCCTGACTCTGGAAGCAAAGAACAGGCAATTAAGGATAGCAGATCCATTCCAAACAAGAAAGTCGTGCTCAATTTGTATTGGTTGATTTGACTGTTCAATGCTAGATAAAGCCAATGCAAAATCATGTACACATAACCAAGTCAAATATCAAGTGTCCATTATGTGCTAGGCATATTCTCTTCAAAGCTCATGGCCTCTCTGTAAAGTAAATGATATCAACCTTTTTTATTAGATTAAAAATCTCTGGGACTCAGAGAGTTTAAACAGTTGAAGGAGGTCAAACAGTAAGTAGCAGAGATTGGGACCTAATTAACATGGGTTGGAAAACACTTTGGAAAGGTTGATTTAAATGATTTGTGCAATGTCAACCCTCAGTGAATTTAAAGAGCATGGGCTATGTCTTGCTCAAGGTACAACTTCTTCCCTCAATTCGTGCTACCTTTTGGCTTTTCTTAAAAACCAAAAAAAACAAAACTAAACTAACATTTATTGAGAATGCCCCTTATGCCAGTTTCCATGCTGGCTCTTTGCACACACTGTTTTATTTACATTTTAAAAATGCTTTGGAACTTCTCTGACTCTGCCCAGCTGCCTCCCGTCATGGCCAAAAGTCCAGACCATTCAGCGAACAGTCAGATGTTAGTTCCAGTTGAGTGAATTGGTTAGGTCTCAAATCCTTTCTGTTCATCGCCTGTAAAATGGGATAACAATACAGTTCCTGCTTATTTCTGTTTTCAGTTAGGATGAAAATGTCAAAAGAGAAAATATTAGAAAAGACAAAAGCATATGTGTGAACAATGGTCTTGCATAACGGAGTCACATTGTACAGTTGTAAAATAGCAAATGTATGTGGTCAGCAAAAAGAGAGGGAGAGAAGGATAGAGTGAGAAAGAATAATTTGACCATGGCCAATCATTCCTCCTGCTATTCTACTCAGTGAGAATAAATCCCCAGTGAACAGGAGATGGGCAGCCTCACTCCCTCCCAGTTCTCTGTGCCTCTTCAAGAGTGAGTATCTCCTAGAGCTGGGTATGGATTCTAGGGATTAGATGTATGATTTTCTAATAAGATGCATTATAAATGCAAGCCATCTGGTTCTCCAACAAAGAAACAGTTACTTGTTTTAATGCACAATAAAAAAAAAAAAGACTGGCTGTGAGAGAAGATATATTCCTCAGGGCCTTTTCAAGAATAATCTAGATTCTGCTTCTCAAACCATCTGTGGTGAAGCACTATTTTTGTTTAACATCTTTTAAACTAATACTTTTGTAAAAAAACAGTACAAATTAATTACTAGAAAATAACCACTTGCTTGTATGTCCAGCCATGCCATATGGTTTCTTCACATTCTAATACTTATCTTATTGCTGACCAGAAACAAACAGATCGAGGATTTATTCATCCCAGCTCATGAACCATTTTCTGAGTAGCAATGATCTAGATCAGACACACTATTTAACTCCAATAAATAATGGTCTTATTCTAAACACAATTCTAAAATTCAAAACTCTTCTTAAAATAGGACTCCACTTTCTACCTGATTGAAGAATTTTTATTTATTTTTCTCTTTTTTATAAATAAATAAAACAAATTGTATTTTTCTCTTTTCTAAAACTTTTATGTTGCATGCAAAGGGAAACAGGCTTGTTACCTGGGTACATTGCGTGATGCTAAGGTTTGCGGTACCTACGATCCTGTTACCCAGGCACTGAGCATAGTACTCAACAGGTAGTTTTTTTCAGCTGTTACTCTCCTATCTCCCTCTCCCCTCTAGTAGTTTCCAGTGTATATCAGTCCCATCTTTATATCCATGAGTACCCAATGTTTAGCTGCCACTTATAAGTGAGAGCAAACATGTGGTGTTTGGTTTTCTGTTTCCGTGTTAATTCACTGATGATAATAGCCTCTAGCTGCATCCATCTTGCTGCAAATGACATGGCTTCATCTTTTTTATGGCTGTATAATATTGCATCATGCATGTGTACCACATTTTCTTTATCCATTCCACTGTTGATGAGCACCTAGGTTGTTTCCATATCTTTGCTATTGTAAATAGTGCTGCAATGAACATGCAAATGCCTGTGTCTTTTTGGTAGAATGATTCTATTTTTTGGACATATACCCAGTAATGGGATTGCCAGGTTGAATGGTAGTTCTATTTTAAGTTCTTTGAGAAATGTACATGAAATTGCTTTCCACAGTGGCTGAACTGATTTACATTTCCACCAACAGTGTATAAGCACAGCCTTGCCAACATCTGTTGTTTTTTTATTTTTTAATGTTCACTATTCTGATTGGTGTAAGATGGCAGCATGGTAGCAGTACAAAAAGACACATAGACTAATTGAACAGCATAGAGAACTTAGAAATAAAGCTGCACACCTACAGTCATCTAATTTTTCACAAAGTAGACAAAAATAAGTAGTGGTGAAAGGACTCCCTATTCAATAAATGGTGCTAGGATAGCTGGATAGCCATGTGCAGAAGAATGAAACTGGACACTTACCTTTCACTATATACAAAAATTAATTCAAGATAGATTAAGGATTTAAATGTAAGACCACAAACTATAAGAATCCTAGAACTAGGAAACACCATTCTAGACACTGGCCTTGGGAAAGTCCTCAAAAGCAATTGCAACTAAAACAAAAATTGACAAGTGGGCCCTAATTAAACTAAAGAGCTTCTGCACAGCAAAAGAAACTATCGACAGAGTAAACAGACCAGCTACAGAATGGGAGAAAATATTCACAAATTATGCATTTGACAAAGGTCTAATATCCAGAATCTATAAGGAAGTTAAACAATTGAACAAGCAAAAAACAAATAACCTCATTTAAAAAATGGGCAAAAGCATGAACAGACTTCTCTCAAAAGAAGACATACATGTGGCCAACAAACGTATGAAAAAATGCTCCACATCACTAATCATGGAGAAATGTGAATGTGAGTGAAGGCGTTTTATGGTCGTTTGATCTTCCTTTTTTCTTCTCTCCTTGCTGCATAGAGGCCCCATTCTCTTAGCCTCTTGTTTCACCAGTTCAGCCTCCCCTCTAACTTCTGCCTTCAGCCTCATGACCCTCTCTTTTGGTATCCTCTGCCCTAAACATCCTGCATTTCTGGTATTTCCTTCCTCATTTCCCGTGGCTCATTTTCGTTGGGTCTTGTCAGCAGTAGTTGATAGGCTAATTATGTTGATCAATGAGTTTATGCTGACATGCATGAGTTCATGGCTCACCCCAGTCAGTGGAATTCAGTATATAAACATTTGTTTACTTAAGCGTGTTTTGTTTAAGGTATTTATTTGGAAGAATCTCTTCAAAGATACAATCCCTGCTCTCAAGTGTATCATCATTGAGAGCAAGGCTGGACTCTTGACTCTCTGGGGAATAGAAATGTGGAGGTGCCTTAAGAAATAGATGATCCAGGGGCCGAAATCAGCTTTCTACTCTAGTGTATTTTTGGAACCCTTCTCCTGTCTCGTGGAAAAAAAAAAAAATTCAGAGGTCGAATGCATTTCAAAACTTCCATAGAGTCTATTTCCTTTTTTTAGGGTCCCATGAAACTTAGCATATTAGAATCCTAAGAAACTTTTCAGGTAGACAATCTAATTTTATTTAAATCATGAGTTTCCCAACATAATATGACCACAAAACTCTTTAGTCTAAAAATACCAGTTAATATCCATCAAAATTAGTATTCTTCAAAATGCACTTGGAGAAATGCTGATTGGGTTAGGATTTCAAGCTTAAAATGTCACGATTGTATTATAGAACTACAATGGTTTTCTGAGGTATCATAATGGCATGGGTTTTGTTTTCTCAAAAAGGAGTCCTGCTGTTTAGAGTTGAATACTGAGGTATTTATGGGTGAAATAATGTGGGTTCTCAGATTTTCTTTAAAATATTTCCGAAAAGAAGGAGGGGTTGACATTGCTAAAATATTGACAAAATGTTAATAACCTTGGTGATTAATACACAGAGGGTCATTAAATTGTTTACCTATTCTATACATGTTTGAAAAGTTCTATTATCAGAATCTTATTTTAAAATTCTGTGATACTTACATTATATAAAGTCAGCCAAACTTCATTAATTTTTTTTTTGAGATGGAGTTTAACTCTTGTTGCCCAGGATGGAGTGCAATGGTACAGTCTCAGCTGACTGCAACCTCCACTTCCCAGGTTCAAACGATTGTCCTGCCTCAGCCTCCCAAGTAGCTGGGATTATAGGCAGGAGCCACCACGCCAAGCTAATTTTTAGTATTTAGTAGAATTGGGGTTTTACCACGTTGGCCAGGCTGGTTTTGAACTCCTGACCTCAGGAGATCCACCCTCCTCAGCCTCCCAAAGTGCTGGGATTACAGATGTGAGCCACCACACCCAGCCCAAACTTCATTAATTTGTAATTCACCAATTTAAATTCTGTGAGCATTAGGACAATATACTAGTTTGATTGAACTGAAATTGGTCTTTGCTTATAAAATATACTCAAAATTAATATAAATATAGAGTTTCCCAGAAATATAGCAGAGAATAGTTTCCAAATCCTGGGGGGCTCTGGAGATGCCTGAGTGGCAAAGTGAACCGAACAGGTAATCAGGTGGGCACATGTCCCCTTTCCCAACTCCAATCTTAACCCTTTAGTAGAGCAAAGATCTACTCACTACTTTGTTTTTGTAAAGGGCCTATTGTTTAATTATATAAAATTATGAAAACCACTGCTGCATACTCAGATGAATGCAGTCTACTAGGTCTAATTTGGCGAAACTCTTCAATGTTTTAATTTGCCTAGATTTTAAAAATTGATAAGTCGAGTTCCCAGGCCCCTTTCCCTGTGCCTTTCCACAGAGGCCAGGGAGGGCTGCACTTTGGTACTTTGCTGGGTTTGTGGTTTGTGAGTTGGTAGCTTGCTGGCAGCCAGCCTTATGTCTGGTCTGGTGCATATCACGCCATGGTTCTTCCCCTCAACTGGCAACAGGTAGGGAACTTGCATGTCTCCAGATGTGATTCTCCATCTTAGATTAACACTTGGGGCAGCTCCACACCACCCTTCAAAACCCAGGGCTAGGTTTCAGGAAGACCCTGGACTCAGAGAGCTCTAGAAAATGAGCTGTTCCTTTCTCCAAAGTATATTCTAAAAGCTAATTTTTGTCTTGGTCTTAACTGGAGGTATCTCGAAGAGCAAAGAATTCCATCTAGAGGACTTTACAGGATCACTGAAGAACTCAGGAAGGCTTCTAAGTGTTTTCATCAGATAAGAAAATGGAGGCCAGTAAAGAGTTCTTTCTACTGCTCCCCAGGGCCCAGCTCCTTACTATAGGAGGTAGTAAAGGGCTTCAGAGCACCAGCTGTGGGGTCAGATGGTCTCAGGTTTCTCCAACCATGTCACTTTTTGACCTCTGGCAAGTTATTTAGTTCCTCTAAGTCCTAGTTTCCTCATCTCTCATAAGATTGGGAATAATGTCACTTATCCCATACAGTTGCCTCAAATATTTTTATCTCTGCTAAGTGTTTCTCCAGTGTTCATTGTAAAATGAGAGAAATTGGGATAAGCTCTTTGTACAAAACCTGTCCTGTCACATGGTAGAAACTTGACATACTCTTGCTTTCTCACCCTTGCAATTTTTCTGATGGTTGTTGGGGTGATGGTTCCTATAGTGAAGATGAAACACCCCTGCTTCCAACAGCTCACTTAGTGAAGAAGCCTGCACAGAAAAATCTCCCTTTGCTATCAATATTAGTTTCGTGGAAAATCTTAATATAAGAAATTTGGCTCTAGGCTCACTTAGGAATAAGGAAAGCAAGTTTTAGTTGAGGTGTTGACCACTCTGAAGATCCCATTAGTCTCACTGTGCCTTTTCCTGCCATGACATTGTCCCATGACGATCAGTGGTGATCAGAAGGATCTCTTGATATCAGACAAAAAACTTCTCATTTAGTTAGCAATTAGCTTCTGAATTGATTCCAGGTTTAGAATAAAAACTGAGATCAATCCAACATAATATTTCTCATTCAGTTAACTTAATCTAATTAGTCCGGCATGACTTTCTGAAAGCCATGGCCACTGGGACATGCTTCCAAACATCATAGATGTAATGCCATTCCCTGCCAGAAAGTGGACAGTGGTCTTTCCAGGAATAAGACCTGATGTATAGAACTGGTGATTGGTTTCAATTCTTGACATTTTTGCTCTGGCTATTTTCTCCTCCTCATTTCTGATGTTTTTATAGATAGGCATAAGACATTGTCTCAACAAGAGTGAGGTTTCCTCTGTTGATAAACGAATTCACTAAACAGGTTCTCTCTGCTCCGAAAGAGCATAAATCTCTACAAAGAGGCTTCAGTTTGGTTTCAGCACATGTGAACAATGAGACAGCCTTAGGAGGCCAACTTTAAATACTTTAGAATGAAGCTTTTTAACAAAGACTCCCAAAGTACAGGCAAGCAAATCAAAGAAAAATGTCAAACTCCGAATACCCTCCAAGCCCAGCAAAACGTCAAAGGAGCTGCTAGGAAGGGAAGAATGGGCCTTCAAATAATGTATAGCCAGGGAGAGAGGAGAAAGAAAAGAAGACAGTATCTGATTTATAAATATTTATAAAACAATCATTAGGCTTGGCTGGAACATGCAGTTCTTCTCCGAGTTCACTGGTGGGAAACAATAATAAAATGCAAGGAATTATTCAAATAAAGGCAAGAAAAGATTTAACTCCATATTTTTAGAAATCTACCAACACTCTTCACACCGTGTAGTGAGGAAGGGTATAGTAAATGAGCTCTGTAGAATCCTGTACTTGGGCTGTATGGAGGAAACCAGCTCAGAAACAGACTTCAGAGCCATAAATTAGCTTCCAGTCTTACTGGCCAGACCCTGGTCATCAGCATCCACTCTATATTGGTCCTTGGCTAGTGTCCACTCTGCTCCCATTCAGAGCTGTAGCTGCATAGGCCACGCTGCTTCCCCTGTCATTTATGAACCATGCGGTGACTGCTCAGAACTGAGCCTGAAATAGTTCCTCTTTAAAAGGCCCAGCTTGGGTTCTCTTTTAATCTGGACCAAGACAATTTAGTAATGTGCTTCTAAAAAGGACTTCCATTAGGAAGAATTCATATTTGTTCTGGGCCTGTCTTACACAGGAATGGGTGAGGGGGCAATTTAAGCCAAAGCTTCCTAACCATTTTGTGACAGCCAAAGGCAAGCTAGGAGTCGGCCAGGAGATATGATGGGCTATCCATCTCCATAGTGATAAAACATTTAACCTTCTTTAAAGCCACTGCTCAAACAGTTACAATGATTAAAATTATCTTTAGACACTATTTAAATCACTGTTTCTAAAAATATTCCAAATTCATAATTGTTATTTGACACTTAAGATCCTTAAGCCTCTCCCCAGGGCCATTTACCAGCACATCCATTTGAGCAAAAATTTTTGTCAATGATGACAAATAAGTTCAAACATACCAGCACATTTTTTGAAACTGTTTTATTTCAACGTTATATGCCAATTTGAGATTGTGTTTTTCCTGTTTATATTTTTTCTTATAGTAAGTATATAATACAAAACTAACTTTGTTCAAGTCCCATTTGACCCCCCCAAAATCAGCCCCTATCCCAGTTTATTCCTGTGTACCATACAAATAATATTTCTTTTTGTATGCATCTTAACAAGAAATATACTATATGATGCTTAATGTCAACTCTGTCTCCAGATCTGTTCTAAGTGCTTTATGTATATATACCCTTCTTAATGTTCAGAGCAATCCTACAATATAAGGACTGTTCTTTTTTTTTTTTTCCTTCCAGACAGAGTCTCCCTCTGTCACCAGGCTGGAGTGCAGTGGTGCGATCTTGGTTTACCGAAACCTCCACTTCCCAGGTTCAAGCAATTCTCCTACCTCAGCCTCCAGAGTAGCTGGGACTATAGGTGCGCACTACCACGCCCAGCTAACTTTTGTATTTTTAGTAGAGATGGGGTTTTATCAAGTTGGCTGGGATGATCTTCATCTCCTTACCTCGTGATCTGCCTGCCTCGGCCTCCTAAAGTGCTGGGATTACAAGCGTGAACCACCGCGCCTGGCCTATAAGGACTATTCTTATGCTCATTTTACATACAGGAGAACTGAAGCACAGAGAGGCTAAATAACTTGCCTAGGCACATCCAGGAAGTAGCAGAATTGCAATTTTTAATTCAGTATGCTCTTACCACTAGGTTGTCTTGTCCCTCAAAAATGTAGGCAAGTGTTGTTCTATCAGCATGCATTTTCAGCCATAGTGATGTTGACCCCAATGGGGCAAAATTGGTTCTTGGTGGTCTAAAATATCTTACTCCTTTTATGTATAAAGCACAGATTACATTTAGTCCATAAACAGATAGTGGTATATCTAGGGAAAAGACGATTAGGAAAAACAACGTTCTTCAGTGATCATTAACTTAAAAAGATTGAAAAACATTGGACTATGGGTTATATGAGGAGAATACTACCGTAAGTCTTTCCCTAGCAGCAACCCTCTAATCAAACACACAGACATATGAACCCTCAGATGTACCAAAATTATTTCTCAATCAGAGTAAGTGCCTGAATTTTTTTCATATTAGAGAATCATTCCTTTGGATTATCATAATACTGCCCATAGAGGACCTCTTTCCAAATGCAAATATCACTGGTATAAGTAGTATATTAATCTTTTCATATAAATTACTGAAAGTGAGATTAGCAAGTTGCTGAAGAAATAAGAAAAGACCAAGTCGGATTTCAGGAAGAGGGAGAAAGAGACAGGTCAGGTGGGGAGTATGGGGTCTGTGGGCACAGCAGGGGACTTGAGAGTACAACACAAGGGTATAAGAATTTATGAGAGCAGCAGGTACCTGAGGACCTAGTAAATTGAGATCAAGAAGGTTAAACACAAGAATCACCCTATTTATGACATTTGGTACCCAACAGAATTAAGTTCCCACCTTGGCTCTATTACCTACCAGTTCTGCACCCAGGGCAAGGCACTTACCCTCCCTGAGCCTCAATTGCTTTTTCAAGGAGATGATAGGCTTTAGAATATAAATGCGTGGGAAATGTTTGGAATGGAGTAGGCACTCATCATACACTAGTTTAAAAGTTGATGGTATTTTTATAATAATCGGATGATTACCTTGCAATTTTATTCAAAGCTAGCCATGTGCTTAGAACAACTGTGCTCTTTCCTCATTGGATTCAGTGAGCAGTCAAGGGAAGCAAAGGTGCAGCTTTTTCTCACTCACCTCCCACAGAAGCTAATTGAGATGGGAGCTCTTTTGCTTCTCAGTGATTCTCTAATCACATCACTGTACAGACACGTCAAGGCAGCCAAGGCTTTAGAAAAGTAATTCGCCTCTTCATTGTTGCAAATATTTCCAAAGGGAAATTAAGGTGTAATTTTTCTAAATCAATCGAGTGATTGCCAAGACAGAGTAAATAAAGGGTTTTTTCACAGGAAAAAAAAATCAGCAACTGGATTGCTAATAATTCACCCCTTTCATTCCCAGATTCACTGGAGCCTTGATTCAGCCAAACCTGGGTTTCTCTGATTTTGACCTATGTCTTCAGTTCTATAGTTTGGGGAAAAGGATAGGAGATGTGAAAACCTTAGAAGGAAGGCAGTATTTAAGGACATGCAGAAGAATATGAAGAGGTGGAAATTGAGAAGCCATATAGCTTTATTTGGACCAAATTACTGCAGTACTTATTCCACATGACCGCCTTTTCCAAATCTATTATGAACTCCAACACAGCTCTGGAAGACCACGGACTATCTTACAGACTGAGCTACACCCAGACCTGGAACCAGGAATGTTCCAGCCTCCGGCAAAATGTAAACATTCTCTCTCATGGTTGAACGGGTCCAGGAAGAATCTATTTTTCTTCCCCAAATCTGCAGGGAGAAATATAACATCCAGGTGACCTCATGAACATAAAATTTCATGCAGTCTTCCATTTCTCATCTTCACATCCTGGGCTCTTCTATCTCAACTCTGGTTTTTATGCCTGCACTTGCTAGGATGAAAGTCAACTCTTGCCAATTTCCTGTGTGCCTCTCTCTTCCTAATATAAGACTCTAATTCCACGTTTCCTTAAAATGGCTCAGATAGACACTTTTTCATGGCTGTGGCATCCACACTACCCCGATTGGAGCCTGGAGGAAGAGGACAATGGTAGACCCCTGCGCCCCTCCTACCACTCCCATCTTGAGAAGGGAACTGACCAGAGAAGGGCCAGAAAAAACTCACTAAGCATGTGCTGTCCAATACAGTAGCCACTAGATGTATGTAGCTATTTAAATTTACATTAATTCAAATTAAATAGAATGTAAAATTCAGTTCTTCTGTCATACTGACCATATTTCAAATACTCAAAAGTCACATGTGGCTAATGGCTGTGGGGCATACTGAACCCCTTTCTTACACCATATACAAAAATTAGCTGAAGACAGATTAAAGACTTAAATGTAAACCCCAAAACTGTAAAAATACTGGAGGACAACCTAGACAATAGCATCCTGGACGTAGGAACAAACAAAAATTCTGTGATAAAGACTCCAAAAGTAATTGCAATAAAAGCAAAAGTTGACAAGTGGGATCTAATTAAGCTTAAGAGCTTCTGCACAGCAAAGGAAACTATCAACAGAGTAAACAGTCAACTTACAGAACAGGAAAAAATATTTGCAAACTATGCATCTGACAAAGGTCTAATATCTAACATTTATAAGGAAATTAAACAAATTTACAAGAGTAAAACAACCCCATTAAAAAGTGGGCAAAGGACATGAATAGACACTTTTCAAAGAAGACATAAATGTGGACAAAAGCAAAGAAAAAAATCTCAATATCACTGATCATTAGATAAATGCAAATCAAAACCACAATGAGATACTATCTTCACCAGTCATGACTATTATTTAAAAAATCAAGAAAATAACAGATGCTGGTGAAGCTGCAAAGAAAAGGGAATGCTTATAAACTGTTGGTGAGAGTGTAAATTAGTTCAACCATTGTGTAAAGCAGTATAGCAATTCCTCAAAGAGCTAAAAGCAGAAGTACCATTTGACCCAGCAGTCCCATTACTGGGTTCATACTCAGAGGAAAATAAATCATTCACGTGCACATGAATATTTATTGCAGCATTACTCACAATAGTAAAGACATAGAATCAATCTAAATGCCCATCAATGACAGTTTGGATAAAGAAAATTTGGTGCATATACATCATGGAATACTATGCAGCTATAAAAAAGAATGAGACTATGTCTTTTGCAGGAACATGGATGGAGCTGGAGGCTATTATCCTTAGCAAACAAACACAGAAACAGAAAACCAAATACTGCTTGTTCTTCCTTTTAAGTTGGAGCTAAATGATGAGAACTCATGCACACAAAGAGGGAAACATCAGATACAGGGCTCTAATTGAGGGTAGAGGGTAAGAGGAGGGAGAGGAGCTGAAAAGATAGCAATTGAGTACTGGGCTTAATACCTGCGTGATGAAGTAATCTGTACAACAAACCTCATGACACGAGTTTACCTATGTAACAAATTTTCGCATGAATCCCTGAACCAAAAATAAAAGTTATTTTGTTTTGTTTTGTTTTTTTAAAAAAGAACATTTTCATTATCACAGAAAGTTCTGTTGCACAGCAGTACTCTAAAGCAAGGGGTTCATCATGACGGGGGCTCCTCTTCGCAGGAAGGTATTGTTCCCGGGAACCACTGTTGGCTTGAAGTCTGAATATTTCCTTTCTGTTAGGCACTTCTGAACATGACTTCTCTGGGTCCAGGACTTGCCATTTGGGAAACTGATTCTTCTCTTCAGAAATATCCCAATTTAAACCAAGTTCTTCCCTGAGTAAGCAAGAAGGAAGAAATAATATTTTAATGGTTGACATCCCTTTTAAAATTTTTAATTAAATTTTTATTGTGGTTAAATACATGTAACATAAAATATACTATTTTAACCTTTTGTAAGTGTACAATTCAATGGTATTAAATACATCCACAATGCTGTGGAACCAACACCACTATAACATTTTCATCACCCCAAAAAGAAGCTCTGTACCCATTAAGTAATAATTCCCCATTCCCCTCTCCTAGCCTCTGGTAATCTTCAATCTAATTTCAATGTCTATGAATCTGCCTATTCTATATATTCATAGGAGTGGAATCCTACAACATTTATCCTCTAAGCCTGACTTCATCACTTAGCATAATATTTTAAAAGTTCATCCATATTTCAGCATGTATCAGAACTTCAGTCTTACTATGTCTGAATAATACTCTGCTGTATATGTATACCACATGTTATTGAAAAGAAGAGAGAATTTTAAAGCAATCAAAGGATTGAGGTATATTATTTTGCCTTCTTGAATTCTTTGCTATTCCACTTACTCTTTTCTGTCAACAAAAAGTGGAATTATTTTCCTACTTTCTGCTTCACATCAGAAGGCATTAAAGATTTCTCTGGAGCTGTTATCTTCTGATTGGCAAAACAATTGCACAGGGTCTGGCACAGAGTAATTGTACTGTATAAATGTTTGCTATTGTTATTGTTATTATTATTATTATTATTATTCTGTTGGATCAACAGTACAGGGCAGATGATCTGAGTGTGGATTTCTGAAAATGCACCTGGCATCATTTCTTAGGCTGCCCCGTGGGCGAGATGGTCCAGTTAGTTGAACTGGACACTGGTAGGACAGCTGAGTTAACTGATCTGATTGCTTTGCTGCATTCTCAAGTTGTTAGAAAGCCCATCATGTACTGAAGACCAACCTTCCTATTCACTGCTTCTGCCAGTTTGTCCTTGCTCTGCCCCTGGACAGACACATAGCTGGTATTTCCTCTCACCAGATGACAGTGTTCTGGTATTTAAAAGTGACCCTGTTCTTACTATGTCTTCACTTCTCCAGGGTAGTCATACCCACTTTCTTCCTCTGATTATTGTTGCTAGTGGTTTCTGACCTTTCCCTAGCCCAGATTCATTCTCTGGATATATCTTAACTTGTTCAGGACCCTGTGACCCAGGGCTGTATACAGTACACCGAATGTGGTCTGACCATGGAGCATTGCTTAAAGATTGGTGATTATATAGAAATAATTAGGTTGATATATACATGTGCTTATCTATGTATCTCCATTTATATGTGGATGCAACAGGTTTAAACACACACATGCCCTCATCCACCCACCCACTCACCCACACAGACACCATTTCATTCCACACACTTTATATGATGGTGGTACGAGTGTTTTGGTGTACATGCTCTTCAATCTTCAACATCTCTGAAGAACATAGTGTTCTATTAGGTCAGTCCCCAAAAGGTCAGTGGTGACATGATTCTCTTGCTTGGCTCTAGGGTTGGACAAGGACATCAGTGGTAGTGATGACCTATTGCCTTTGGAGGCTTCCCAGAAGAACCAAGCCTGTTAGCCAGGGAACAAAACATAACGTTTACGGAGCCTGAATGCGAAATATTTCCCTCTTTGAAATAGTGAAGTGGCACCAGCTACCTTGTTTGATACCTCACAAAGGTGTTTAGAACTTTGTTTTTTCTTAGACATATTTCCAATAATTATTTGTAAATCAGAGTTGAAAACCTATCAAACATTGTTTTCTCCACTTCTTCATCTATAGCAACCCCTCTCTCCTGCTCTCCTTCATTTTTCTCCTAACCCCTCCAAAGCACATTGTAAACACCAATAAACAAAAGTCTTAAAAGTTGGGTAGCTCCCATGCACATGTGAGACGACAGAGGACTTAGAAGAAAGCTATAGTCATTTAAATGGGCTGAGTTCAGCAGCACGAGTTTGCTACAGCTTGGTCAGAGAAGCTGTTGTTTATTATTTTTTGTGTAAACAGAAAATGGGGGAGAAAGAGACACTAAGCTTTAATAATAAAATGACCTTTCTTCTGAGTAGATCAGCTTTGTAAGTGAAAATGATTCAAGGCTCAATCTAATATCTGGGGAATAGAGCCTTCCCTTCCAAAGACAGATGTGATTATGACACATAGTCAACAATGTTTTTCTTCATTATTGTTTGGCCTGAATTTGGGGTTTCTGAGAGAGAAAGGGAGATAAGGGGTTGAGGACTTGGAGAATAATAGAAATTAAATGAGGATGTATCTGTGGTTTTAGGTCTATATTACAGAGTTTTATTGTTGGTTTAGGTAAAATATCATTTGGAATTTATCATAAGAAAGTCTTCTAGGCTTTCTAGTAGACCATTCTCAAATTAAGAGATAGAATCTGAACTTCGTGAGGTGATTTTTCATTAACTTAACAGAAAAACCATACTCTTAGCATGAGGAACTAAAGCCAGGATGTGGGTTTCCTAAGCTACCATAACAGTGCAGTTTAGAATGTGGTGTATACATTATGATTAGTTCACAGACATTTCCTTTATGACATTCAAAATATGACTCTGTCTATTCTAAGGCAACTTTTGGTTTCATTACTTACATGATTCTTATAACTCCATAACAATAAATACTGATTATATAGAAATGAGGTAGTGAGAATATTTCTTGCCCCTGACTTCAATATCTACTGGTAAGTTATTCAATTTTAAGTGCCTTAAATGGTAATATTTAAAATATGTATAATTGTATCAATTTCTACCACATTACAATGAGAATAAAACAAAACAGGAAGTGACACATAGGAAAGCATTTTGGAATGTTCAAAATAAAGTCACTAGTATATTTAGACTGTTTTAGCCAGAAGTGATTGCTTAGTTTCCTCATGTCAGACACTATACTAAGCACTTTCCTGATACTCTCATTTAATCTTCATGAAAGGCTTATGAAGCATATACCATTATAATGCCTACTTCATATATTAGAAATGAAGCAACAGGGTCACAATTATAAAGCGAAGGAGTTAAGATTTGGATTTGTCTAATACTGGCATTATTAGAGCCTGTCTCAGCTAGATTACAAGAGATTCTCATGTAGCGTGGGAAGGAAATGATCTGTAATATTACAGAGTGATCTCAAGGCTCAATCTGCAATAGATATGCCACGAATGTGGTGGTTGGCACTCTCGGAGATGGCCCAAGGACTCTCATTTCTTAATATTCATGCTCTTACATAATCTCCTCCCCACGAGTAGGAGGAGATTTCATGGATAACTTCTACTGAAGAGAATACAATAGAGGTGATGAGATATCACTTGCTAAGATTAGGTTATAAAAAGACTGTGGCTTTCATCTTGAGCCTTCTCTCTCACTCCATCCTGGATCACTTCATCCTGGGGAAAGCCAGCTGCCATGTGTGTGAAGCAGCCCTGTGGAGAAGCCCACATGGTAGGGAGAGGAAGCCTGCCAATAGTCACGCAAATGAGCTTGGATGCAGATCTTCTGGGGACTGCCAACAGCCATATGAGTGATCCTGGAAGTGGATCCTGCCCCAGCTGAGCCTTGATGACTATAGCCTTGGCCAAAATCTTGACTTCAGATTCATGAGAGATCCAGGTAACCTGCTTCTGGATTCCTGAACCACAGAAACTCTGAGATAACAAATGTTTATCATTTATTGTTTTCAGCCACTAAGTCTCATGCAGTAATAAATAACTGATATGAATGGTAACCAAATGACTGGCTGCAGAACTGAAACCTTTTCAAGCCTGCCTCCTTCAATTCATTCAACAAATACTTATTGAGATATTACATGCCAGGCATCAGATGTGGTTCCTGCCCTCAAACTGCTGATCTTCTGATGGGACATGATGTGGCGGGAAAATAATTTTTTTTAAAAAAGTTAAAAATCCAAATTCCTTTTAAACTTCTGGAAAATGATTAAAAAGAGCAGAGATATGGAGCCAGCCAGAAGGGCTCCAATTGCAATCTCCAGATATGGGTTTTTGGGTTAACAACTCCTTTGAGCTTCAGTTTCTTCATCGGCACAGATGAAAACTACTTCTGAAAAGTTTGTATAATTAAATAAAATAATGTATTAAAAATATCTGGCATATATTAGGGTCTCAACAAATGTCAATTCTATGAGTATTACTCTTCCTCTTTTTAATGTAGGGAATATCATTAGATTGTGAAGGGCTGTTGAGTGTGTACAAAGAGATAAGCACAGGCCATGATCCATTTTAGATGCAACCAGAGTACTTATTTCCATTGGTTTCTGTGGATCCTATAAATTATGTTATGACCAGAGGAGATGAAAATTTTATGAAAAACTTTTGAGATTCTAATTTTTGTTTAACATGGACAAAAATTTGACCAACTTGCATCAGTTGGTCAATTAGATTATAAAATAATATAATATTTATTAAAATATCTAAAGTGATATCTGAAATTGGAAAGACACATACACAAGCCTGATACCTCCCAAAAAAGTGAAAAATCAGTGCTAGACTGCACTGGATTTTTTTTCGAGGAACTAAACATGACCACTAGATGGCACTGGAGTCTGATTTCATCTTTCTATTTCCAGTACAGTCCCTGGGAAAACAACGGTAAGGCTGTCATAAATTTTCTGAGTCAGTTACTTGCTTATCTGATGTGGTACAAGATAAAAAACATTTCTGTATTGTTTTTCAAGTTCCTAGTAATCCCCTGTCAATAAATAAACATAATGCCTACTCTTAACCTGAAGCCAACTGATCTCACAACTGAGTTTCATGAGCCTTTGAAGAGCTTCCTGTAAGTAAATTTAAGTTTCTACAAACGAAATAAATTATAATTTACAACCAAAAAAAAAACGAAAGAGACATCATGTGCCTCTGCCAAAGCGCTGACTCCTGCTGTAAATTTTCTCTAGCAATTCAAATCTCAGTTATGAAACATCTAGGACAGTACCTGGAAATTCATTCAACAAATATTTATTGAGACTTCCAGCATTCAAAGGCCCACATAGATACTGAGAGGCAATGGACACCCACATGGAGTTTATCTTCTAGGGGAAGAATCAGACAATAAGCAAATGAATAGATACAATAGTTTTATATGCTATGAAGAAAATCAGTGAGTAATGTGATAAAGATAAACAGGGGCAAGTTGAGGCACCTTTGATAAGATATGCAGAGATCTTCTCTGAAAAGGTGTCATTTAAGGTGGAACTAAAATGACTATATAGAGTCATTCATAAAAGGAAGATTAGCCTGGTTCAGGAACCAAGAGGCAATGAAGAGGAATTTAGAGAGGCAGGCAGGCCAGGCCAGGCCATGGAGTGACTTAGAGTTTGTATTTCATCTTGTTGTACAAGTCACTGAGAGGTTTTAAGCAAGCAAGTTGCACAATTTGATTACATTTTTAAAACATTCTGGCTGTTAGTGGGGAATGGATTGTGTGACACAGGATAACACTAGCAAGTGCTTAATAAATGCATAATGAATGAATGAATGAATGAATGACAGTGCCTACTATGTACTTAGTACCAATAAGGTGCTTTTGATTCACTGAAATTCACTTTACACATTATCACACTGATAGAGTTAGACACTCTTTACACAGGTTCTCAAATCTCAGGGTCCATCACAATCATCTGCAGCACCTGTTAAAACACAGATGACTGGACCACATCTTTTATCATGTTCCCCTCCACCATCACTTCCTCCCACCACAGCTTCTGATTCAGGAGATCTGGGGTGGGGCCCAACATTACTAACAAGTTCCCAGATGATGCTGATGTTACCAATGTGAGGACCACACTTGGAGAACCACTGCTGTAAAAAGCTGGGCATAAAATGCCAACAGCTGTTAAAACAAGCAAAAATAGAACTTATTTTAGTTCTGTTACAGTTCAGTCTTCTGGGTGTTGGAGACCACATTCATCCCTTTCTTGTATTACTAGAATGGAAAATACTGTTCATTTCCTGACCAAGGATGATGTCCCTTTCTCCCTTACTAACAGAGCTCAAGTGTTGTTCAAGATTATTATTGTGTCCAAGTTCACAGTTGAATCAGGATTCAATTGAACCTAATGTACCAACTGGTACCAAAGCTACCAGTTGACTTGGTAGTTTTGCCAGATTAGATACTCACTATCCCAGCCTCTCTTGAATGGTTGTGGGACCAGGTCTGACCAAGAAGAAGTAATGGAAGTCTGTTGAAGATTCTGAGAAAGACTTTCCTCTTTAATAACAAGGAAAGCAGTGAGAAAAAAGTATTTATTTGTAGGAGACTAATCAGTGAATATTCTCATGCATAAATAGCCACCATTTAAAAAATGTGAATAGCTGTCAGTCATGGTGTGCTGGTAAATGTTAACAACAGGCTCTCAGCAATCACAGGGATAAATTGCTGATTTCCATAGTGTAAATGCTGCCATGATGGCTGATTTCAGGCTACGAATGTGAAATCACTGAACATGGAGTTGCAAATAGATGCTAACAGTTGGCTCTCAAGAGCCAGTATGAGCCAGTTTCAGCAAACTATTGCTGGAGATTATAAACCTAAAGATATGGTGCATCTTTCTCTGAAATACAAGGTAAGCAAAGCTAATTGTTCATGTTTTTGGCACATATTCTCTTCTGAAATCTAGTTGCATAAACAGCTGAGAAGGTTCAAGCACAATGTTTAACACAAAAGAATACAACCAGATTTGTGGTTGAAGGAAAGTTCCTTGCCATGACTATTTACATTTTGCTGAAATGTAAACCTAAAAGTAATTTTCTGCACAATTTTTTGCATCATTATAGGAAGTGTTTTTGAAAATGGGGTCGGCCTAAGACTTCTCAACAAACTATACTTCTTATGCAGTTACCTACATTTCTCCTTAGTGTCAAAAGAAAGTAAAAGCAAACTATTTACTTGGGAGTACCTCTGAGGAATTAACAGGTTCAGTTCCTTCTGTAGAAGAGTTGTCAATGTCCTCTCGTTACTACAGCCCAGTAATCACTTAAGTGTCTGCTCAGCTACTGTGCAATTTCCAAGGTCTTACAACAAATTTTAGCAAACCCTTTCTGTCTGTTACCTGACATCGCACTCCACGCTCTAGTCAAAATGTTTTTTCTCAGGTCCTCTCTACCCCTGATGTAATGCCTTAGGATGAATAGTTTCTCACCTGGAACAGTTCATCGCCTCATTCAGGATTTCCCAAACTTCTCGGATTGCAAGAACAACTTGGGGACGTTATAAACACAGATTCCTGAACCTCATCCCCTGATCTCCTTAATCAGACTCCAAGAGAAGGAGTCTGGAAATATGTAATTTTTAGCAAATGTCCAGATAATTTTTCATGATGCAATTTTAGAATAACCCTACCTTATCTGTCTTCTTCTTATTGCTCAACTCTCAGTTTAACCATTGCCTCCTCAGGGAAGCCTCCCTGGACCCCCAAATAAGGTTGGATCCCCTTCCTATCTGTTTTATACTATGTTCACAATACTTTGGACTACTTTTTAGTTTTTACTCAAAAGAACTTTATTGAGAGTCTTTCCTACAAGATTGTAAATTTCATGAAAGTAGAAAGTGTGTCTTCTGTATGACAGTATCTTCAGTGCCTATCACCATCTGTGGCACATAGTAGATGCTCAATAAATATAGGGTGACTGACTGTCTCATAGACCTTTTGTTCTACTTCTGTGAAGAGAAACCTAAAGATAAAGTCACTTCTTCATCTAGGAGCATTCATTCATAAGGGCAAGCGTAATTTTCAGGTTCACAACCAAAATATGTGTCCTTGTACGAGTTCCATACCATCATGAGTCTTAATTTCCTTAGTTTTAAAAGAAGTAGGAATAGATTAAAAAAGAACAGTCCCAGTAGATTTAGTTATGAATACTAGGGGTTGAATGTGAGCCTTAGAAACCTGATGCAATAGGAAGAAGAATACCCTTACTGTAAGGAAGTATATATTTTTGCTTCCAATCCGCAATGGTCACAGATTCCTTATCAGAAATGTCGAACTAGCAGAGCTTCCATTTCCTTTCTGGGACAATCTCAGTTCCCACTGGTGCTGTCCCTGGTGGTTTCGGTTGAGTTGAACTTTTTTATTCCACTATCTCCAGAGGGCAAAGGCTCAGCATCAGAATCTAGCACCATGTGTCAAGGCGGTGGTAGTGGAGGCGGAGATCAAAAAAGAGATGCAGCTTTTTCAAAGAGCACCGTATGTCTCTTTTCATTTCCAAACCAAATGAGATGGATTAGGGAGTAAATGTAGAATTCGTGTCAACCTCTTGAATCTTAGGGATCAGGCACCTTAATTTTATTTTTATGTCTTTCTTAGGCACCCCTTAGGCCAAATGCCTGACCTTTCACTTTTTAGTCATTCTTATCAGTTCCTTTAGTTGAAATCTAGAAGTATAAATCTTATAGGAACCAGATAGTCACTTGATACCTATTTATTGCATTCATCCTATCTGCCAGACACTACATCTATGAGCTAGCCAAATGGAGGTTATTGTCAGACATGACAAATGAGGAAGAGCCATTCGAGAATAAGAGGTGACTAAGCTTAAATCTATTCCTGGATCTGGGTACAGTGGCTCATGCTTGTAGTCTCAGCTACAGGGGAGCCTGAGGTGGAGGATCACTTTAGCCCAGGAGTTCAAAGCCAGACTGGGCAATACAGCAAGACCCCATCACTAAAAGTAAAAACAAAAACAGAAACAAAAACAAAACCCAAAAACTGAAAACATTCCTAGGATTTAGAAAACATAATTTTTAACTATAAACCCAATGGATGAGAGACTTATACCAACTAATGTTGGTCCTAGATTGTTGAAAATGTAGGAAACATTGGAGATCCTTTAGTGCCAGCTTTTAAAACATTTTTAGCTTTGGTTTGAACAAAATCTTATTGGAAGCACACTGTGCAAAATGACCCCAAATAGCTGCTAAGGTTGTCACAGAAGCAAGGATCTTTGGCATCCCATCCACCTTCTCCCAGTGATAGTTGCTGAGGACACTGCAAATTCAGCTGGAAAATCATGCACCTACTAAAACATCTCCATTCTACAAATAGAACTTTGAGGTCCAAAAGGGAAATTATCTTCTCATGATTATAGAACTCAATAGAAGAGCCAGGTCAAGAACCAAGATTTTTGGCTTCTAATCCATGGCCTGGTTCACATCGCTAGAGCATAGAACATCAAGCATTCCTCCTCCCTAATGTATGCAGTTCCTAAAATCAGTCCCCTGGTGGATTGGAGACATTTCCAGAGGTACTTGATACTGTCATTCAAGAGCGTCTAAGGAAACAAACAGAAGCCAAACCCAATCCAGTCCAGTAATTAATTAAAGCCAATCAATGTGTAGATAACCACATTCTACTTGTACAGATTCAGAATCTCCATGTATGCAAAACACTTGAAAGTCAAAGAAGTAGAAACTAGAATGTTGCACGACTGCAACCCCAGCAGAAACATTCAGTTACTCACCCACTGTAAAACTCTCCCCGAAAGGGATTTACATTGTGCCTGGGTGCCGGATGCATTCTCTGGTATCACCAGCCACATTTGAGGTGAAGGGAACCAGAAGAAACTCAACATGTGTCAAGGTTTTCCTAGACTTTCTAGTGGGAAGGTTTCTCACCTGCTTTGTCTCTATTATTCCATCATCCTAATTAAAATCCCCCTACAGTCTTGGGGCAGAGATTACCTAAGCCCAAAGCAAATGAATTAATATGACATGGTACATTAATGTGGGAGATCAAAAAGAAAAGCATTTTCTCTCCATTTTGTCCAGCAGGTTGCATATCGTTACCTGGAAGAGTAATTTCCGACTCCTGAAAAAGGATGCCTTTACTGGCTACTCCTGACAGACAAATTGCATTTGTCCCTTTGTATTTACTTTTCTGTTAATAAAATTGACATCACAATATACTATCCTAAGAAATGAAAGTCTGCCTTTACATTTATTTAGCCATCTTTCATGATTTTTCTTCCAGGAACTCATGTATACGTGGCAAATTTTGTTACTTTGACTAGCCTGCTGCTCTCTGTCAACCACCGTATGTATCTTTTAATTAAGTAGAAAAGAGATCTTAAAAGCTCACATAAGCCTAGGAAACTCTATTTCTGGCTGACAGCAATGTCTCCTCATTTGCTAGCAAAAGCACAGATTGACAGAATGGAATAGATCAAGAAAATTGATCGTTACTCATATGTTGGATAGAGTCAATATATGTAAATCCATCCCTATTGCTGGCAGGCCCTGAGATGCCTGCCATGCAGAACAGACATAGTTACAGGCTGTTTTCTAGTCCAAATGCCAGCCTTTTGCTTTAATGCAGCAAAACTACAGTTATGTACTCAGAAAGCTCTTTTGTATTCATAACAACTGCAGTTTGAATGTGGTTCAGGACAGAGAAACTATATTTACGAGTTACCATCTCTTCCGAGTCAATACAATTTGCAGTAAATACAGTTTAAGTTAGAGCTATGGTATAGATGCTCTGGGAATTGTCTTTGTGATTTTACTGCATTTTTCGGAAGCATTTTAAATGTTCACTGCTTTCGAGTTCATTTCTTTAAAGTAAACAGCCTCATATGGTTTTTGTGAAGATCAGGTGAAATAATAGATATAAAAAAGGTTTTGAAAAAATTAAAAGCATTATGCAAATGGGAGATGATGATGATTGTTACCTTTTGTCTCAAGATCTTTTTGCTTAAGGGTGATACTCCCTAGTTATCCCAAGGCCTTTTAAAATCTTGATTTAACCCCTGAACACGGGAGGTGGGTGTTGCGGTGAGCTGAGATCGTGCCTTTGCACTCCAGCCTGGGCAACAAGAGTGAAACTCCATCTCAAAAAAAAAAAAAAAAATCTTGATTTAAAATTGTTGGATATTCAAAGTAGCAGTGCCTGAAACACAACGTCTAAGAATATGAAATGCACATTATGTGTTTAGATAGCCCTTAACATCTCAGAGAGAAATAATTGTGAACCTCATAGCATCAAAGAAGAGTTGTGTTTCTTTCCTCAGGAGTAGGACTCAATGGTGTATGAATTTGAGTCTTTCAAGAGCTCTTAGAATTGCTGCCTTCTTTCCTGAACCTAACTAACCTATTTAAAAGCTAAGACAGTGTCTTCTCTATGCTGTCAATTGCCAGAGGACCACGGTTCATAAACACATATACGTAGGCCATCATTCAGGCTGATTTAACACTCATAATAGGCCGGGCGCGGTGGCTCACGCCTGTAATCCCAGCACTTTGGGAGGCCAAGACGGGCGGATCATGATGTCAGGAGATAAAGACCATCCTGGTTAACACGGTGAAACCCCGTCTCTACTAAAAATACAAAAAAACCCAGCCGGGCGAGGTGGCGGGCCTGTAGTCCCAGCTACTCGGGAGGCTGAGGCAGGAGAAGGGCGTGAACCCGGGAGGCGGAGCTTGCAGTGAGCTGAGATCCGGCCATTGTCCTGAATTTGGTAGTTTAAAAAAAAAAAAAAAACACTCATAATATATGGCAGCAATCACAGGGAAAGCCCTTCTGAAAATGGGACAGTCTGAGCAAGGAGGACTGGGGTCTGCTGTAACTTCACCCATTAATTCATTTCCACCCATTCTAGTCACTCCAAACAACACAGGGCCTCTCTTTCAATACTTCTTGCCCTAGAAGTGGTAAATGCCTCAATTACCCAGGGCAAGTGGCCAAAAATTTTTTCAGGGACAGAATGACATATGAGAGTGGGAAGATTTTAAATATCTCTCATTTCAGGTCTTCTCCCTATCACCCTCATCCCTTTCTCTCCCTTCTATTGTTAGAAGGGAGAATTCTATTGTTAGATTCTACACAGGGCTTCCTCCACTGTCTATGAAATGTGCTCTGGTCTTCCCCATTCTTAGTTTTGCTGGCATTTTTGTTGCTTTCTTGTACCTCCTTTGCTGTCCCTAGTAAACTTTTTGAGGGAGTTTACTTCATCACTTTCATATCATGATCTCCAGTGGAATTCCTTACAGTATAACATCTCCTTTGACTGCCCGGTTGCTTTCTCAGAAATCCTTGGTAACTTCTTCATTGCTAAATCCAATGGTGTTCTCTCCTTTGGCATTCTATTTAATCTTTCTATAACTATGACATTCTCGATACACCCTTCATTGTAAATCTCATCTGTTCCCTGGGTTTTGGTGTCTTGGCCTTCCTCCTTGTCTCTTCTTCACCTTCCGTACATAGGGACTCCCAAAGTCGCTGATCTTACCAGCCTTCCTTACTTTTGTTGTGTTCTAGTCTGTTCTGTGCTTTAACAGAATACCAGAGTCCGGGTAATTTATTTTTAAAAACAGAGATTTATTTTCTACAGTTCTAGAGGCTGGGAAGTCCCAGGTCAAGGACTCTGCATCTGATGAGGACCTTCTTGCTCTGTCATCCCATAGTGGAAAGCGGAAGGGCAAGACAGCATGCATGAGAAACAGCAAAAGATAGGATTTGTAGCCTCAAACCCTCTTATAATTGGCATTAATCCATTCATGAGAATGGAGCCCTCATGACCTAAACACCTCCCATTAGGCTTTATCTTTCAACACTAATGCATTGGGAATTAAGTTTCTAACATATGCTTTTAGGGGGACACATTCAAAGTATAGCATATTACAATCTCTGTCTCAGTGGAGTCATATGCAGCAGAGGCTTCTGCTGTCTGAATAGTTAAGTCTCCAAGCTACCTTTCTAGCACTGACCCTTCCAAAGCACTTCAGATGTGTTTTTCTCATTGTCTGGTGGCCATAGCTCTCAAATTTAATGTACCCAAAGCTCAAATCATCTCACTCCCACAAGATAGATCCTTTTCTAAATTTTTGTTTTTCTTTCATGTTCATTTTTATTCTCAATCACTTTTCCCCTAATAATCTAGTCTGGAAAACTTTGAATAATTATTAGCTCTTTCCTCTTCATCTCATACCTACACTATATATCCTTAATATTTTCTCAGAATAAAATAATTATAAAGTTTGTAGTATCAAATACTAGCTAGTAATTTAGCTGAGCCTACCAGTACCATCATATCATTTTTTAAGCTTTCTGTCAGGGAACATTTCAAAAATACACAAAATAAGAGAAAATAGTAAAATGAACTTCCATGTTTCTATAGCCCAGCTTCAACAATTATTACCTCAAGTCATTTTTGTTTTCTTCCATATTTTTGCCACCAACACCCTGAAATATTTTGAAGAAAATCTCAGATAGCAAATCATTTATTTGCAAATACGTAAGTGTATGCAATGGTTAATTTTATGGGTCAACTTGACTGGCCTTGGGATGTCCAGAAAGTTGGTTGAATATTGTTTCTGGGTGTGTCTGTTAGAGTGTTTCCAGAGGAGATTAGCATTGGAATCTGTAGAGTGAGTTAAGCAAATTTCCCTCCCCATGTGGCTGGGTATCATTCAACCTCCTGAGGGATTGAATAGAGCCCAAAAAATAGAGGAAGGGTGAATTTGCTGTCTGCCTGACTGTTTGAACTGGGACATAGATCTTCTCCTGCCCTCAGTGCTCTTGGTACTCAGACCTTTAAACTTGGACTGAATCTAGATCATCAGCTCTCTGGCTCTCAGTCCTTTGAACTATAGCCCTAGATTTCCTGCATCTCCAGCTTGCAGAAGGAATACTATGTGACTGCTCAGCCTCAATAACTGAGTGAGTCAACACCTTATAATAAATCTCTTGCTGTCTCTATATATGTCCTCTTACCTCTGTTACTCCAGAGAAATCTCAACGAATACAATATTTCTAAAAGACTAAGGTTCTTCAAACTAAACCATTATGTAAAGTACCCAAAACACACAATGATCTCTTAATATCATATCTAGTCAGCAGTTTTTCACATTCTCTGTTCATTTTAAAAATGTTTTCTGGGAGGAGATGCAAATAATGCTTACACTGTAATTCATTGATATATACCTTATATCTTTTTAAAGTCAAAGTTTCTCTTAATCTCATCTTTTTTGGTCCTTTTAGTTATTGTTGAAGAAACGACAATTTATTGGACAGAGTTTACCTCAGTCTGTATTATACTGAATGCATCCCCTTGGTATCATTGAATATCCTCCTCTGTAACCTGTATTTCTTGTAAAATGGTAGTTATATAGAGAGATTTGACCAACCTATTTGGAAAGAATACTTCATAGATATTCTTATATACCTCCACCGGAGAGCACATAGTGTCTTATTGTCACACTTTTTGTGATGTTAACAGCCACTGATGATCATTGGCCAGATTCAGCAACATACTAGAGGTTATAAAATGGCGATATTTTAATTATCTCATTGCTTTCTTAGTATATTTGTTATCTAGAGTATTTCAGGAAAGAGAAGTTTTACTTTATCAACTATCTGGCTACTCTAAGACAGCAATTCCCAACTTTTTGGCACCAGGGACTGGTTTTGTGAAAGAATTTTTCCACAGACTGGGAAGGTGGGGTTGGCTTTGCGATGATTAAGGCACATTGCATTTATTGTGTACTTTATTTCTACTATTATTACATGGTAATATATAAGGAAATAATTGTAGACCTCATCATAGTGTGGAATCAGTGGGAGCCCTGAATTTGTTTTCCTGCAATGAAATGGTCTTATCTGGGGGTTGATTGGAGACAGTGACAAATCATCAGGCATTAGATTCTCATATGGAGTGTACTACCTAGATTCCTTGCATGCATAGTTCACAATAAGGTTTGCACTCCCATGAGAATCTAATGCTGCAGCTGATCCAATAGGAGGCAGATCTCTGGTGGTAATGCAAGAGATGGAGGGGGCTTCTACATACAGATGAAGCTTCGCTTGCTTGCCTGCCACTTACTTCCTGCTGTGCAACCCGGTTCCTAACCAGTCATGGACTGGTAACACTCTGTGGCCTAGGCGTTCAGGATCCCTGCTCTAAGATACAGGTCATATAAAAATGACAGGATAGCTTAACTATCTTTATTTATTGGTTTAAAAAATAATAAATTTGTTTCCTAGCAAGCTTCAAAATTGACCAATAATTTTGTTTTGTATGCTTATATATCTGTGAACTCAAGGAATTAATCTTATCTGATGTGTTCGAATTCATCAGAATACACTCTCTGGAGTAATTATCCCATCTTTGGCCACTGTGAGCCTCTTCAACTTAGCTGTTGACTCTTTTTGACACAAGCTTAGTCAAGCAACCTTTGATTGCTTCCTTGTTCTCTGGTGCACTGTAGGCTCATCGTACACATTTCTGCCTGAGTTTGCAACCATCCACATCCAAGGAGTAGGAAATAACGTTTAAAGACTACAACCTGCATGACACGTATGCTTATTATTAATAATTTGATCACTGTTTCTAGGCCTTTTCAGTGGGCAAAACTAGAAGCCAACTTTAATATAATATCCTTATTCCTCATTCCCTCATTTAAAACATAGTCATTATCTACATTGTCAGAGCATGTAGACATTACATACTAGACTGCCTCATTTATAGTGTATTTTTGGTCTTGATTGTACAGGCAAATTGATATTTAATGTTCTTTACCCATGCTTTCAGTAAATTTGGTTGTCTGAAGCTCATATTTTAGTACAGGGATTTTTAAAAACTTTATAATAATCTTTTATGGAACAATACTTTTGTAAAATACAATGAAAACAAATTACTTGAGAAATGATTCATGTACTTGGATGTCATATACTTTATAAAAAATGTCCCATGTACTTTATTTTTTAACACTTCATTTACATCATTTTGATTTGATTTTTTTTTCTTCCTTTCCATGTTCCATTTCTCTCATTGCATTATTCTGTTTATTTGCATTTGTGTTCCTCTTGGCTCAACTTCTTTAGTGAAACGATTTTATTTATTTCTAGTTTTTTCTCAACTTACGTAATCTCTTATTTTAAGTGCCATAAAAATTGTGAACACTTGCTCTTACATCCATCCTTATTTCATTGTGGTTTGATAGACTCCTTAAGAAGAGCACATGAGAACAATGTTCTCTGTGTTTTTGCATGTTGACATCAGTTGACCATAGGCTTTTTGTACTTAAAGGTCAGTTTGGCTGAACATAAGATTCTTGGCTGACATTTTCTTTCTGTGAGTATCTTAAATATATTACTATAAACTTTTTAGCCCTAAAAGTATGGCTGTTAAAAATTCTAATGACAATATAATTTTCTTTCTACTTGTCTTTTTGGTGGGAGACCCTAAAGATATTTTCTTTAAAGGATGGTGTTGGCCATTATAGGTCAAATTTCAAGTCTCCTTAATACATAATTTCTAATAGTTTTTTTTTTAAGAAAGTTTTCAAATTATAATTTCTCTTCAGAGATGCCTTTTATGTAACAGTAGTTACCAAATTTGTTGTATCATGGAAGCAGCAGTCTGGCAAAAACAATGGAGTGTTTCACAGAATAATATTTTTAGATGTCTAAAGGAGAACATACAGCATTTCAAAGGAAACTAATTATATTGAAATACAGTTGTCAAAATAATTTAAAATTATGTTGCAGTAATATATTAACTTCTTTATTAACTATTAAGTAATGAGATATAGATCTTAATTAATAAGATCTAAATATAGTTAACAACTACAAATTTTAAAAAGTGGTGAACATCAATGGTATTTGGAACTATTTTTCCAAACTATAATTTGGCGTTTTGATTTTTGTTATTATTTTTGATGATAAAATCATAGGTACTGTCAACACTACTGTGGTTTAATGCATATGTTGATAATTAAAGAAAAACATTAAATTTCAGCCAAAGGTCAGTAAAAATATATACATACTATATTTCTTAACCAAGTTCATTGCACCACCTAAATTTTACCCGTAAATCCTGACATCCAAGGGCCCTAGGTTAGAAACCCCTATATTAGACATACATTGAAATTTCTAAACCATCATTTTCTTTCAGGTGCTTTATTTTCTAACACTTTATTTACATCATTTTGATTTAATTTTTTTTCTTCCTTTCCATGTTCTATTTCTCTCATTGCATTATTCTGTTTATTTGCTTTTGTGTCCCTTTTGGCTCAACTTCTTTAGTGAAATGATTTTATTTATTTCTAGTTTTTTCTCAATTTACGTAATCTCTTATTTTAAATCTTCCTTAATCACCTCATTTCTGAGTTATTCCATTTGTGATTTCTGTCACAGCTTCTACCATTAGCTTGGTTTATTTTAGCTCATTTTGAAATACCGGGTTTCAGTCTTCATCTGTTTTTGCAGGAATGTCCTTCTTTGTGCCTCCCAGGTCATAGGGAATTAATTCTGCTTCTCATTCTTCTGAGACTGCATAGTTTTTCCTTTGCTCATGCTTAAGTAAATGAGTTTTCGTGTACTTTTAGGAGGGAGGAATGGGCAAAATAACTTTTCTAGATTCATGACTCTAGGACTCCCTCTTCTGTTTCTTACCTTAAAGTAGTTTAAATATGCATAGGCTTGCATTTTGTGGAATCTCTCTCTTCTATTCCCTAACTCCTTTTCATCTGGACTTTTCTTTTTTTCTTTTTTATTTTCTTCCTGCTCTTTTTGTCCCTGTTCTTCTCAATATGAAGCTCATGCTAACAGTTTCTCTTGGAGGGAAAGGTTGGCTTGTTATCATCAACGGCTTAGAGGGCCCAGATTACTCCATCACCATTAGATCCTATGGAACATGGTCCCCTTATTCTCAACCATGACTCAGAGCCTGCAAGACTCTTACCCAGTTCAGTCATTTTCCAGTGTATATCTATAAGAAATATTGAGTACTCTGGTATCAGAATCCTCACAACTCACATTGCCTTTCTTTTACTTCCTTCTACAAAGATGCTGATACTGTGCAAGTCTGATGGCTCTCAGGGCTTTTTTCTAATCCCTCATATTTTGGAGTCTTTGGAAATATCTTAACATTTAGATAGATAGATAGATAGATAGATAGTAGATATGAATATATATTGTCTATGGATATTTTTTGAATTTTTTATCATAGTGGCTCTATATAGGGCAGTGATTCTCCACTGGGGATAACTTTGTCCCCCAAAGGAATTAACCAATGTCAGTGGTAGTTTTGGCTTTCACGCTGGAGGAGAGGTAATACTAGCATCTAGTGGACAAAGACCAGGGATGCTGTTAAACATGCACAGGACAATCTTTCACAACTAAAAATTATCCAGTCTAAATGTCAATAGTAGTGAGGTTGAGAAACCCTGGTCTACGGGAATTTGGGGGGATTCAAAAAATAAGCCACAACTGATATCCTCCCAGTGGCCTCCCAACCTCCTCATCAGTTCTTCATCTAAAAAAATTTATTCACTTCTATCCCTTATTATTTATCCCCTTGTTCAGGCCCATGTTTTTTGTTTTTTGGGTGTTTTTTTGTTTGTTTGTTTTGTTTTGTTTTGTTTTGTTTTGAGATGGAGTTTCACTCTTGTTGCCCAGGCTGGAGTGCAATGGCACGATGTTGGCTCACCACAACCTCCGTCACCTGGGTTTAAGCAATTATCCTGCTTCAGCCTCCGGAGTAGCTGGGATTATAGGCATGCACCACCACACCCGGCTAATTTTGTATTTTTAGTAGAGACAGGCTTTCTCCGTGTTGGCCAGGTTGGTCTCAAACTCCCGACCTCAAGTGATCTGCCCACCTCGGCCTCCCAAAGTGTTGGAATTACAGGCATGAGCCACCGCGCCCTGCCAGGCCCACGGTTTATTTTTTGACCTGGCCTATTATGCTACTGTGGCCTGAAGCCTGAAGCTGCTCTTGCACTCTTTCCTGTCCAAATCATCCTACCCATGATGCCAGAGTAATTCTCCCAAAGTGCAGCTCACATCATGCCAAACAACTGCCTAAAGAGATTCTGTGACTTGCTAGTACCTTGTAAATATAGTTTAATCTCATTATCTGGAGATTCAAAATTTTCAATGCTCTGCTCCCAATTTAACTCCCTGACTTTTACTCCCTCTATTCCTGATGCATATAACCTGCAATGCAGCCAAGTGGGAATTGCCACCATTGGACAAAAATGTCTTCTTTTTCTATATGCTTTGTTAGACAACTTCCTTACTTTGTAGTGCCTTATCATCCCTCCAGCCCCACCACAAAGCTCCCTTTACAAGAAACCTTCTCCCTGTTCCTCTTCTTTCTCCCCTGCACACTCCAACCAATAATGTCTCTCTCTCTTGAATATCTTAGCATTTTTGATACATTTGTCTTATAGCATTTAAATTGTGTATATATTAATATAAATAAATAAATATAATTAGGTTATATGTTTTACATATGTAAGTAGGATGTGTATGTATCCATACGTATACATATGTTATATTTTTGTGGTGAGAAAAGATTGTGTATTTTTCCTTTTGGTATGGCATTTTCCACAGCACCTGACTGAAACTATCACCACAGGATTGACAAGAATTGCATGCCAGATTCTGGGGAGAAATGTAGTTATAATGAAGCGTTAATCTGGCTGTACTTTGGCCCACTTCCTTGTGGCTAAAACTCAATGTGTAAAAATCATTGCAGAACTGCCATCCCCCTTTGTTACCTTTGTCCAGTGTCAAGTCCCTTCCTTCCCTCCCCAGAGATAATCACCATCTTGAACTTATCATTTCCTTGCGTGGAATGATTCTGACCATTTGCATCCCCAGTTTTCTTATAGATAGGACTCTGACATTGGAATCATAAGGCTTCTGTTTAATGATTGCTTTAGATGTTTTTCAGACCCAAATCACAGCAACTTCCACAGATCTCCACAGATGAATGGGATCAGCATGATAATACAGCTGATTCATCTCCCTGTTTCTTGACTTCACCCTGCACTCTTCAACTTATCAATGATCACTCTTCAGCCAACTCCAAAACCCTTAAAAACCCTAACACTAAATTCCTCAGAGAGATGGATTTGAGGTTCCCTGCCATCTCCTCATTTGATGACCTTACAATGAAACCTCTTTTTCTGCTGCAACCCAGTGTCTCAGCGTAGTGACTTGCTGTGTGCATCTGGCAATGAACCTATTCTGTTTACATAACAAAGGCTTACACTGAGTAGATGCTTAGTAATATTTGTTAAATAAATAAGTGCATAGAATTGAGGCCTAAAAAGGTGAAGACCATCTACAATTCATCTTTCTCATTAATGATAGAAACTAGAAGACATTAAATCAATACTATGGTAATTTGTTCTTGTATGAGGGTTCTGCATAGAGGCAGAACCTATAGGATATATTATAAACATACAGAAAGAGATTTATTATGAAGGATTGCCTTATGTAATTATGGAGGCTGAGAAATCTCACAATCTGCTGTCTGCACATTAGAGTAAAAAGACTGGAGGAAAACTGAGGGTATAGTTTCAATCCAAACGTGAAGGACTGAGAACCAGAGGAGCCAATGAAGTCCTAGTCCAAACCCAAAGGTCTGAGAATGCTGGGGGCTGATGGTGTAAGTCCTGCTCTGAATCTGAAGGCTAAAGAAGCACAAATGCCCATGTCCAAGGTCAGGAGAAAATGAATGTCCCAACTCAAGCAAAGAGAGCAAATTCATTCTTCCTCTATATTTTGTTCTACTTGGGCCATCAACAGATTGGATGATATCTACTCAAGTTGTGAAGGCCAATCTTCCTTACTAGGTCTACTCTTTCAAATGGTAGCCTCTTCCACAAACACCCTCACAGAAAGCCCCGGAAATAGTGTGTTACCAGCTATATGTGTCTTCCTTAGTCTTTATCTTCCTTCATGCTTCAAGTTGAAACATGAAATTAACCATCACAGCTCTTAAGATTGTTTTGTGTAAATGATAGCTATCATCATCATCATTTATTGTTGCCAATAATTGTTATTAATCTAGGACTAAATGTCAGATGGATAGCAATGAACAGTTTAACCTACACAACATGGTTACTGGTATCTAGGAGAATCTCTGTCCATGGCTAACTCCTCAGGTGGGACTCAACAGATATAAGATTGAATACTAAGTGTTAATAATAATTGTTTGACACTTCATCTCTCAATGCTTCACATCCCCATTACTCTGTGAATTTTGTTTTTGTGTTGAGTTATAATTTTAAAAATAATTTAAATTTAAAAATAATAGGATCACACTCCTTAGAAGAGATGTAGTGTAAATCTAGAGTATCTTGTCTCATGCCGCCTTTCTTTCCTTTTTTTCTTTAGTAGCACATATTAAGTGCTCTTTATAGCCTCAGTGTGGCGCACTAACCATTTCGTATAGGCATGTATTTCTATAGGTAGAACATGCTGGCGCTGTCCTAAAGGGATGTTATAGGCACTGAGACAGTCCCCACCCTCCAAAATGCATCCCTTCCTACCATTCCTGATCTTCGGTGCTCATTATAGATTTTCTCTTTCATTTTTCAAGCAGGAGTTCTTATCAGTCACTTATACCATGATAGAAATGAGTTTCAGATTCCCTGCCCCCAGAGCCAGAATGAAGACCATGAGGTCATTGAGCCTGTGACAATGAGAAGGGCTAGAGTACTCCTGAGAACCAAACGCCAGCAATTCTCCTGCAGCACAATTGGTCACAAGCCTTGTGCTTCTCAAAGTTTTCTAGCTAGTAAATAGAAATCTGAAAAATATTTTATTGTTAATTTTTGGAAGAAACAATAAAATATTGTTATTCCAAGTAGGAAGGGTTGCCTACATATCATGTTGACATAGTTAAAATATAGAGATAGCAATTGGAAAAAATCCATAGAACATGATCTTTATCAGTATTAAATGTAGAATGCAGTGAGCACTAGATCATTTGGGAATAAAAATGTTAAGGATCTAAAAAGGTGACAGGTTGTTTGATCCTATGTTTTAATCACATTGTTTCAAAATATTCAAAAATCATTCCTATTTTTCCCTTGGGGATTGAAACTATTCTCTGAACTCTAGACTGTGTCATGTCTCTGAATACTAAATAACAGTTAATGGAAAGCTGTGTAAAATGTGAATGAGGAGCTTTTTACTCATCTGGTTATCTTTGCCATGCACAGTGATTTGGGCTAAGCTCTTACAATCCTGTTTTAATTTCTTAGTAATTTTCTTCTCAGGAATTCCCAGACACTTTACATGCTCACTCACTTGTTATGACACCTGGAGAAAAGAGAAGCTACAACGGGGTCAGATTTCATACTACTATCTTTAGGTTTGTGCCATGCTGAACCCCATCATTTCATGGTGTTCTTGGTGCCTTTTAGAAATGGAATCCATACTGATGGACTCAACATATGCATAGTTCCACAATCTAGCAAGTGGTTTTTTTCACTTTATAGACAGAGACAGGGTTATAGATTATATTGCTGTTCAGCTAATATTCACTTCCTCCCCCATTCCTAGTTTCCTGGGAGGAATATACTTCCCCACCCCTTTGATGTTAAGCTTAGCCCTGTCTTGCTTCAGCTTCATGATAAGCAATGTGCAACAGCTCTTGACTTGGGTTTGGCCATCCATGTGATTTGCTTTGACCAATAGGATCTTAACTGATAGGATACAAGACTTGAAACAGGTTTGCATGTTTCCATAGGAAAAAGAGGTCTTGGGTAACCTCTTGTTTAAGGACAAGGAGACATGTGGAACAGACTTTGTTTCAACCTTTATGCAGGAGCCAAACCAGCTGAATCCCAGCAGGTCTATAACACATGAGAAATAAATGTTTGTTGTGTGTCAGAAGCATAATTTTGGTGAAGGCTCACTGAGGCCATCAGTCCTGTGCTGAAGCCCTTATCACCTACTAATCAACTACTGCAATTATTGCCCACTTGACCTCTTTGTATCCTGCCTCCACCACCTCCAATCTCTCCTACCCAACACTGTCACTTTCAACCTCCAAAATCTCTCCTTTCATCATGCCACTGTCTGTATGATGTTTTGGAGATTTTTCTAACTAAGAAGTTTCACAAATCATATCTCCTGAAGATAATATCCCTTAGATGATAATAAATTAACTCCTTGTTAAAGGGATCTGTAATTATATGTATTTGGGAAACACAGAGTTAAGCAAATGCAAATATGTTTTTGTTGTGTTGTGTGTGGGTTTTTTCAACTGTAGAACTTCTTGGAGCCTTTAATGTAGAAATGTCTATTGTGCTTCTTGAAACAGGGAGCACGAGACCCATCATTTTTAAACTTATTAACCATGGAACTCTTTTTCCCAGCAACATAAGTTAACCTCTCAAGAGTCACTAGTGTTCCATAGCACACAGTTTGGGAAATGATAGCCTGTATCATAAAGCTAAAAACCTAATATAACATTCAAGACCCTATGTCATAAGGCCCAAGCCTACATTTTTAATCACACTTCTGTAAAGTTTTTAAAAGTTTTCAATTAAAAAATAATGTAATCTCATAATGAAAAGTTTGAAAATATAGAAAAATAAAAGAAAGCAAAGAAATTACATGTATCATTCAGATATAACCGGTATTTGATTTTCGTTTTATTTCCTTTCAGGATTTATATCATAAATATTTTATCTGCTTGTGATCATATAGCATGTTAAATTGTAAATGTAGGCTTTATTTTATATTTATAAAATATATTATAAATGAAATGCATTATTAATATTTTATTTTCATTTTTATTATAACATATATCCTGCAAATAAAATTATACCCACTATAAGCTTTACCAGATATTAATAGATTCACATACATGCCTCGATGTTTATGTTTTTCCAAGGAAAAAAAACTCCAACATTGCAGAACTGCCAACACTCTGTGATAACCTTTTTCAAAGTCAAGTCCCTTCCTTCCCCTGAAATAACCACCATCTTGAATTGATCATTTCCTTGAATGTTTTTATAGTCTTACTATATATGTTTATGTGCATAAACAAAATAGGGGCTGAGAGGTTGGTTTTTAATGTTTTGAAACTTTTAAAACTGGAATTGTACTGTAAATGCTCCTTTGTACCTTGCATTTCTTCTCTCACTATTATGTTTTTGGGGTTTTCCCATATTGTTTTACGTAGCTCTTGTTTGGTTATGGTAACCACGGTTTAGAGTATACGACAGACTTTGTACTGATTCTTTTCTGTTTATGGATTCTGTATCTAATTTTTTGTCATTATAAGCTGACATGATTAGGCTTTGTGTCCCCATCCAAACCTCATCTTGAATTGTAATCCCCAGGTGTTGAGGGAGGAACCGTGTGGGAGGTAATTGGACCATGGTGATGGTTTCCCCCACGCTGTTCTCATAATAGTGAGTGAGTTCTCACAAGATCTGATGGTTTTCTAAGTGTTTGACAGTTCCTGCTTTGTGTGCACTTCCCTCTCTCACCTGCCATGCAAGACGTGCCTGCTTCCCCTTCTGCCATGATGGTATGTTTCCTGAGGCCCACCCAGCCATGAGGAACTGTGAGTCAATTAAACCTCTTCCCTTTATAAATTACCCAGTCTCAGGTATTTCTTTATAGCAGTGTGAAAACAGACTAATACATAAGCAATGCTGCAATTATCTAAAATTATAATTGCCAACTTACAGATATGTACATTGGCAACTCTCTTAGATATTGCAATATTCAACTCTAAAGTGGTGGTACTAATGTATCTTCTCACCAGTAGGGTATGAGAGTTCCTGTGTCTCCCCACCTTCAACATTACAGGTATAGCCAAACTTTTAAATGATTGCCAATGCTGATGGGGATGAAAAGATACATTATTGTGGTTTTCTGTTAAATGTATTTTATTGCTAATGAGGCAGAATTTTTTTTGTATGTTTACTAGTCAGTCAGTTTTCTGCTTGTGAGTTGCCTGTTTGGATCCTTTGAGTATTGTGGTTTGTTATTCAATTCCTTCCTAAGTATAAGAGTAATATATCCTCAATTGTGATAAACTACAGCAAATTGTAAGAAAAAATGAAATTACCTTAAATCTCACCACCCACTAGTTAATATTATTAACATTTAGCTGCATTTTCCTCACGGAATTTTAGTAGCCATAATTGTTTTATATAGTTAAAGTGAAGAGGGCCATGGTGACAAAATTTTTCACTGGGTTGTTTATACTATGTCCCAGATTAATCCCAATGATTGAAGTTATTCAATATATGTTTGAGAAATACAGAACACCATTAGTCAAGCTCATTGACATTGAAAACGGCCAGAATATAGCTCTTTGCAACTTTGCTTTTATGTAGAACAAAAGCAATTCTTTGTTTCATCATTTTCCAGTCTCTCTGACCCAACATTGTACATAGGTCATCCATTGTTAACAAGCACTTATAGAGAAGAGTAATGTGAATACTGCAAGAGTTTTCATCTGAAAGGGAGGGCAGTGGGGTAAATGATACAGCTCATGAGTTACATCTGGTGCTGAAAAAGTGGCAAAGGTAAATGAATGCAGGGAAACTGCAAGGCTAACCCTACCATAACCCCTTTTGGCTTTGAATTACAAAATCCATTTTATTATTGAGTTTAGCATGCAGTGTGACTTACTCAGCACAGTGCCAAGAATTTCTCTTTTTCTTCATTATTTTCATCTCTTGGATGTTCATGGTATATTTTACATATTTCTAAATAAAGAAGGCTTCCATTAGTGAGTTGTTTCTGAGTCTTTTAACAATGGTGAAGGTGTTTCTGTTGCTGTCACATGGGAAATACAATCTGAATGGCTTTAAAATTCTTCGGTTACAAACTTTTCTCCCAAGAAAATGAAGACTTTTCTCCAGTTCTGGCATTTGCTATTACAGAAAGGTTAAGGTCAGCCTTTGGAGGCAACATTTTTCTTTCTGCCTGGTAGAATGTAGGATTTATTTTTATTCTTCTAATTCAAACACTTTGGCCAGTCATGTTCAAATGTGGTTCTCTTCTCTTTGGTTTTTTTCTAGCATACAGTGAATCCTTCTGTTCTGGATACTTAAGTTTTTGTATGACTCAGACAATTTCCTTTTACTTGCCATATGTCTTTGATTATCGCTTCATCTCCACTTGCTCTGGTTTTCTCCTCTTGAACATGTAAAGTCATTAGATTTCATCTCATCCTCTGCCTCATATAGCTACCATCTCTTTCTTCATTATTTTTATCTTTTTATCCCCTCCCTCTGCATTTTGTTAGAGTTCTAGAGTTAGTTCAATGCATCATTGATTTGCTTTTCTACAGTATCTACTCTGTTCTTTGCTTCTATTTATTTCTACACTGCTATTTCGTTTTTGGTGTTCTTGAAGTCCTTCTTGTTCACTCAAGAATCTTCCTTCCCATCTCATCCAATTTTTTTGTTATAATTTTCTGTTTTTCACAAGGTCTGGTTGTATTGCATTCTACTGCTAGTGACTCATTTTTCTAATATACTCTTTGGTTTACTGGAACAAATGATTTTCCAAGGGTTGTTCCTCTTATATGTATTTAGGCTAATGCACTCTTTCTTTGTGGTGCACTATGTTTAATATTCTCTCATATTTAATTTTATTTTTCTATTTACTTTTCCTTCAGCAAGGAACGATTTGTATGGATTTCTCTCTCCGATAGACAAAGCATGTGAATTGCCTTCAGTCCCTTTTTTTGTGGGCTTGGATACCAGTTGACTTTCCTTTTTATATCACAGCTGAAATACTCAGTGACAGGCATAGTTTCTACTCTTAACCCAGAACTTTGTAGGCTTTCATCTACAATGATCCTGCTGGCTGAGAAGGAAATTTCTCCTATGCCTCACTGCATGCTATTCTGACTCTCCGATTATACTCATTATTCAAGGACTGACCTTTTTGTCCAGATATCCAACTGGAAGACAAAATGCAGAGTATGAACCAATGGTCAGAAATTCAATTTTGGTTATTTTGATGGATAAGATACTTCAGATCACTGAAATGCCTTTTAAGTATTTATTTTGATATTTTTAAAATTGAAACTTTGTTCAGTAGGAAATTTTAAGTACATATGTACTAAATTAAAGAGTGTGTCATTGAATACTAGGTAGAGAAGGTTTGCTATTCAACCTGAAGCTCCCTGGCTTCAGCCCATACTCTGCTTTCAAAAATTCCTACCTACTCCCTAGAAGTTAATTTACTTTTATTTATTGCTAATAAAGCAATAAGACTCATTGTTTTTCAGTATTGTGTGGAAGACACAGAAGAGCAAATATAATCTCACTTCTATGTCTCCAGTAAGTCTGCTTAAATACCTCTGGCCTACTTACTCTTAAAGGTACAAGGAGTGGATAAAATACAACTGTAGTGTGTCAATCAAGGTTCTTTGGTAACAATCAGGGTTCTTTGGTATGATCAACAGAAATTGACTTGGGCTAACTTAAGTAAGAGAAAATATATTGAAAGGATACTGGGAGCTCAGAGAGTTGACTAGTAAGTTGGAGACCAAGTTTGAAAGTGACAGGAGAAATGACAAACTAGAAACTAGAAACTGGGAATCAAGGACTGCAGGACTAGAGGAAGGAACCCACAGCAGGAACAGTTGGGTCATCTTCCAAGGTAATGAAACTTTAATCATGCACCGTATGCTTGTTATTTTGTTCAGGAGTCAAATTCTAGGGAGTGAGTGTCCAGGTGGCTTTAGGTCACATGCCTACTTTTTTGCTCTGGGACATCAGGGCTCCTGATTAGGATCCCACCATGTAGTATGCTAAGGGGAAGAAGTAATCTCCCACAGAAACTAAGGTGCTGGTAAAAGGTGGAAATGGACCCAGGAAACCAAACTCCTGTGAGTGTCCACTGCATGTGAACATTAACCTGCACCTTCAGATTTTATCCATGCCATCTTGCATCTTGCATTGATTTATTGTGACATCTTACTTAACTCACTGAATTCTCATTGGCTTTATACCTCAAAATTGGTAATCAGCTTTAGTGTGCCTGGTTTTGGATGGCTTGTTTGGAGAGGTCAGACCTCAGTATGTAAAAGAAGAGGATTTAGAATCAGACAATTCCAGAGCCAAACACCAGCTAGTCAACTCACTGACTAAGCTATCTTGAACAAATTACCTAACTTTTCTGAGCCTTCATTTCTTAATTTATCATGATATTTTGGATAATTCAATGGGGTGATATGTGTAAAGTTCTTAGAAAATGCTCAATGGTCAGGTACGGTGGCTCACTCCTGTAATCCCAGCACTTTGGGAGGCTGAGATGGGCAGATCACCTGAGGTCAGGAGTTCGAGATTAGTCTGGACAAAATGGCAAAACCCTGTCTCTACTAAAAATACAAAAAGTAGCCGGATGTGGTGGTGGATGCCTGTAATCCCAGCTACTTTGGAGGCTGAGGCACGATAATCACTTGAACCTAGGACATGGAAGTTGCAGTGAGCTGAGACCATACCACTGCACTCCAACCTGGGCAACAGAGCAAGACTCCATCTCAAAAAAATAAAAATGAAATGAAAAGCTCAATAAATGATAGGTTGTTGTTATGGTTAATAGTTGTGAAAATTGTTATTATTCCTAACAGTAGACTAATTCATATTAAGTTGATATTCTTCACCTCAATGCCAAACAAGATTTTTTTTTTATTATTATACTTTAAGTTCTAGGGTACATGCGCACAACGTGCAGGTTTGTTACATATGTATACATGTGCCATGTTGGTGTGCTGCACCCATTAACTTGTCATTTACATTAGGTATATCTCTTAATGCTATCCCTCCCCCCGTCTCCCCACCCCATGACAGGCCCCGGTGTGTGATGTTCCCCTTCCTGTGTCCAAGTGTTCTCATTGTTCAATTCCCACCTATGAGTGAGAACATGCAGTGTTTGTTTTTTTGTCCTTGTGATAGTTTGCTGAGAATGATGGTTTCCAGCTTCATCCATGCCCCTACAAAGGACATGAACTCCTCCTTTCATATGGCTGCATAGTATTCCATGGTGTATAAATTTATCTTCCAATAGCACCAACCATAAGAAAAGGGAAGAGAGAACTGCAATGATCCTTTCCCTGTCATCCAAACCTTACCCTCAGTGACAAGCCAGGCCAGTCCCTTCCTGATCAGTCTATTAAAAGGAGGGAGGACATTTGCCTTTAAGGAACTTTCAGTCTCATTGTGGAAACCAAACCACTGAATAGAATCAAAGCAATTAGGACCTACCACCCAGAGATCTGATAAAAGAGCCTCCCACAAACATTTATTTCTAGGAGAGGGATCATAACTCTGCCTGGGTGGAAAATTTTAACGTCCTGTACTTGGAATATCTACTGACACACTATGATATGCACATTTGATTGTGTGCCATGTCACAATTACAGGCAACATGCAAGACAATTCCTAATGTCCATGGGAAGGCGAACTAAGAGGTGTCTAATTGAAAAGACAGGTAGAAGAGCCTTCTTATTACTAAAGAGTGTGAAAGTCACTTGGTGGGTGTTTAGCCAGACAAGGGATTACATTTATGTAATGATGGAATAGAGGTGGTCCCAGAGCTGAGTACCAGGTATTTTTAATCTCAGAATATCCACTATGGGCCTAACTGATGACGAGGGTAGGGACCATCACACCTAAGTGTACATAAATCTGGCACAATCACTGTCACAAAAAGCATTGACTTCTGGAATTGTTGCTACTATTTTAAAGGTTGCACACTGAATTCCTAATCATGGTCACCACTTACATAAATGCCAGGCCTATTATTGATTGCATGTCACAATGCAATCAATAAGGTTTGGAGACTTATTTCTTCACCTTAATGAATATACAAGACTTCTCAAAGATTAATATGCTTTTGAATCATCTATGGATTGTCTTAAAATGCAGACTCTAACTCAGTAGATTTGGACTGGAGCCTGAGCTGCTGCATTTCTAAAAACTCCAGTATGATGTTGGGGCTGCTATGCATGGATCAAAGTTTGAGTAGCAAAGATAAAAGGGTATAATCGCAATTCCTACACAGATTTCTAACTACAGAAAACATGCTCCTGACTTTACTTTTATGTCCTCTCATACAAAAATGTACTTGCTTCAAAAGATGATCCCTATCTACTGACTTTTACACAGGTTCTGAAAAAGCAGAAAGCTAATAAACTAGAATAGTTATGTCCTCAGTTTGTACAGGCATCACTCAAGAGCATGTTTAAACTGTAGATTTCCTGCATTTCTCTTCCACAAGGAGTTGGTTTAATGTTACTGTTTAATGTTGCATTTTTTTTTTCTTTTTTGGTAGAGACAGGGTTGCATCATGTTGGCCAGGCTGGTCTGAAACTCCTGACCTCAAATAATTATCCCTGCCCCCAGCTTAGCTTCCCAAAGTTCGGGGATTACAGGCTTGAGCCACTGTGCCTGGCCCTAATGTTGCATTCTTAATGTGTAGCCCAGGTAATTCTAATGCAGATGGCACTGGGAACATCCTTTCAAAAATATTGACCAAGTTATTATACAGGTATTATTGCCTGGTGTGTACAGTTAAAGTACAAACTATTCTGTAACAAAGAGACCCCAAACACAATGGCTTAAATAAGATAGATGTTTATTTCATACCCATCTATCAGTCCAAAGATAAGAATTTCAAGCCACCATGGTAGTTCTGTGCCATGATTTTATCATGACCTAAGTTCTCACTATTTTGCACCTCTGTCTTCCCCCTGGGATGTTGTTCTTGACTTAATGTTCAAATCTGAATCACTGTTGGATTTGTAACTCAGCTATAAGAAGGAAGGCAGAGAAAACTTGAAGGGTGAGCTCTTTTCTTTTTCTATTACTTTGTTTATACTTTATCAAAGTATACTTTACATACAATAAACTGCATCTATTTAAAGTATGCAATTTGCATAGTTTTGTCATGTCTGTAATAACTCAAATGTCTATTCATAGGTGAAAGCATAAGCCATTTCATTTAATCAATGGCCGCAGATTGTTTACACATTACACATTGATGATAAATCAGTTGCACTGGCCACATCAAGCTACACAAGAGGCTGGATAATCTTATTTTATACTGGGCAACAATGTGCAAATCTGTATCTCTAGTACCACAGAGGAGAGAACAGACTTTGTAAGACATCCAGCAATCCACAACTTCTGGAAACCCCTCTTTATGTCTTAAAAGACAATACAGCTAGTTCTTCCAGAAGGCCTTTCTGACCCTCAGACCTGTGTAAGCACCTCATTTCTGCCCATTGAAGCCTGCTATTCCTGAATCTATCACTACACTTAGAACACTGAATCACTGAAATGACCCCTTTGTGTCTTCATCTATATATAATATAGGTGGTTTCTTTTTTGACACGTCTATCTTTATCAACAAATGATAAAATTGAGCTTGTACGTTTATGAAATTAATATATGCTTCTATAAGTGGGACCCCCATCCATTCCTCCTCACTGGGTGGGACCTATCAGCAAAGTCCCCCAGCCACCCCTGCCCATATTCTACAGACAGAGCTCTGATTGCTCCCTGGGACAGAGTGCCCAAGAGGTGGGCACGTTGCCACCTTGGTTGTTTGGATGACTCAGCTGTTCCAGCCTGCATGCTTTGGAGACTCCAAAAAATCTTAATAAGGAAGGGTCCTCCCAACATAGCACAGCTGCTTTGCCAGAATGTGGCCAGATTGCTTCTTTAGGGAAGAACCCCAATCCATTCCTCCTCACTGAGTGGACCTCCCAGCTGGGGCCTCTAACCATCCCACCCATATTCTATTGAAAGAGCTCTGATCTCTCCCTGGAATGAAGTGCCTGGGTTTGGGATGGGCCACTGCCTTGGTTGTCTGGACAACTCAACCTTTCCAGCCTGTAGGCTTTGGAGAGTCCAAGTTGACAGGGACAGAGGGGTTCCCCAGCAAAATACAGCTGTTTTGTCAAGGTATGGCCAGACTGCTTCTTTAAGCGGGACCTCACTCCTCCTCACAGGGCGGGTCCTCCCAGCCAGGGCCTCTGGCCACCCCTACCTGTGTTCTACAATTGACAGAGTTCTAATTTCTCCCTGGGATAAAGTGCCCAGAGAGTGGCACATGCCATCACCTTAGCTGTTCAAGCATCTCAGCCAGTCCAGCCTGTGGACCTTGGAGGGCCCAGAAAAATTGGGGGTTGAAGGGATCCCCAACACAGCACGGCTGTCTTACCAAAAAGCAACCAGAAACAGACTGCTTGGGGATCATCAGATTCTCCAAAGGTCAAAGTGAAAGAAAAATGTTAAGGGCAGCCAGATAGAAAGGCCAAGTCACCTACAAAGGGAAGCCCATCAAACTAATAGTGGACCCCTCAGCAGAAACCTTACTAGCCAGAAGAGATTGGGCGCCATATTCAACATTCATAAAGAGAATAATTTCCAACCCAGAATTTCATATTCAGCCAAAATAAGCTTCACAAGTGAGGGAGAAATAAGATCTTTTCAGACAAGCAAATGCTGAGGGAATTCATCACCACCAAACCTGCCTTACACAAGCTCCTGAAGGAAGCACTAAATATAGAAAGGAAAAACCATTACCAGCCACTACAAAAACAAACTAAAGTACACAGACTAGTGACACTATGAAGTAACCACATAAACAAGTCTGCAAAATAATCAGTTAGCATCATGATGACAGAATCAAATCCACATATAACGATACTAACTGTAAATGTAAATGGGCTAAGTGCCCCAATTAAAATGCACAGAATGGCAAACTGGATAAAGAACCAAGACCCATAAGTTTGCTCTCTTGAAGATATCCATCTCACATGCAAAGAGACACATAGACTCAAAATAAAGGGATGGAGGACCATTTACTAAGTAAATCAAAACCAGAAAAAAAAGCAGGGATTGCAATGCTAGTTTCTGGCAAAACAGACTTTAAACCAACAAAGATTAAAAAAAAAAAAAAGACAAAGAAGGGCATTATATAATGGTAAAGGGTTCAATTCAACAAGAAGAGCTAACTATCCTAAATATATGTGCGCCCAATACAGGAACACTCAGATTCGTAAAGCAAGTTCTTAGAGACCTTCGAAGAAACTTAGATTCCCACGAAATAATAGTAGGAGACTTTAACACCCCACTGACAGAAAGCTTATCGAGACAGAAAATTAACAAAGATATATAGAACCTGAACTCAGCTCTCGATCAGGTGTACTTGATAGGTATCTACAGAACTCTCTACCCAAAAACAACAGAGTATACATTTTCTTCACCACATGGCATTTAATCTAAAATTGATCACATAAATTGCAGTAAAATAACTCTCAGCAAAGGAAAAGAACTGAAATTATAACAGTCTCTCAGACCACAGCACAATCAAATTAGAACTCAAGATTTAAAAATTCACTTGAAACCATACAATTACATGGAAATTGAATAACCTGCTCCTTAATGATTTTTGGGTACATAATGAAATCAGGGCAGACATAAAAAAGTTCTTTGAAACTAGTGAGAACAGAGAGACAATGTACCAGAATTCCTGGGATGCAGCTAAAGCAGTATTAAGAGGGAAATCCATAGCATTAAATGCCCACATAAAAAGCTAGAAAGATCTCAAGTTAACAACCTGACATCACAACTGAAAGAACTAGAGAACCACACAAGACAAAGTTACTCTCTTTCACCACTCCTATTCAGGCAAGGGAAAGAAATAAAGAATATTCAAATAGCAAAAGAGAAAGTCAAACAAGCTATTTTTTTTTGGAGATGACATGATCCTATATCCAGAAAACCCCATCATCTCAGCCCAAAAGCTTCTTTAGCTAATAAACAACTTTAGCAAAGTCTTAGGATACAAAATCAATGTACAAAAATTAGTAGCATTCCTATATACTAACAACAGGCAAGCCAAGAGCCAAATCGCAAATGAACTCCCATTCACAATTGCCACAAAAAGAGTAAAATACCTAGGAATAAACCTAACAAGGGAAGTGAAGAGCCTCTTCAAAGAGAACTACAAAGCACTGCTCAAAGAAACCAGAGATTATACAACCAAATGGAAAAACATTCTGTGCTCATTAATAGGAAAAATCAAAATTGGGAAAATGGCCATACTGTCCAATAGTAATTTATAGATTCAAAGCCATTCCCATTAAACTACCATTGACATTCTTCACAGAATTAGAAAAAAACTTTTAAAAAAATTCTTATGGAACCAAAAATAGAGCCTGAATAGCCAAGGCAATCCTAAACACAAAGAACAAAGAGGCAAGCATAATGCTACCTGACTTCAAACTATACTACAGGGCTACAGTAACCAAAACAGCATAGTCCTGGTGCAAGAACAGACATATAGACCAATGGAACAGAATAGAGAACTCAGAAACAAGACTGCACACTTAGCAACCATTAGATCCTTGACAAACCTGACAAAAGCAATGGGGAAAGGAGTCCCTATTTAATAAACGGTGCTGGGAAAACTGGCTAGCCATATGCAGAAAATAGAAATTGGATCCCTTCCTTACACCATATACAACAATCAAGTCAAGATCGATTAAAGACTTAAATGTAAAACCCAAAACTATAAAAACCCTAGAAGAAAACCTAGGTAATACCATTCAGGACATAGGCATGGGCAAAGATTTCATGATGGAGATGCCAAAAGCAATTGCAACAAAAGCAAAAATTAACAAATAGGATCTAATTAAACCAAAGAGCTTCTGCACAGCAGAAGAATCAACAGAGAAAATACACAACCTACAGAATGGGAGAAAATTTTTACTGGCTATCCATCTGAAAACTGTCTAATATCCAGGACCTATAAGGAACATAAATTTACAAGAAAAGAAAATTAAAAAGTGGGCAAAGGAAAAGAACAGACACTTCTCAAAAGAAGACATACATGTGACCAAGAAACATGAAAAAAAAACTCAATGTCACTGATTATTAGAGAAATACGAATCAAAACCATAATGAGATACCATCTCATACCAGTCAGAATGGTGGTTATTAAATGTCAAAAAACTGCAGATGCTGGCAAGGTTGTGGAGAAAAAGGAATGTTTTTACACTGTTGGTGGGAGGGTAAATTAGTTCAAACATTGTGGAAGACAGTATGGGAATTCCTCAAGGACTTAGAAGCAGAAATATCATTTGACCCAGCAATGCCATTGCTGGCTGTAAACCCAAAGGAATATAAATTGAAATCATTATATTATAAAGACTCATGCATGTATACGTTCATTGCAGCACTATTCACAATAGCAAAGACATGGATTCAACCTAAATGCCCATCGATGATAGACTACATCAAGAAAATGTGGTGCATATACACCATGGAATACTATGCAGCCATAAAAAGAAGTGAGATCATGTCCTTTGCAGGGACATGGATGGAGCTGGAGACCATTATCCTTAGCAAACTAAAACAGGAACAGAAAACCAAATATTGCATGGTCTCACTGATAAGTGGGAGCTGAATGATGAGAACACATGGACACATGGGGAAACAACACACACTGGGGCCTGTCAGAGGGTGGGGGGTGGGAGGAGGGAGAGGAGCAGGAAAAATAATGGATGCTAGGTTAATATCTGGGTGATAAAATAATCTGTACAACCAACCCTCAAGACACATGTTTACCTATGTAACAAATCTGCACATCCTGCACATGTATCTCTGAACTTAAAAGTTGGAAACAAAAAAGAAAATTGATATAATGGCTATGTCCTTTTCAATACTAATAACAATATTAATATTAACAATATTAATAATAACAATCTGTGAGTTCACAGTTGCCTTCTATGTGCCAAACATGATTTTAGGCCCCTTAAACACTTTCTCTCCTCTATGTTTCACAAAAATACTGAGAAGAAAGAATTATTATCCCTATTTCATTGGTGAGGAGAGAGAGTCTTGAAGAGGTTACAAAACATGCCCCAGGTGACTGCACTGTAACAGAAGCAGGACTTCATCTAGGTTTGTTGGAATCCAAAGCCCACTCTTTCCCTTTTGCATACTCCTTCTGCACTGCCATTGTTATGACAATAGATCTCCCTGAAAATGTATCCTATACATTTTGTAATTTTTCCTAGCATTTTTATATACTTTTCTACTTGCCCTGGAATAAAATTTTCCTAAAAGATCCCAAACTAGAATTCAAGATTGAGCTTATAGCCCATTTAGCAGACAGGAAAACTGAGTCACAGAGACCCAAACTGATTGCTGGAGTCAAATCTTTAGGGCATTGAGTTAATGGGCCTCACGTTTCTTGTCTCCCAGGGAGGCAACAATTGTTTGAAAAGAGTATCAGCGGTTTAACCAAACAACTCATGATCCAAATACTGACTGTGCCTTTGAATATAGGACCTCAGGCAAGTTCACTAACTTCTCTGAGCCTGTTTCCTCATTTGTAAAATAAAAATAATGATATCCACCTTGTAGTGGTGCTGTATTAGAGATGAACTATGAAAACTACTTCATACACTACTTATCAAAGACCAGGTGTTCATTAAATGTTAGTTCTCCCCATTGCAGTCAAGCCTTTTTCCTGGAGCACATACTGTCATTTTCCTTTTCTAGGGAAACGTAAATTTCTCATTGTAAAAATTTAGAACTGGGTATATATAAAGTAGAATCCATTCTACAAGCTCTTTTTTTCAATTCAAGGGAAAAAAAGGAAAAAAGTGCTGAGCCATAATTTCTACTATTCAATCATTAAATATTAATCGATGTCAATGCATTTGAGGGAGCCTTTAGCTGTGACAGGTGAGCCGAAAGTAGAAATTCTGATTTAACGAGGCCTCCCGGCCACTTCGGCAAAAATGTCAGGGTGCAAGGTGCGGTAGAGAATAATTAACTGATAAACAACCTTTGGAAAAAGATCAGTAACTCTGAAATTGGAGACTAAGACAAGGCTTCTCTTATTTTCTCTAGAACATTTTTTTTTCTTTAGGATTTTTCCCTCCTTTCTGAATCGAGCCAGATTCAGTACCCTCTAAGTTGGAACGCCCTTAACTGTTTTGTTTAGATGGGGCTTTGAAATGATTAGGTTGTTGAAATGATGAATCAGGGAGCGCTACAGGATTTTTCACAGTCTCTGTGAACAATGCCCCATATCACCCTTACACTGACAGGCTGTATTTTTATATTTGACATGTGAGAGGAACATGGAAAATAACACACTGACAGCACCTTAGATACCAGTCATACATCTTCCTAACACAGATTGATGGGTAGAAAAGAATATTATTTAGTGAGCTCTTCTTAAGCTCTCTAAGGAAAATATATAGATCCACCAGTGGATTGACTTGAAACTCATATTAACATTCTTTATGAGCAGGAAACTGAAAAGTAACCCTCATCCATTTCTGCACTAGCAAACAGATCAGAAAAATTAGTGGAAACCAATCCAGAACCTTCATATTGCTCATTGATGCATCATAGTTTGCTCCTTCCTGGTCTAGGAATTAGAGCAGATGGAATTTTTCCAACGAGACACATTGGCCTTTCTCAATTTCAAATCAAAGGTGAAAGATAAGCTACTAGGAAAATTGAAGCTGCAGCTATAGCTGCTCAGAGAACCAAGCTGAAACTGAAAAAAGTACTGAACTGTACGTCTATGAGGTGGCTCAAAGAACCAAGCGGAATTATGGATGCCACATACTAGGGGACATAAACATTAAAAAAATACCCCCTGTAGTGAATGCCATAATGTGCCAGAAACTCTCCCTTTAGGAAGGCAGGATTTATACCTGCAGCTTCTGTGAGTGCTGCTGGTGACCTCAGTTGTCAGCCCTCTTCAGAAAGTGCCTTTGCTAAAGAGAGTTGTTTCACCGAACAGTATGCTGCTTTGATAGAAGAGTCAGTATCCAATGACTGGTCAATCCAGGAGCATAAAAGCCCAGTCCTGGTCCCAAAAAGGAACAGCTGTGGAGTGTCCTCTCAGCTCCAGAGCCCTGTAAGTTGGCTAAGACATTCATTGAGACTTCACCACAGCCTGACTTCTCCCTATGACCAATCTTCCTTCCTTCTCTTTCATTACACAAATGTCAATTACATGAACATTCACTAAAAAATTTCCTGTGCCTTCATCTCTATCTCTGAGTTTGCATCCAGGAATAACCAAACTGCGATACCCTCTTCATCTTTAACACCCGAAATGCACCATGTAACTTAAATAGCTCCCAACATTAAAATCCTGTGATGCCATCAGAAATGTGTATGTATAATCAATCAAATCATTTTAAAACCCCAGTCACAGCCACTCCAGTTTTTAAGACAGAAAATAAGTAACAGAAAGATGAGCACCATCATGTGGAAGGACCTATGGCTGTAAGCTTCTAGTTCTATCTTTGGTGCAACAAAGCTTTTTTTTTGTTTGTTTGTATTTTTAATTATATACCTGAGCTGAGGTAAAGACAGGTGAAGGAAAACAGCCAAGCATTTTAATACCAAAGCTGGAATAGCTAAAAGAAATATTTTTTCTATTCTAGATGATATAGAAGGACCAAGAATGGGAATCTGGATCGTTGGTTCTTAGGATTACAGAGTACCTTGCACTTTTCTTTCCAATGGCAAACAATAAAGTGGGAAGGCTTTGAACTAGCAGTTTATTGACTACAGAGTGGCAGCAAAGAGAATCAGAGACTTGTTTGATATCTGCCAGTAAGTTTTCCACATTTGGCTGTTACTAAGGGAGCCAACTTATTTACAGCCCTATGGCTTCACCTGCATTCCCTGGTTTTTCTCTGTTCTCTTCTTGCCTCTTCTATATTCTATTCCTTTCCATTTCCTCTGCTCTGCTTTTTTCTCTTTGACTCTCTTATTCATCTTCTCTCCCTCCTGCTACATTGGACCATTTTATTGACTAGAGTTTCAATAGTAGTTGAATCACATAGACTGCTATTTCAGCAATGAAGTACTTATTTGAAAAAAAAAAAAAGGAACTTTTCATCTGTGTGTGCAAGTGTTATCCAAATATGGTGAACTAATTTATCCTGTAAAACTTAATTAAAACCAATAAAAAAGGAGACAGCCCTGGAGGGAGCAGTAACTCCCTTGGCAGGACCTGGGTGAGATGCATTCAGTTGGGACTATTCTAAACGTAACATTTGATTTGGTCTCATGATTTTCAGAGGCTTTAGTTTGGTTTTATATGCTACTAAAATGCTTTTAAGTAGTATATAATGGTTTACTCCAATTGAGAAAAGTTTTGTTAGATTTCCTCTAAAGTTTCCCACAGGAAAGCCTTGGCTTTTTATTCATGACTAGAATATTTTGTGGCTTTGGAAATAGCCATGAAAATCAAAAGCACCACTTTTGAAGTGTTCCAGATGCAGACAAGTATATTTTCATATATCTTATATCACATCCCTGGTTTTGAAATGATTTTGTCTGACAAAGTGAATAAACAAGGTCAGAGTGGAACTTTCAGTAATAGTGACTTGATGTTAACATCCCCATGACACCATAAGTTTTTTTTTCTAATTGCAGAATCTGTCTTGATAACCTTTAAAATTTCTTGCACCAAAGACAGAAATATAGTAGATATGGATGGAAGGAAGGAAGAATGAATGGATGGATGGATGGATGGATGAATGGATGGAGGGAAGTTGGATAAATGGGTGGAGGATGGATGAACGTAAGGATAGATGGTTGAGTCAATCAATGAATCAATGAATCCCAGAGCATTGGGATGCACTTGCTCACATTCTTCCTGCTGAAATAAGAATCGGAAGGAAAGGATGAAGCTGCTCCACTAGCACAGTGAAAGGTAGAGCAAGACTAAGTATGGACTTCCAGCAAAATATCATTCTCAGCACCAGCTTTGCCAGGATGAGTACCAAATAAACATTGGACAAATTTACTTGCTGCCCATTTTGATCAAAATTTGCCTCAATGGCACTGCAGGAGGACTGCCAGTGGCAATTTTTTTCAATGGTTTTTATTATGAAAATTTAAAATAATTTTACATAGAACACCTATATCTGTGACCTGGATACTGCTATAAATATTTCACTCTACTTGTTTTATCATGTAACTCTCCATCTACCTATCCTTCTATTCATCCATCAACCCATCTTATTTTTTGATGTATTTCAAATTACATTGCAGACATCGGTACTTCTCCATACATTCTTCAGAATACATAGCATTGGAGTTTAATATGTGTCTTGAGTCTTTTTCTTTGATGTAAAAGTGATCATTAGCTGAATTTTGACAATTGCAAACTCCTGTTTGACCCAAATTCCTATAAAGATATAGAGCATTCCTGTCACCCCAGAAAATTTAGCAATGGAGATTTAAAAGCCTTTGAATTAATTTATTTACCTCTTTACCCAGAAAGAGAATGGTCTGGGTATCACTTAAAAAGTTTAATATTTGAAAGGAAGTGTTCATCCTCACAAATTGCTTCAGATCTCAAACCAATAAAGAGTTGCTTCACTGTATATTTGTTTAGTGAAATCCAAACTCCAAATGTTGATGACATAGGAGAGATTTATGTGGATGTACAACATTATCTGAAGGTTTAATAAGATGGCAAACAGGCAGGAGAGAATAAAGCAAAATTAGAATTCTAATTTCTTATGTGTGTTTTCATTACTTTTAAAAATAATATGTACACATAATTTGTGTCTGCATAGCATGTATGCTTTGGGATTAATTCATGCTGTGTTCTTTGTGCTAGATGTTCCTGAGACATCACGTTTATAGGAACAAAGGAAAAGCCAACCAAATAACCAAGGAACCCTCAGTGAGGCTGTACTTATTGCTGAGTTGAATCTAGTGCCAAGCTAAATTTCTACTACATAGTACATGTAAGTTGAATCCCTTCCAAATGCAGGGCTCCTTCATAAGTAGCTATGTTGACTAATTACCTTCATCAGGATAATTATACCTAAGGAAAGGGTTCAATTATTCCTACCAAGTGGAATGTTGACATTGTTTAATGAAGAATTAAAGCATGTGGTGACAAACTATGTATTTCGAGGGGAAATAAGGCAGTTACCAACAATCTGTTTCCAAGAAAGAATTTTAAAGCATTTCTGGTATACTCTTAAGTATTCAGAATAAAGCTGTTAGGCATTTCCACAGCAAGCAAGACTCAGCCTCTATCTGAGGCGGTACATGTCAATGAATTGACATCAACCAGGCACTCACGGGTCTGACGTCATCACTGAAGAGCAGAACAGCAATTAAATTGAGTTCAGCTGTTGTCTACTCACACCACCACATTTCAAAGTGACTTTTTTCAGTCATTGTTTCACACAAATGGTAAACCCACGTCACCCTTCATTGTAACAGTAGCACACTTTGGAAAACTGCAATGCAGAAGGATTATATTTAAAACCTCCAGTATATTAACTAAGGCCTAGTATGGCCACTGATGGATAATAGTCCTAAAATTCATTCCTTCATTTATTCATTCAATACATATTGATCAAGTAATTATGATATTAAAGGTGATATGCTAATTGCTGTAAAGAATTTAAAAGGAATCAATTATAACCCAAAAAGGACTATTCACTCATTAACTGAACAAGTCTCTATTGGGAACAGAGGCAGACTCTGTGGTTTACTGCCCAAATACACCTTCAAGACTGAGACACTCATTCCTGGGGCTGCAAGAAGTGTAGAATGTTGATAATTCAAAACTGAGTTTCTCTCCAGGATTTGTTCTAGGCTAAAATAAGCTACCTCATCAAATATTACACATCCCACTCTCAGGGAGCAGCTGCATCCAATAACTGATGGTACTGAGGTAGGAAGGGTCTTCACTCAGTGAGGACAACTATAAAGAGGAGCATAGCTCCATATCACACCATAGGGTCAATTGAGGCCTCTCTTGCAACCGCATCACTATTCTACTTCTTCCTCTGCCCTATTCTGCAACTCTCACTCATCAGAGATGTTGTTACTTAACACATTCTTCAATTAACCTCGTGCATGCAAATCTCAACATCTTGGAGTTTGTCTCCCGAGGAAGTCAACCTGAGACAGTATCTGTCAAAGTGGTTCCAGGAACACAACTATAAGATGAGATTTAGAAGGATCACCTAGCCTCAGAGTAAGAATCCTATCACTGGTTATGCAATTTTGAGAACTTGTTAAAACTCCCACTAATGGAGAATTGAGATGAAAATGAAAGTCTAAGGGTGAAATATCACCAATATAAGATGAGGTGTGAAAGCATGAGGGCCTCCTTGATAATATAAAAAGAAACACTCATCTCTTACAGCAAGAGGACGAAAAACATTGAGCACCTCACAGAGGCAAAACTGCACAGAAGACTGAATTTTCAATGCCAGCATATCTGCTACAGTAAGGGCAGTGTCCTGATCAGGAAGGAGTAGGACATTACGACTTGGATGGGAGCATATTGACTGATGCACTGGAAAATATTGAATCTTTAGGTTCCTTCAGTTTCCCTTGAGCCCTTTAGTCATTCATAAATGGTCCATTCCTCTCTCTTAAATGCTAAATTCAGCATGCCACTTTTGTTTGAAGAAGATGCTCAAGCTTCTGCTATGCAAAATGGCACACATCATGATCTACCTGCTTTCCCTCCTGGCCACTGGATCACGGGAAAAGTTACAATACAATACACCTGGGAAAGGTCTGGGTCTGCTAAGAGAAACTGAGAGCTATATATCAAGGAAACTGCAGTATTTCACTAGCATGTGCCAGCAGGAGCCAGGAAAGTTTATATGAGATAGCATCCCAAAGATTCTGTATTAAGGAGAACAGAAAAAGAAGCTGGAATAGGATGAGTTCATCAAATATGTGAGCACTGTCCTGTGATACAGGATTTACACCCCATCAAGAACCCCAGGAGACAGTACTAATTCGCTGCTAGGATGGCTCTTGGTAGCCTGGAAAAAGCAGTAGCCAGTACCTAATGAAGTAGAAATGTGACAGATGGTGGAGGGAGTGATCAAAAGGCCTGCTAGGCTGGATATTCTACATAAACCCAGAAAAGGCACAAGTCAATAATGCCCCATGGAAGGGAATAGAGGGCAATCTATTTACCAAAGTGATAAGGAATGTGCTACTGAAAGCTGCTTTAAGCTCAGTGACAGCTGTCCTTGGTAGACCAGGGCAGTAAAGATTCTTTTAAAGAACTGGCTCCCTGAAAACAATGAGGATGAGAGGATCCTCAGCTCTTAGAAGCCAGGTGGCTCCACTTAAATTACAAAAGCAAGGAGGATACCATTCTCATAATATCTAGTAAGGTCAAAGTGGTAGTCAAAGAGGCTGAGCTGAAAACTACAATGAAGTTGGTAAATAGAATAGAATATTCCCAAGATAGATGGGCATAATGTGAGGGTATCATTCGAATTATACAGTGAGAAGAAATCAAAGGCAGATGATCAAGAGGCTGATGGTAGATACCCCAATAAAAATTTACAATCTTTGGTCCAATATCCTGACTGGAACCATTCCCAAACCTAGAATATATTGACTGACAGAAAGGTCATGTCCCAGGGAAAAAGATTCCACAATACCATGGGAAAGTTACTTGATAATGATTCCATCAGTTCATCCATAAAGGAATCTCAAGGCATTTACTCAAATAATTCTACACTGGAAAAAGATAAATATCCAAGTATTTCAAGAACTGTTTGAAAGAGAGTCTAAATTAACATTGATATCTGGGGACCCAGAGTATCATCATGGATACCTGTTAGAGTAGGGCTAGATGGGAGTCATGTAATAAATGCAGTTCTGGCCCAGGTCCTGCCTATTATGAGTCTACTGGGGTCCATGGACCTACTCCCTGGTCATTCTCCCAGACCCTGAATGTATAATTGAAATAAACATACCTGAGAATTGTCAGAACCTATACATTGCTTCTATGGGCTGTGGGGATAAGAACTATTCTAGTGGGAAAAGCCAAGTAGAAGACTAAGAAACTGTATTTTCCCCCTTTTCCAACCAAGATATGCCCCTGTGAAAACCAAATGGATCCTGGAGGGTGAGAATAGATAACCCAAAATTCAACTCAACAAGTAGCCGCAATTGCAGCTGCAATGCCAGATATATATGTGGTAGGGCAAATTACAATTTCAGCCATATTGTATCTTGATATTAACCTGTCAGATACTTCTTTTCCAACTGGCTCACATCTGTAACCCCAACACTTTGAGAGGTTGAGGTGGCAGGATCACTTGAGCCCAGGAGTTCGAGACTAACCTGGGAAACAGAGTGAGATGCCGTCTCTACAAAAAATAAAAAAGATTAACTGGGTGTGGTGGCACATGCCTGTAGTCACTTTAGCCAGCTACTCGAGAGGCTAACGTGGAGGGATCAGTTGAGTCTGGGAGACCAAAGCGGTAGTGAGCTGTGATTATGCTACTGCACTCCAGCCTGGGCAAGATGCTGTCTCAAAATTATTTAAAAAAATAACAATAAAAGACAGAGAGAAAAAAGATACAGTTTGAAGGGACCTGAACCATATGTGTCTGGATCAGAACATGAGTCCTCTCAGTCAATGACATATGTCAATTATATGGTATGAATAAGAAGTGGAAGTATGCTACAAAGCCTTGTAAGACACATATGCTCCAAAAGGTAGAATGATAAACCTTATGAATATTCAGGAACTTGACACTTGAAGAACATTTTTTGAAGTCTAATGATTTGGGTTATGCTGGGACATCCCCACCAAAGTAAATGACAAATTATAGCATCTCATAACTTTTCTCCCCAGCCCTCTGGCACCAACTATGAAGGAAGCATAATGCCTTGTAGGTTTTTGTAGCCTCTGGATGTAATGTATTCCACACTTAGAAATACTGTTTCCAGCCAGGCACAGTGGTTCACGCCTATAATCCCAAGACTTTGGGAGACCGAGGTGGGCGTATCACAAGGTCAGGAGATCAAGACCATCCTGGATAACATGGTGAAACCCCATTTCTACTAAAAATACAGATAATTAGCTGGGCTTGGTGGCGGGCACCTGTAGTCCCAGCTACTCGGGAGGCTGAGGCAGGAGAATCGCTTGAACCTGGGAGGCGGAGGTTGCAATGAGCCAAGATTGTACCACTGCACTGCAGCCAGG